>NC_143014.1:244053558-244401114 GCF_055824585.1 Amblyomma mixtum
CTTAGCTTCCCGTGCTTCGAACGATGCCCAGCCCATATCCCCTTGTACTGCCTCGTTTGTGGTTTTGGCGTGGGCACCTAGTGCTAATCTTCCAACAGCCCTCTGATTTACGTCTAATCTTTGAAGGGCGGCAGTAGCGCCATCTGTCTTCTGCAGTGGAAAGCGTCACATGGCGCCAAGGGGAGCATTTCAAGGACCGCGGGCCCTTTGAATACGCCGTTCCGGCCTTTTCGTCTGCTAGACGCAGACATCACAGACGCAGAGGTCTGGTACGCAATTGGAAAACTGCGGACAACATCTGCGGCAGGACCAGACAAAGTAACAAATAAGACTCTCAGGAACTTAGACGCAACGTCGATCGCGGCGGTTACAGACCTTATGAACAAATACTGGCATGCAGGCAACATACCACCAGAGTGGAAACACGCGAAAATCACTTTTATTCCTGAAGCGGGTAAGAAACTCAGCACTGAGAATCTACACCCAATTTCATTAACATCATGCCTAGGCAAACTCATGGAGCATGTCATCCTCAGTAGGCTCCAAAACTATGCGGAGGACATGCTACCTGAAACAATGTTAGGATTCAGGGCCCAACTATCTACCCAGGACATACTCTTGCAGCTTAACAAGGACATAATTGAAGCTGACGAGGGAACAGGAACGAAAGCAATATTGGGTTTAGACCTTGTTAAAGCTTTCGACAACGTCACCCACAAAGCCATTTTGACAAACTTGTCAGAAATCAACCCCGGAGAAAGGACGTACAACTACATCCGATCCTTCCTCACTAACAGAACAGCAGTGATAACGGTCGGAACAATAGAGTCTGCCCCAATCACACTAGGAAGTAAAGGAACGCCACAGGGCTCCGTCCTGTCCCCTTTCCTTTTTAACCTCTCCCTCATCAAAATTCCCCCCAAACTGGCACAAATACCAGACCTACATCACACGTTCTATGCAGATGACATCACACTTTGGGTAACCAAAGGATGCGAAGGCTACATAGAAGACACACTCCAAGCAGCACTGGACATCATTGAGGCATGCGCATGGGAATCCGGCCTCACTTGTTCTGAGCAAAAATCTGAACTCTTCGTGATCCGTCGTAAACAAAGAGGTAGGCGTACCACGACATCCCCCCCGCAAATAAACGTCTATGTTAATGGACGATCTGTCAAAGAGGTAGAGACCATGAGAATACTGGGGTTGTATTTACAAACAAATGGAAAGAATACTGACACACTCACTAAGCTAAAACGCACGGTAGAAGCGACGGCGCGATTAATCCGCCGCATAGCTAACCGCAGACAAGGGGTGAGGGAAAGAGATTTATGCCGCCTAGTGCAGGCCTTTGCGCTAAGCAGGATACTCTATGCCACCCTTTATCTCAAATTTTCGAAAGCAGAAAAGGACAAATTGGATAGCATGATACGGCAGGCCTATAAGGCTGCGTTAGGACTCCCGCTAAATGCCTCAACCGAAAGGCTTATGAGGTTAGGAATACATAACACCTACAATGAACTGAAAGAAGCCCATTTAATGGCTCAAACAGCGCGATTAGCCAATTCCAGAACTGGCAGGAGTATTCTTACCAGGCTCGGAATTAACTTTCAACCTACGAATAACGATGCTAAAGTAGACTTACCCCGCGACTATAGGACGGCCCTACTAATCAAACCACTCCCCAAAAACATGCACCCTTACACCATGAGGGCAGAAGACAAGCACAAGCCAAAGCCTTACATAAAAAATACAGACAGTGCGCTGCAACACTTTATGTAGATGCGGCAGAATACAAAAATACCAATGCCTTTGCAATTGTGGTTGTGAACGAGAATGGTGACCACATCGTCTCGGCGACAATCAAAACGAAATCCTCTGAAACGGCAGAAGAGGCGGCTATAGCCCTCGCCCTAGCACATACCCAAGGGAGCATCATCCTCAGCGATTCCAAAATGGGTATCAATAATTTCGCTAAAGGGCGAATTACAAACACCTCCCTTAGAATCTTTAACGCAACCAAATTCTCACCAAATTATTCCGAATTGATATGGGTCCCAGCCCATTCGGGGAATCCGGGGAACGAGGCAGCCCACAATAAAGCCCGAGGTTTCGTCGACCGGGCAGTGGATGAGTATGGCTCCCTGAATTTCACGAAGGACTCAATGATCACATATCATGATCTCACCAATCATTTTAAATTAGAGAGGAGAATTTTCCCCCCTCCAGACAAAAGACTTACTAAAGAACAAGAGGTTACGTGGCGTCGTCTACAGACGAGATCGATACGCACCCGATCACTCCTCGCGCACATTTATCCAGATCTTTACAACCCAAACTGCAAACACTGTGGCCAACGTGCTACCTACGATCACATCCTGTGGGACTGCAAAATAGAGCCACCTCCGGGTGATCTAGTTATACAGCTCCTTCTCTCGAGCGGTGGGAGACCGTGCTGGCTAGCTCTGACCCCAGAACGCAAGTTTTGGCGGTGGAGTGGGCTGACAAAGTCGTCGAGGGCTATGTACTCTCGACCACTTAACGCGACCTCTTGCCAAGCTCTTCCCGGCGAATAAAATGTTTTACAATCAAGTCTGCTTCAACTGAAGCGCTTCGAACATTTTCGGCCAACTGAGCGGCAAAAATGCCAGAAACAACTATTTTAACGAGGATGTGCCGTTAAAAGAATTTTGTTTGACGTTTTTTTTTCGTCCAATGACTTTATCCAATTCAGCTTATATCGTCTGCTTTCGCCATAAACTCTATGGCATAGAGTTTCTTACTAATAGTAAGAAACTCTATGCTCTATGGCTTTCGTGGCTCTCCTAAAGCGTCGGAGGACGACGTCGCGAAGTCCTTAGCTGTGTTTTTCTTGTTTAATTTCGTTGTGGAAGACAGATGGCGCTACTGCCGCCCTTCAGCAAAAACTCATGGTGTCTTCGGCTGACGGCACTCGTGGAGTTTTCTACGCACTCGTGCGGTGCCTCACGTTCGGCTGGATGCCACTCGTGCAGTGCCGTACATTCGGGTGGGACGAGCACGACACGCGTGCGCGCCACCGTGGAGACCGACGGTGGAGCGTGGCGCAATCCCGTCGTGCAGCGCGCGCTAGCAGACGACGCTGTTCACGCTCGTTGGTTGACGCCGCATCGACGAAGAGGAAAAACGGACGAAACGTTACAAGTGGGCCCATTTTAAAGAAATGTTAAAATCATAGCAGCTGCAATGCATTTATTCGCGCTGCAATCACGCAGCCACCGGCCGGCGAGCCATGTGCCTTCCGTTATGAGGAAATTATAAAGGTTTGTCAATATTTTTAGTCCTGCAAGTTCTGCCTTACCTCTTGCAGCGAACGGCATATGCTGTTCATCCGGCATGCGTGCACTTTATAACATCGTACTTTTTGCCAACGTATGCGCAGGTTAAAGGATATCAATAAAGCGACAATGTGGGGCGCTTAGTGGATTGAGACTCACTTGCTGATATTTTCGGAAGTTACTCTAGCTGAAGCTCTAAAGGCGTATGCATCGCAACCGGCAAGCATAGCGCCTTGGTGTGGCGTCTTACAAACCTGCGCCCCCATAATTAATCGCAGTATCTCACGAGCAGGCTCGTGGGTCCCGCTTCTCCCGCTGATTCTATCAACGCCTGTTACAAGCGCAGTACTGCACTGTTCTGAAGAGGCTGTTGCTAATTGTACAAACTTGACTGCGCTCGTTGGCGTCGGCCGCTCGTAGGAATAGCCTCTGAGATCATCGAGAGTCTCGGAGGCTTCGGTTAACAGGCGGTAGAAAAAGCAACGGCACTCTGCGAGTGTTTCGCGCGTTCGGCTGATGTGCAAGGAGACGTGCCACTCGTGTAGTATTTGACGTCACGTCCTGCGCACCGGCACGGAGACAGTGCATGTCAGCCGAAGACACCATCAGTGTTTTGGGTTTCGGTACGCTGATCTCGACGCAGGCGATTACGCTTTTGCATCACGCACGGCCCAAATAAGTAAGTGCCGTTGCAAAACTTGCTACGATACAAAAGTTACCATAATACGCAAGCTCTGTGTGCAGTTTCACTGCATATGAGCCAGCGATTGAGGTAAGAAACGTTTTGAAAGTCTTTACGATAAAAACGCACAATACGGTATACATAAATTAATAAATATTGTTTGCTCGATTCAATATCAATGTTTTAAGCGCTTCCCAGTTGAATGCCTACGAGTCAACTTTACTGTGCGGCGAAAATTCCTGTACCATGTTGGCATGGTCCCACCTTGAGTATTTAGTCGTTAGGAGCAACGCTCGCTTTTCTAGTCCGAACAGATGTGTGCGCGCTACCTACGGACGCCTACCGCGCTTTATGATACTCGATCCCCGACTCAAGGACGCTGAACCAGACGTTGTCTTCTCGAAGGAGAGATATGCGTACTATGACCATGTTTGCACGAAGTGCCAGCACTGCTCCTAATTGTGTGTTCTGCCATGCAAAAGGAATTTTCGCACCCCAGAATGAATGAATGAACTTTGAGTGAACAGCTCCCATAGAAATCGAAACTCCCGCCAGAAGCCGAGGCAACATGCCAAAAAAAAAAAAGTTACCGAAGCCAATCCAGTCCAATCCCAGTCGCCAGCTGGCGTGGTTTTTTGTATTGCACTTTGTGTGGCCTTTTCGTGCTGTGGTTCTTCAAATGTGCTACAGAATTTGTGAGCACCGGACCTCGTATTGCGCCTTGCACCGCGCCCTGTCAAAGCTGGCACCAACATAGAAGGAAGAATGTGAGTAGAGTCCTTGAAATTATCTTCCAGAGCATTGTGGTGGGGTGCGTGAAGTGCTGTAAATGCTGCTGAGTGTTGTCTGACAACTTCTTCGGAGTGCAGTGGAAGTTCGAGTTCGGCGCAACGGCTTCCGCAAGTGCGCTGTTTTCACGTGACCGCTAGCCTTTCATGCAACCACGGGAACCGTCGCTTAGCGCCCATAACTTCCTCTCTCCAGTGAAGAAGTTCTGATATAGAGTTGCATGTCTTTAATCTCGTGATATCGTTGCGCTCATTATTGCGACGAATGGGACCAACGCGCGGAAAGAACTGTTTATTGGAACGACGTATTCTTCTCAGTGGCGGTGGTTCCCAGCATTTAGTTTTTCGGGCTTGTGTGTGTGTGTGTGTGTGCGCGTGTGCGTGCGTGCGTGCGTGCGTGCGTGTGTGTGTGTGTGTGTGTGTGTGTGTGCGTGCGTGCGTGCGTGCGTGCGTGCGTGCGCGCGCGCGCGTGCAGGGTATAATTCCAAGCTCAACAAAACATGGTCTGCCGATCCCACGTTACAAATGCGCAGAGTACTCATAGCCGTTCAGTGCCTGGAAGTGGATTGACGATGTAGCTACAGCTCTTCGAGTTGCCTTGTTCGCTCATAGAGAGTATTAAGCATTTTGTGGGCACTGGCTTTGGTTCTGTGTTTTCTTTTTTGACATTTCAAGCATACTTCGAACTGGTGCAGTAATGAACCTCTACAAAGAAAAAAAAATAGTAACGCACTTTTACCCTTTCCAGCATGTCGGTGCACTGCTCTGGGAATGCTTTCATTTTTGTAATTGCGCACTTTGGGCTGTACCATCGCAAACTGTGCGAAACATTTGCAACTCTGCTTTTAAATATTTTTATTTTGAAAGACTTTATGCGTGCAATGGTGACACATGCAGTTTCGCCAGAGTTGTTCAATGAGAGAACTACTGAGACTTGGGTTTCGCAGAGATGTGTAGTTGGAGCTTCCACTTGAATTGTAGTGTCCTGCTGTAAAAAGCTTACTGTTTTACGTATTGTTTTGTTGTGTCTGTGGTTTTGGCACCGATTCATTTGCCTGGCTATAATCTCATTGCTCTTCTGTTGCAAACGGAACATAGCTTTATTGACCTCGCTACCAGAGTGCGAGAGATTGTGTGTTTTTAATGTGTCTGTAACTGAATGAAGTCATTTAAATGGATACAAAGGATTATACGGCCTGGCAGTTTGAAATAGTTGTGGCATTGCTAGTACACATGCTATCTTTCTACAACTGTTTCAGCAGTGTGAACCCAGCGTCAGTGGAGCAGGAAGGTGAAAAGTTTTCTAAATGCAGCGGGATCAGAATCGATGAAGCACTCTCCTGCTTAACAAAGGGGGTAGTTGGCATCACCATCTTGTCAGATGCTTAGTGAGTGCAATTACTGTGTTTGAAGCACCGGTCCGAGAAACCCAGATGTAGACGCTCTGTGCTGCCTGTCAGCTACTCAGGTTGAGTGACAGCTGTGCACACAGTTTTCACTGCATTTAATTTTCTTGCTCTAATTAACCAGACACTTGTAAAACACAGAAAAAAGTTAAATTCGGTTTGGTTTGTTTGGATTATTGGGGTTTAACGTCCCAAAGCAACTGAGGCTATGAGAGACGCCGTAGTGAAGGGCTCCGGAAATTTCGACCACCTAGGGTTCTTTAATGTGCACTGACATCGCACAGCACACGGGCCTCTAGAATTTCGCCTTCAAGAAATTCAGCCGCCGCAGCCGGGATCGAACCCATGTCTTTCGGGTCAGCAGCCAAGCGCCGTAACTGCTGAGCCACCGCGGCGGAATGTTAAATTTGTTCTTTAAAAACAAGCGGTTGTGAATGTCACTGCATTATAGCGGCAGTAACTATTGTTATGCATTAGAATAATAGTGTCACAGGCAAATGTAATAGTTATTATTCATTGTCATGAAATATTCCAATATGGCAGGGGTAGTAGTCAGAGCTGGATGGTGTTTACAGTTCTTTTGTAAGGGTACATTGCATTTATTTTAAAATCATGTTTTCTGTGTTGTGTTCTTAGCAATCTTTCCAAAGCTAGATTACCAGAGTGCTACTGCTTGTAGATACTGATCTGATTGCTGCTTCTGTTTGCATTATTGTGAAAGCAGTTCTGTGCTAGGTCTCACTGACCTTTCTTTTTCTTTGGCCTTTATGCAGCCATCTGGGTACTTCAGACTGGCAAGCCTGGGTGGTGCCTAGCTGATACCTCCTCATCTCTGCACAGACAGGAATGATGCACCTAATAATCTACCGGCCAGGTCACATCATTGGCTTACTGCCAGTCATTAGCCCAATTTATGTAAGAAATTACAGTTTTATGCAATTGAGTTATTGTACTGCTGGATATGTGCAATGAAGATCACAACCAAAGAATAGCTGGAAGTGCAGATATGAACTAACAACTGCCTCCTTTTGATCAATATTTGTTTTCTGAATTATGCGCTATATTAAAGGATATGAATTACGAACTAAGTAGGCCCACATCAGCATGGTTAGAAAGGCAGAACTCGTATTAAGCATATGCGTATTTTAAATGTGTGCTTTGAGTTGGTTTTTAATATCGCAGCACATTTATTGCCCTTATTTACTACAAAGTAATGAAACGCACTTGAAACAGACTGGGTTTCGAAATATTTGTTTCTCCTCTAAAGTGGATATTGCTTTTCTTCTAATTTTTCTGTTTGTTCACTTGATTACCATAGCATATCATACCTTCCTTGAGCAGTGAATTTGGCAGCCGGCGTATGATGATCTCTTAGGTTGTTGGAAGCAAGCTGCCCATTGTCAATGGAGGCAATACAGCTCAGGAAAGCATGTGGATAGGTATAATATTAGTTGCCTGTCGGCAGCAGCAGTTGAGTGAAGAAAGGGGGCTCTAAGAGATGATATAAACAGCTTATGTCGTCACCTAACAAGGACTCTCGAACAGCCGAATGTAAAGCGTCCTATTCTGGCCGCCCTCTGTTCCCTATGGTTAGACGAAGTTATACATGTAAAGCAATGCAGGAAGAGACTAGTGATGGGTATGTCAGAAAAGAAACCAGCCCTTTTGTTGTGCACAGTCAGGAATTTGATGTACAGCTTTTTTGTGGTTAATAGTGGGTAGTGCAATCCAGGCTGAATTCAAATGCGAACCAAGGCACTCCCTTTTCGTATTCAGTAATATGCATGATGGTTAACTGGCTCATTATTGCTCAGTATCAGACATTAAGTACTCCTTGAAATTTGCATTGTCATGAAGTGATTTTTTGACATGTAGAGTAGAAATGATTATTGTACATTTTCTTTCGCTCATTCTTGTACTTTATGTCTTGCTTGAATTGACAATTTATTCCTGCTTAAAGGAGTAAACACAACTAACTTTTGAGTACCTGTTCCCTGCTTTGTGATGATGCGTAAGACATTATTATACATGGACAATCATGTGGTATGATCACTAAAGAATTTACAGTCGAATTTCCTTCTCACCCTGTTTCGGTTTCAACAGCCGAGCGATGACTGTGACATCAGTGTGTGCTTATAGGTCACGTGAGACATAAAGAAACTGTGATATAATCGCTGCTTTGTCATTTTAATTCGCTACAATGCTGAAGCCAGCCAGCTTGTACAGCCTGTATGGCAACAAGTGTATAAGCAGCGACTTGCTCTTTTTTCACATGACCTATAAGCACTCTTTAACATTATATCTGTTGTTTGGCTGTTGAAACCAAAACAGCATGAGAGAAAAGTTCAACTATAAATTATTTATCGGGCATAGGTGAATACCACCCACTGATTCATACATAGTAGTGTCTTCCACATCGCTGTAGAGAAGAAAACATGCCTCCAAAATTAAGCGTCTGTACTCTTTGAATAAGCGGCATTTTAATACTAAGCCGCTGTGGTGGCTCAGTGGTTATGGTGCTCGGCTGCTGACCAGAAAGACGTGGCTTCGATCCCGGCCGCGGCGGTCGAATTTCTATGGAGGCAAAATTCTAGAGGCCCGTGTACTGTGCGATGTCAGTGCACGTTAAAGAACCCCAGGTGGTCGAAATTTCCGGAGCCCTTCATTCCGGCGTCTCTCATAACCTTAGTAGCTTTGGGACGTTAAACCCCATAAACCAAACCAAACCATTTTAATACTGAACAGCAGAGCTAGCATATGCTCTTCAAAACAGTTTTGGTTCTTCATCATGTTCACTTCTTTATTCTCACAATCCTTGAACAGCTATAAATGATATCCTTTCAGAATGCTACATAAGGGTACACAGTGCTTTCTTACTTTGAATTCTCACAAAATAAACATGGAGCTAGCCTTTTGCCGTGGTTCCGATTAGCACTTTTTACCTTATGTAGGTCATAAATGAATAAAAATTAAGGCAGGCTCATACTAATAGGTATTCAAGGTGGAAGCCCAGGCAGTATTTGTTTTGAGTCGGTACTCTGCTGTTTTTTCATGAAAACATGCTCTCTTTCAGATGTGATCTTTGTTGCACATGTGACATGGAAAATAATTTTGATCTAAAATTACTTGATTGTCTCAAAATAAAATGTGCTGGTACTGCTCATGTGCCATGCCTCCTCTCAACTTTCATGATAATTTCTGCAAATTACTTAGGCTCGCCAAGCCGCGGTGGCTCAGTGGTTACGGCGCTTGGCTGCTGACCCGAAAGACGCGGGTTCGATCCCGGCTGCGGCGGCCGAATTTTTATGAAGGCGAAACTCTAGAAGCCCGTGTGCTGTGCAATGTCAGTGCACGTTAAAGAACCGCAGGTGGTCGAAATTTCCGTAGCCCTTCACTACGGCGTCCCTCATAGCCTGAGTTGCTTCAGGACGTTAAACGCCAATAAACCGACTTAGGCTCGCCAAGAGCTGCAAACATTCAATTCCATATGCTGCTGTAAAAGTGCAGTGACCAAATGCCTTACAGAATTCTTTAAAAAAAAAGCTGTAAAAGTTGCTGATGGAAATAAAATTAGATGATTGCATGTGGTGTGCTATTGCTCTGTACGGTTTCTTGCATGCTTACAGAAATAGCAGTAGTTACATTGTGCACGTACGGGCTCTTTTCCTTCCCACCAGGAAATAGAGATCAATGTGTAATACCATTCCAGAGCAATGCAGTGAGCAAATGCCTTACGCAATTCTTTGCAGATTCAAAAGAAACACCCTGCAACAAAAAGAGTGAAAATGGATTCCTAAATAATTCCCAAAGAACTTTCTAGAGTCATTACAGTGTGTCTCTTGATAGCCACTAGCTGAGCTTCTATAGGCATGTGGTAGCCAATTAGTTATTTGAACTCTTTACTCAAATAATTACAGGTTCAAAAGTGTCACATTCAATGAAATGAATGCATTTAAATGGATTCCTCTAAGAATCCTTTAACTAGTTTCAAGAGAGAGTTGTTACGGTGTTTCTTTCAAAGAACGTTAGCCAAGTGGAAAATTAGTTCTTGAAATTCTGGACAAAATTCTGTACAGATCTAAAAGAAACATATTACATTCTAAATCGCAAAAGCAATTTTTGTAATGGGGGACTCCGGGCGTTGTGCTTTTTATGTGTTCGCGTTTGCTGCCGCTAACTTCTTGGTGGCAATTAGGAATGAACACGTCGAGGCAATGGCATGTTGTGTTCTCTGTTGAGACTATGCTGCTTTCTGTGGTGAGAAGGGGCAGCAGAGTAGCTTGGGATGTGAATGTGTGCAACACGTTGCCACAACGGTATATACGCTTTCAGTGTGATTCGGCCTTGTGCTGGGATAGAGCGTTCAGAGTAAACGTGGTTTAATGGCATCCTAGTCGAAATCAAGAAGAAATGGGCTTGTGCAGGCAAGTAAAGCAGGCGGTGGGAGAAAGGTAGGCAGATGAGATTAAGAAGTTTCCAGGGATACGGTGGTCGCAGCTAGCAGAGGACAAGGTTATTGGGGAGACATGGGGGAGGCCTTTGCCCTGGAGTGGGCATAGCCAGGCTGATGAGTTTGACAATATTTTTCCGTGATCGTGTTGGTTGCCTGTCTTAATTAATACCTTGAGTTTGCCTGTGGTAATGCTCAAGCCAAAACGGCAACCCTTCAGAGAAAGTTGACAAAGCGGAGGTGATGGAGGTGAATCAGTTTAGATCGCGCACGTGGGCATGTACTGGGACAACGCGAATGTAATAGTGGATACTCGCGAAAAGGCCGTGTGCTGCGTAGCCTTTTTTTGGTGTATGTATCCATCACAGCTATCAGACGCCATAGACTCATTCCCATTCCAGGGCCACAGAAGCGCTCACTTACGCAGGCATTCTGCTAAGAAGCCAGCTAGTAAACGTGTTCACATGCAACTCAAACGACGTAAGTCGAAGCATGCTGACAGAAGCTTAGAGAAGCAGAAGTTGATTGTCTTTATTGTGGGCCTGCGAAGGCATACTCTGTCATTTTACTTTTCTGAAACTTCACATTTTTGGTGATGGAATTGAAGACATTCTTTATTCAGAGATACCCCGCTTTTCCCAAGGGTCTGTAAGCAGGGGGAGGGGGGGTGCAACTTGGAAAAAAGATTATTACAGCACATTTGGTTACAAGACAGTCCGGTGCACTCCGTTAGGGTTCGTGCAAAAATGAATTAATGTAAATGTTCATTCACCGAACCGAATTGTTTCACTGATTTCACTTAGGAATCCCTTCATAGAGCTGCTGGATGTGTAAAGCATTTTTAATTTTTATTGACCATGAAAGCAGACAGGTTATATACACCTTGACTCTTTGCCAAGGCTTTCTTCACCCATAAGTTCATTTTTACTCTATTTCTGCAAACCATAGTGCTCCTTCATTTGCAGCTAACAATTTCAATGTTCTGATCGTGATTTTTTTTAAGGGCACAGGGTAAGCCCTATACTTCCCATGCATTTTAGGCCATGTTGAGGTACAGTCTTTGTCAAAAGTAACCAGGCTGCATGGTTTGCTTCTAGCTTGTACAGTGGAGCCCTTACAGCTTTCCTGAAGTTGAAATGGTCGTTAAAGGTAAGGCCTGGGGGCCTTCTTACCTTCTAATAACTTTTGATCTTTAGGAAAGTCACAAGGGCTGCACTATGCAAGCTTGAAGCAAACCATGCAGCCTGGTTACTTTTGACAAAGACGGTACATGTTTCTCACGAACTAATAGGAGTACCCTAGTAATATATATATTATTTTGTTCCAAATTTCATGCACTGTTTACTGAACTAGAATAATTGAAATGTGTTCAAAATTTGATTTTTAATGGAATTTCTACCTGTAGTACATAAATTTTGGCTTTCTTTGCTCATTTGAAAAATCAAAACGGAAAAACTGCTGAGTGAAATTGCTTAATTCTAGTTCAGTAGTTTCGAACACTTATGTAGATGGTTGCAAAAGAAAATCTGCTGTCTATCTTGGAAGACATTGGAAATAACGGTACCTTTGCAAGAAATAATATTTTGAGATAATTGAGCCTAAAGTGAAAAAAGATGTGAAAAAGAAATTTTTACTCACACAAACACATTCATAGTCATTGATTTAATAGCCCCCTGCTTCGTAGTCCCTGTCGCAGTCATTTTTTCGCTTTTGCGCTTGTCGTTTTGCTTGCTGGGCCTCTTTTGTGAGCTGTCTTGTTGCTCGGTCTGCTAAGTACATACGCTTGTGGTCAGCTTTCCTCAGCCACTTGATGGTGTTGCGCCCTGGGTTCAATGCACACGCCTTCAAAACGTTGGCCCGTGTGATGCTACCATCATTAAATGGAAGAACAGCGTCCAGTGCTGCCATCCTTAGGGTCTGAAGCCTAACAAACACATGCGCTTTGTCACAATTTTGATGAGCTCAACACTGCCACCGCACTGTCTACACACAAAACTCTTGTGTAATTGCAGCACAAATGCCATCCATGTCCATTAAGGGATATTCGCTGCCGCTCTGTAGCACATCCTCTTCCTGGAAGCACACAGAAAATCTTGAAAGCTTCAATGCCGAGGAGCTGGTGCGTTCAGCGTCTCATTAGGTCGCAGACTTCCTTTTGCTTTTTCACGATGAGTGTTACGGTTGCCGATAAATTCACGCCTGACAATGGCCTTCTTTGCCCTGGGCATCTCAACTTATCAACAACAACCAACACCGGCACAAAGTACAATACTCATCAAAAGGGAAAGCACTCGACGCAGCTGCATGAAGGTCGCAGAAACATGGAAAAAATGTGCGCAGCGTCTCAAGATTGTCTTGGCTAAAGGATGGATGGATGGATGATAATGGCTTTACCCTTGTTGACGTCCCCTCTGGGAGGGCTGGGCGGAGTTCTGTGCACCTCAAAACCAAGTGCTCTATGGTCTCCGCTTCCGTTTTACAAGCAGAGCACAAAATATCCACTTCTTCAAATTTGGACCTATAAGTTTTTGTTCTCAGAGTCCCTGTCCTAGCCTCAAGAAGCAGTGAACTGCCCCGCGAATTATCGAATAACCGTTCTTTTTTCATGTCTTGTTTTCGTTTTCTTTATATACCTAGCGCCTATTTTTACTGCATTCTTTCTTTCCCCATCTTTCTTTCTCTCTCCTTTACCTCCGTTTTCACGCTAGTACTTTGCTGCATCCCATCCCTTACCTGCAAATACTTTGTTCATGGCTTTCGGGTTTTATTTGTCCGTTTTGTGTTAATACTTTTTATGTATAGATACTTGTACACCTTTCTTGCCAACCTTGTTCTCTCCATTTGGGTTAGTCTCTGATTGTATTTCAGTTTGCTGATTGCCTCCCGAACCTCGAACGACGCCCAACCCATATCTCCCTGGACTCCCTCATTCGGAGTGTTCCCATGGGCTCCCAAAGCTAGCCTTCCTACACTTCTTTGTCTGGCATCTAGACATGACTCTATTTTTGATTTCATGCATAGGACTGCATTTCCAAATGTGAGGCCCGGTACCATGCTTCCCTTCCATACCCCTCTAACCACCTCATACCTGTTATAGTTCCATAGTGCCATATGTTTCATAATATCTGAATTCCTTTTTTCCTTTATCCTTCAGAAGCCTCTCATGCTCTTCCAGATATTTTTTTCCTTCATTTAACCATACACCTAGATACCTATAAGTTCTCATATGGTCTATCATAGTGTCCTGTATTTCTAGTGGGTCTTCCCTCTCATCATTATCTACCATTATCCCTGACTTCTCTCTATTGAACTGGAGTCCTAGCTTGTTGCCCTCCTCACCACAGATCTTAACTAGTTCCTGCAGCCTATCTTGCTTGGCTGCTAGTAGTACAATGTCATCCGCATACATTAGTCCAGCCAGCACTTGGTTTACCTTCTGACCTTCCTGCATATAACTCTTGCCAACTCCTACCCTACTCTCTTCCAACCTCTTTTCCATTTGACTCACGTATACCATGAAAAGTAGGGGTGATAGTGGGCAGCCCTGTCTTAGCCCTCTTTTAATTTTAGCTGGTTTTGTAGTTTCTCCCTCCCAGGTTACTACCACCTCATTGTCTGAATATACACGTTATAGATAGTCAACCAGATTTCTATCGGCACCATATCTCTTCAATTGGTCCCAAAGTTTTTCCTGATTCACATTGTCATATGCTCCTTAATGTCTAAAAATGCCATTCATAGAGGCCTCCGACTTGCCTTAGCTATCTCTATACACTGCGTTATGACAAATAGATTGTCCTCCAACGGTCTGTCCTTTCGGAAACCATTCTGCAACTCTCCCAAGATCTCTTCACGCTCTGCCCATTCTTCCATTCTCACTTTCACCATCTGCATTGCTAGCCTGTGTGCAACTGATGTGACTGTAATTGGTCGGTAGGATTTGATGTTGTCCCTGCTTCCCTTGCCTTTGTATATTAGTCTCATCCTGCTCACTTTCCAGTCTTTTGGAACGTCTCCTCCCCCTACTACTTTTTCAATCATCTGTCGTAATTTCAATTTGCTTTTTTCGCCTAGTATGGTAATTAATCTCATAGGTACGCCGTCTGGTCCTGTCGCTGTTCCGATGGGAACCTTGCCTTCTATTCTGTCCCAGTCCCCTGCTATCCTCTCCCTAAGCTCTTCCTCGCCTGTCCCATTGGTATCCCTGTTCTCCTCTAGTCCGCTTGCCACAGGCTCTGCAAATGTTGCTTCGATTGTTTGTCTGATAAATTCTTGTGCTTCCTCTCCCTCTATCCTTTTTCCATCCTGTGTGGTTAGAGTGTTTAGGATGCTCTCTGTCCTCTTCTCTTGTAGCCTTATGTGCTCCCAAAACCTCTTTGCAGCATTCCTGTCTTTATTATTTACCTTTATCATTTTCTGCCTTCCCTATTTTGGCTTGGACTTATGCCGCTGCCTCTCTTTTGCTCTCAAGGTATTCATTCCATTTTGTATCGACTTTGCCTGGTGGGGCTCCCCTTTTCTTTGCAAATCTGTGTTCCCTAGATGCCTCTTGTTGTCGCACTATGGCTGCCTTCACTTCCCTGTCCCACCAGCTTTTTGGTGTGTGTCTTCCCTTTCTTCTTCCGTTTTTGCTTTGGGCCTTCCCTAACTCCCTTTGAAAAACTCCCACTAGGGCATCTTTTGTCCAGTCCCTATCCGGCCGCTTGGATACTATGTCTTCAATGTGCCCCAACACTTCCTGCAGTTGTGCATCAGTCAGGTTATGTTTGCTTTCCGTCCCTTGAGTTCCTACTGCTGGTATTTCCCTGCCAAATCTAATTTTGATTCTCCCGCAAGGGCACCTTGTGTAACGAGGTGTTGGTGCTTGGCGCCACCACGGACCCTTAGCCCCCATACCGAAGCTGTCATCCGTACCGTGGCGATAGGTTGAAAGGTGGAGGGAAGAAACCTTGAACGGTGGCGGTTGAGGAAGTGGTCAATCCTCGGCCGATGGGCCGAGGACCAGGCGGGGAGTCCCGGGACCTTCCTCTGCGTATAAGGGTGAATCAGAGGCGACAAAGTATGAGGAACCCTTAGCCAGTACATGCCGTATGGAAAAATTTGCAAAAAAATCCGATCGGCCCCCAAAAAGGGGTCGCACCGATGCGAAAAAATTGATGCCACAGAAACCAGAAACGTTTCCAAAGTTTTTCATGGTTCACTCAAATACAGATGAACCTGTAGCAAACTTGTCTGCATTTGTGATCGCCAACACCTAAAAAGGTGTGTAGGCAAAGACTACAAAGCAAAAAAGGAGCGAACCGGAGATCTCCTTGTAGAAATTAACACAAAAGAACAGAGCACCAAACTGATGTCGTTACAGAATCTTGGAGAAACAAGTGTACAGGTAACCCCGCACCTCACCCTGAACCACTCAAAGGGCGTCATATCTGAATATGAACTCCTACAGAGTAGCGATGCGGAAATGGAAGAAGAACTATCTGAACAAGGAGTTACAGCAGTCAGACGAATAACCATCAGGAGAAACAATGTTGAAATCAAGACAAAACACATTGTCTTAACCTTCAATACCACAACTCTGCCTGACTCCATCCACGCCGCATACCTCCATTGTAAAGTCCGCCCATACATACCGAACCCGAGACGATGTTTCAAGTGCCAGCGCTTTGGACACAGCATGTTGGCTTGTCGCGGTAAACCAACTTGTGTCACATGCGCAGGAGACGCACATACAGAGGAAAGATGCGAACGGACACCAAAATGCATCAACTGCAATGGCGCACATGGCGCGTACTCCAGGTCGTGCCCAGTCTGGAAAACAGAAAAACAAATCATAACTTTGAAGACCACAGAAAACCTGTCTTACCTTGAAGCAAAAAAACGCGTCTCTTTCCAACAGAAAGGGACATACTCTGAAGCGGTGACGCGGGGACTGTTGCCGCCTTCAGTTTCTGTCGGCACACAGGTCGATCCGAAGGACCTGGGGTCGACAACCAAGTCCCCACCACAGAAGTCGGTGACACAGTCCACAGGGCTGAAAATTTCGCGGGAAGACCGCGCGATCCGCGCCGGAGGCCCTCAGGCCCCACTTTCAGCAGCGGCATCCTCGGCGACAGACACCCAGGACAGCTCTGCTGAACTGGACCTGTCGCCCCACCCCTCTAAGAAGGCAACTGCTGGCCCAAGAGACTCTGCCGCTGGAGCAGGGACTGGTTCAGCGGTGCCAACAAAAAAGACGAATGCGAAGGCCACGGGCCATCGCAACCAAGAAGCATCGTCCACGTCCACCATGGAGGAAATGGATGTCAGCGAAAGTCCGCCGACATCTAAAACACACGCACCCGCGGCGTCTCCGCGGAAGTCCAGCGCCACGAAAGTGGCGATGGATTCAACTCCTGGCTCGCCACCGCTGCAGCGGCGGCGAGACTCCCTAGAGAAGAAAGGGAAACCACGAATCACTGCTCCTGAGAATAAATAACTTTCCCCAATCCCCAGCTTATCACAATGGCGTATATAATACAATGGAACTGTAGAGGTCTACACAGAAACTACACAGACATAACCGAAATGCTGAAAACAATGGCACCTACAGCTGTGTGCCTGCAGGAAACAAACCTTGGGCCACAGCACACAAACATCTTTAAAAAATATAATATTTTCCGGAAAGACCGAGTGCAAGCTAGCCGACTCTCAGGAGGCGTCGCTATCATAACGCAAAGCGATGTCCCTGCAAGAGAGATATCATTAAAGACAAACTTAGAAGCGGTCTCAGTAAACATCATTAGCCATAAAACGATAACAATATGCTCTGTGTACATACCACCACACAACACAATTGCCATGCGTGATCTAGAAGAACTTCAAGAGCAGTTGCCTGAGCCATATGTGATAATTGGGGATTTTAACGCACACTCCTCATTCTGGGGAAGTGAGCATACTGATTCCAGGGGTCAGCTCATCGAGGATTTTATTCTTTCGAATAACATATGTTTAATGAATACGGGAAAAGCCACGTACTGTTGCCCCAGCTCTGGAAAAATGACCTGCCTCGATTTAGCATTTGCATCTCCATCGGTTTTTAATGATTTTATTTGGGATGTTTTAGACGACCTTCGGGGAAGTGATCACTTACCTACGGTTTTAAAGCTAACATCAACTACAGTCATCCTCTCTAGGAAGCCACGGCGATGGAAAATTCACCTCGCCGACTGGGCACTTTTCAGAACGAAGGCCACACTAGAAAAAGAATATGCCGAAACCCTTACTATAGAAGAAATAAGTGAAAAATTTGTCACATGCTTAATATCTGCAGCAATAGAAGCCATCCCACAAACGTCTGAAATTACACGAAAAACACATAAAGTTTGGTGGTCAACTGAATGCTCATTGGCTAAAAAGCAGCAAAACAAGGCTTGGGGCAACCTTCGCAGATATCCCACTGCAGGAAACTTGCTCATCTTCAAAAGGGCTAGAGCCAAAGCAGGATACATTAGACGCAACGCAGAAAGGTCATCAGGGCAACAGTACATATCCTCCATAAACAGCTCAATATCATCAAAGAAAATGTGGGAGCAGGTGCGGAAATTCACTGGAAATTTTACCCCATTCACATTTCCAATGCTAACAACACCCGGTACTCAGACAACATTAGAAGAACAGGCCAACATATTGGGTGAGCATTTTTCCAGTTTCAAGCTCATCCAACTACACACAAACATTTCAAAAGCACAAAACAATAGTAGAAAAACAAAAACTTCCCTTTGGAACATGCATACACGAAGACTACAATAAGCTTATTACAATGAAGGAACTAAACACGGTACTAACATCCGGTAAAATGACAGCACCAGGCCCAGACAATATACATTATGCCATGCTTGCTCACCTCTGAGAGTGCCATAGAGGCTCTCCTAAAATTTTTCAATAAAATATGAATGAGTGGAGAAATCCCCCAAGTATGGAAAGAAGCAATCATAGTACCCTTCCTAAAACCTGGCAAACCACCAACTAGTCCCACCAGCTACAGGCCAATAGCACTCACTAGCTGTATAGCAAAATCATTCGAAAGCGTACTAAACATCAGACTAACCTTCATACTTCAGTCCCAGCAACTTTTAGATATACACCAGTGCGGTTTTAAAAAGACATGTTCCACAACCGATCACCTCGTTCGCTTTGAGAACACAGTTCGGGAAGCGTTCATCCACAACCAACACTGTATCGGGGTCTTCTTCGACATGGAGAAGGCTTACGATACCACATGGAGGTTCGGTATCCTCCGTGACCTAGTGGACCTAGGTATCCACGGCAGGATGCTGGACTGTTTGAGCGACTTCCTAAGCAACCGTACATTCAGAGTCCGCCTAGGTGCAACCTTCTCCAACACTTTTATTCAAGAAACTGGCATACCCCAGGGGTGCATCCTCAGCACAACCTTATTCATCATCAAAATGAACTCCATAGGAAAAGTAATCCCAAAATCCATAATGTACTCAGTTTACGTAGACGACCTCCAAATAGCATGCACGTCATCCAGCATACCTACCTGTGAGCGACAGATACAAATAACAATAAACAAACTGGCTACCTGGGCAGATAGAAACGGATTTAGATTTTCCCCTCAGAAAACAGTAGCGGTCCTGTTCTCTTTGAGACGAGGCCTACAGGCCGACCCCACACTATATCTAAACCAAACCCAATTACCTGTCAAACAAGAGCATAAATTTCTAGGGATAACTTTCGATAAAAAGCTCACATTCTTGCCACATATAAACAGCTTAAAGAAAAAAGGTTCTCAGGCCCTCAATGTACTGAAACTACTGTCAAGAAAACGCTGGGGGTCTGATAGGGCATGCCTGTTACATATATATCGTTCTCTGGTTTGCTCTAAGCTAGACTATGGGTCCATAGTATATGGCTCAGCAAGACCGTCCTACATAAAACGACTGGATCCTATCCACAATCTTGGTTGAAGGTTGTCTTCCGGTGCTTACAGAACTTCACCAATAGCAAGTCTGTGTGTGGAAACGAATGAACCTTCCTTAGAAGATCGAAGAACTGCACTAACTTGTACATACATCCTCAAAATCCTTTCTCAGCCCAAACATCTCTGTTATCCAATTGTCACGAAATGCCCATCCCGAATACTCTTCAACAACAAGCCTCACGCAGTTAAGCCGTTGCTCTTGCGCTTCGAAGAAAAATGCCAAGCCCTGAACATACTAAATGAAATTAAAAATATTGCCCAAAGACACGAAGCGTTACCACCGTGGTACACTCTCCCCACAGTGTGTGACGTCACACTAACACGCCTCAGGAAAACCTGTACACCACATGACCATATAATACAAGAATATCTAGCACTACAAGAAAAATACAGAAATTACACTGCATTTTATACTGACGGGTCAAAAACTCATGCTCATGTAGGAAGCTCAGTAATACAAGGAAAAAATGAACATGCAGGACGACTTCCCTCATGTGCTACAGTTTTCACCGCGGAGTGTTATGCTATTAGTGTTGCGGTACAGAAAATAACAAATGAAAACATCAAAAATAGCATCATTTATACCGATTCACTGAGCGTCCTTACAGCATTAAACTCCAAAAATGCCACGGAGCCACTGATTGGAAGCATCATACACAATATAGTAAAGGTCACAACACAAAAACATGTTATAAAATTCTGCTGGGTTCCCAGTCACGTTGGCATTAGGGACAATGAGAGGGCCGACATGTGTGCTGCAGAAACCAGAACCATGGAAATAAAAAATGTGAATTTGCCTCCTAGGGATTACATGAAGTTAGTGCATAGCAGACTAAGAGCCAAGTGGCAAGCTTCTTGGGAAAATGAAGGACACAACAAGCTGCATACCATAAAGCCCATTTTCAAAGAATGGAAATCATGCCGCCATAAAGAGCGTTTTATTGAAGTAATTTTATGTCGTTTACGCATAGGTCACACACACATCACCCATAACTTCCTATTAACAAAAAAAGACAAGCCTGTGTGTGAAATGTGTGGTGAGGAGCTTACGGTAAATCACATTTTAATTTCTTGTTCGCATCTCGAAGAACTTAGAAAAAAATTTTTTACGGTATTTTACAATGAACACATTCCATTTCATCCCGCATTGCTTTTAGGCGAGCAAACACTTGTTGAGTTTTCACTTGTTTGTAAGTTTCTAAAGAAAGCCAATGTTTTAAATCTATTATAATGTAACCTCTGTACACTTGACATAACGTCATCTAACCTTGTGTTTGGCGCATGATAGCCATAGTTGCTTATGCACCATAAAACCCCATATAACTAACTAATTTTGATTCTTCTGTGGTCGCTTCCCAGGCTTTTCATACCTTCTTCGTCAATTTTCATGTCCCTTAACCTGTTGTACAGTTTGTGGGACATTAGGCAATAGTCAATAGTTAAGTGCGAGTTATTTTTTACCCATGTTACTTTCCCTTCGCATTTTGTTTCCGTATTAACTATTACTAGATCATGGACCTTGCAGAATTCTCCTAGCATCTTCCCCGTTGCATCTCTAGCTCCGTCAAAGTATTCCAAGTGAGCATTCATATCTCCCAAAATGGTTATTTCCCGATGCGAGGCTAAGTCCCTGATGTCTTAAGACATACATTGGAAATGCCCTTTATTCTCCTCACTCGACTCACTCCCTGTTTTCAGGCATACAAACCCTATTATTGTTCTTAGACTCCCCACTATGCCCTGGAGCCATAGATGCTCTCTGCAGGTCTCTCTTACCCTTTCCCAATCTTGCCCCTTTACTAATGCCCCCAGGCCTCCACCTTTACGGTCTTTCTCTTTTCTGTTACACCCTATCCAAGTGTCACCTGCAATGTGTGGCGGTTTTTCCATGTCCCTCAGGTGAGTTTCCGCAACCCCATATACCCCAATGTTTTCAGATTTTAGTTCTTTGATTTCATCCCGTTTAATTCGACTTCTTCCCCCTTGCATGTTAATGAACCCAACATTGAGATGCTGCTTCCTTTTCGTTCGCTGTGCCCTTGTCCTGCCCCTCCTTCTTTCATCTTTGTTGTCTACTCCTTGGCCCTCAGGGGTATCCTGCATGCCTGTAAAAAATCCAGTGCCCTATGGCCCATCCTCTTCCCAACCTGCCAACCTGCAACTTCGCGACTGTTTCACACTTTTTTTGCCGGGCGCCCCATGTTTCTCCTGAGCAAAGGGCACTGCCCCACCAATATACGCTGTCTACATGCCCGAGATGAAAAACACCCTCAAAAGAGAAGACATACCCGTCAGAACAGTATCCTGCACGTCCAAGACCAAATTACACAAAAAAGGGAAGGAGAGAGAAAAAAAAAAGGAAAAACTTCTTAAATAAAGGCCTAGCACAAGGTTCACGGCTAACCCTTCATGGGTCCAGTGCTAACCTACTTCCCCTTCGCTAACTTCAACTCACTGAAACCTACTTCCTAATCTACTTTCCTAGTCCTACCACCTGTTTAAATGTGCCGCCGCTTTCTAGTCCATAATCAACCCCCCAAAAAACAAAAACAAAACATAGATGGTACTTAGCTACGAATGGATCGATGCTGCGACGGCTCCCCGGTTTTTTTATATGTAGCTTATTTCAGAAAAGCTTTGAAATCAGGTGGTGGACTTTTTGGTAGCAAAAATTGACGATAAACACGGAGGGTATCTGGAAAAGGGGCATGGGCGCTCACTACATGGTTTCGGGAAAAGCATTTTGCAGCCTAAAATATGGCTTTCTGAGGAAAGTGCGATCATGTAGTATGTGTAGAAAGAATTGAACTTCTCAAAGTGCAAAAGAAAAAAAAACATTTTTGGATGACAGGCCTTTTCAGCTGCACTGTTAAGGGCACAGGCTAAGGTAAAATTAGAAAAAAAAAACGTTTTTTTTTTTCTAATTTTACCTTACCCTGTGCCCTTAACAGTACAGCTGAAAAGGCCTGTCATCCATGCCCAACTACTTTGCTGGAAGAAGCTAAAGAGCATATGCAGAAGACTGCAAGACATCCTGAGGGATGTGTATGAAATATATAGCACACGGAAAGTGGCACGAGACAAATATTCTCTAGAGTTCCATAAGCACTTTCATCTGGGCGGGTTTCTTCATAACAGCAATTAAAGGAATAAACTTGTGCAAAGGGATTGAAGAAGAAAACGAAAGAGACGTGAGGACAGGACAGAGCAGTCTGTCCTGTCCTCAGGTCTCTTTCGTTTTCTTCTTCACTACCTTTGCGCAGGTTTATTCCTTTAGTTGCTATTCTCTGGAGTGGCTCAGCTACTAAAAGGGCTCCTTCACTGCAAGTGCTGCTTATTCATGTGTAGTCTGTGCATATGTTCTTCATGTGAAATTCACATCAAACATCTATTCCTTATTCAAATCCAAAGAAGTGAACGTATCTGCACCCTAGCTGTGGCTGCTTGAACCACGAAACATAACACTGTATCTGTTTCCTGCAAAAATGGCAAGGAATGGAGCTGAGGATTAGTGACGTGCAAGACAGGTATCACTTCAGTTTTCTTTCATGTGGTGATCTCCTGATGGTGTCGGCCATTTCTCATCGAAGTGCTGTGGGGTCGAGAGATAGTTTACAGAGCATGTGCTCAATGAAGCCGCAAAATTTCTTTAAAAGTTCTAAGTACTACTTGAACAGCACCATATAAAGGAGGCCACTCACCTTTTGCAGTTAATATTTTTGCTGTATTAGTGTGCATTTTGAGGCCACCATATTCCAGGCAATGAAAAACTTGATTGACGAAATGTACACGGTACAAGTCGGGTCACAATTCCTTCACAAAGTAAGGTGTTTGGCATCCCTAATTGCCACTGGCTTTCACACAGGTAGTTTATAAACTGATAATTTGACAGTCACCATCCTGCAGCATAGTATAGTTTGCATCTACATTGGTAAATAATACATAAATTTACCCTAATACATATAACTAGGGCCACGATCCATGTATGAGTTAAACCTGTGCAGCATACAGTGAAATACCACCAGAATGAATGCCAATTTATCAGTTAAACATTTTCTGGAACCTCATGTCCATCGCACGTAATATCTGGTAGGCTGTAGTTTGTCTTCATAACTTCAGAATGACTTATGCTGTCAAGAAGACTTCATGCGACTGTATGAAAGCTGATATCACTTTAATGCCCTTCAAATTTCTTCTCATTTAGATATTTAGCTTACTGCTTTCAGTGTGGTTGCTGTTTGTATTCTGTAGCTCTGCAAGGATTCACATCAGCAATGTTTTTGTATTGGTGCTCTGTAATTCGTTCAGCTGAGGTTTCATTGTGCTTCGATGTTCACCAGTATTGTGTAGATACTGCGGGTGGAGATTGGTATGCATTTTCTACACTGGGCTCAAAGAAGTGTGATGTTTTGCATGTGAATGTGTGTAATTGCTGTGAAGTAGTGGTTGGAATGATTGAGATAGGCAAGTGCCATAAGACAGTGTAATTTTTTCAACAGTAAATACCACATTGCATTAGCATAAAACTAGTCTAATTTATTTATTTATCTACTCTGCTGTTTGATGCAAATGATATCACTGACACTTAGCTGTGCTGTTCCCTCCCTGCTGAAAGTAGGGGAGGACTGTGTGAAGTGAAAACTGGTGTGTCATTCTATGGTTTATAATAAAAAAATTACCGACGATTACGTTACTTCCTAATGCGAAATTTGAGCGCAGCAAATAAGCTGTTTCACCTTTTCGATAGATTGAGGCAAAGAAATCGAGCAACACATGTATGCGCTATCACAGAATTTTTTTTTTAGCAGACGGAGGACTTCCATCGGTTGTCTCGCTCATAGCTCAGAAAGAACTGGCAGATAATTTCGCAGTGGCGAACGGCAGCGGCAATTTCGGCTCGGGCGGTGCACATATACAGATCCGCCGCCACCGATCTGGCTCTCTGATTGCCACCGCGCAGAGGTTGCATTGGAGGAGGAGCGAAGAAAGGAATTAAGTTCGAGCCGGCGCTTTGACAACCGGAGACTCGCAGGAAGAGGGGGGAGGGGGGCGGCGTGTACACCCAGCGGCAAACGATGGGGGCAGAAGCGCGCGCAGCAAGCGGACAACATGATAAAGGGAGGAGGGAAGAGATAGCAGCGACTGACTGATGCCGCTGACGCCGATAGTGAGTCAACCCCAGCTGCAGATGAAAGGGGGGCGGAGCTGGTTACGAGGCCGACGACAACGCCGCCGACGACGCGAAACCCAGGAACGGACGCCAAAGAGCTGCGCTCTAAAATGTTCCATGTGTGGTGTCTATGTGAATATGCTTAGTCATGAAAGAAACAAAATTCCTTCACAATGCAAGCTCATTATAATCATACTGTGGTCGAGGCAGCAGAACACTGCTGTAAAAATTGAAAATTAAAGCCGCCGCGGTGGCTCAGTGGCTATGGTGCTCGGCTGCTGGCCCGAAAGACGCGGGTTTGATCCCGGCCGCGGCGGTTGAATTTCTTTGGAGGAGAAATTCGAGGCCCGTGTACTGTGCGATGTTCAGTGCACGTTAAAGAACCCCAGGTGGTCGAAATTTCCGGAGCCCTCCACTACGGCGTCTCTCATAGCCTCAGTCGCTTTGGAACGTTAAACCCCATAAAAAAAAAAAATGAAAATTCAAAAATATAATCTCGTGTATGTCAACTCAAAGTGAATGCATATGGCAAGAAATGCAGCTCCAGTGGCGGATCAGGCTGTGTAGGTATGTAGCAGCCAATAGCTCTGTTAATAACCTTGTCGGTGTGTGCGGTTAAGTTTTGCATTTGATGCAAGCTACTGTAGAGCAAGCCATAACACATGCTTGTGAGTAACACCACATGGCTCCTTTGTCTTGTTTTTCCTTGATGATACCATTGTATTATTCTGCACTACTCGAACATTGCCACACTTGCTGCTGTTGCCTGCTAATCCTTAGGGAAAAGTAAACTAAGTGAAACTAGCGTAAAAAACAATATGAAGTATGTCTGATGTAGATGCATCAGCATGTACAGTAGGTCCCTATCATGGGGACACAAGCACCTGTGCGTTATGACAGTGTGCAAATCTACTGAAAGGAATTCCTGATAGCCTTCTCGGCTAACTCGCTGCTGAGCCTGTGCGGCTTATTATTCAGTGCTTAGCAGGTTTTAGCAGCAAGTATAGCTTGGTATGGATGTTAAAACTACTCTGCGTGTAGACGCACATCAAATCTAGAAGGAGCTCCTCCGTGCCACCGTGACACCTCTTTGGGAGCGAGTAATGCATACCTTGCAGCGCGCATCTCTGCTTACCCGCTGCTGTGTGCGTGGACTTGGCTCCTACGTGTGCCGTGTCGTTCAGTCGTCGCTTTATTGAAGTCCACACAAAACAAATACGAGGTTCATGCTTCAAGTGCAAAAATTTAGAGTCCTCGCCCGTTAAGAAGAGATGCGGCGAAATAAGCCGACAGTCATAGATTGCTCTCCTGCGCGCATTTGGCGATAGCTTTAACGTATTTGCACGAGATCGAAGTGCGCTCTGATCCCAGCTGTCGCAGTTGTTTATGCGTGCCCACGTTGCGATAGCCAAGGCGAGTACCAGCATAACAGCTGCATAAGAGTTTCTCACGTTAGAAACCTTACGGAGGTGACATTAGATGCTAGGAATGATGAAATCGTACCACCAAAAGTGGCGAAAATAGTGCTCTCGGTGTGACTTTTTCAAAATCCGCGGAGTATCGCAATACGTCCAATCGTCCGGCGCCGATCGTTACAGCTCGAAGGAGATTTATGAGACAATGTGTCATTCCGTCGACATGGATTGGGGAACGGTGCAGATTTGTTTTCCTGTTCGCTCTTTTCGTTTTTTTTTTGCGGCTCTATAAGCGTTATCCTAACGTGATTCCAATAGGCTGGCAAGGGGCGTCTGCTTCTGCACCTCCACTCTTCGTTTCTTGTCTGCGCCGCCAGGTGCCGCATGCATTTGTTAATTCGCGAATGCGACACTAATGGTGTCTTCGGCTGACACGCACTGATTCCGTGCCGGTGCGGAAGAAGTGACGTCAAATATTACACGAGTGGCACGTCTCCTTGCACATCAGCTGAACGTGCGAAACACTCGCAGAGTGCCGTTGCTCTTTCTGCCGTCTGTTAACCGAGGCCTCTGAGACCCTCGAAAATCTCGGAGGCTATTCCTACGAGCGGCCGACGCCAACGAGCGCAGTCAACAGTTTGTACAATTAGCAAACGCCTCTTCAGAACAGTGCTTAGTACCGCGCTTGTAACAGGCGTTGATAGAATCGGCGGGAAATGCGGGACCCACGAGCCTGCTCGTGAAATACTGCAATTAATTATGGGGGCGCAGGTTTGTAAGACACCACACCAAGGCGTGTGGTGCATACAGCTAGAGTAACTTCCGAAAATATCAACAGGTGATTCTCAATCTACTAAGCGCCCCACATTGTCGCTTTATTGATATCCTTTAACCTGCGCATACGTTGGCAAAAAGTACGATGTTATAAAGTGCACACATGCCGGATGAACAGCATATGCCGTTCGCTGCAAGAGGTAAGGCAGAACTTGCAGGACTAAAAATATTGACAAACCTTTATAATTTCCTCATAACGGAAGGCACATGGCTCGCCGGCCGGTGGCTGCGTGATTGCAGCGCGAATAAATGCATTGCAGCCGCTATGATTTTAACATTTCTTTAAAATGGGCCCACTTGTAACGTTTCGTCCGTTTTTCCTCTTCGTCGATGCGGCGTCAACCAACGAGCGTGAACAGCGTCGTCTGCTAGCGCGCGCTGCACGACGGGATTGCACTGCGCTCCACCGGCGGTCTCCACGGTGGCGCAGTGGCGCACACGCGTCGTGCTCGTCCCACCCGAATTTACGGCACTGCACGAGTGGCATCCAGCCGAAGACACCATAACATTCTGGAATTCTGGCTACATTCAAAAGAAAATAAAAGAAGCAGCGAATAAAAGTAAAACTATCCGACATGCAGAGTGATGATTAAAAAAATGTAATTGCGTGCTCATCTTGCAAGTGTAACAAATAAAAATTAGAAGCAGAGTAGCGCGTGGCCACTCGGCGCGTGCATCTCTTGCGTCACAGCGTGTCACCGTTGCTTCGACTAGAGCGCTGTGGCCGTCATTCTGCAATGGCCAGCGAATGCAGTAAGGCTCTCCGTCCGTGGGTGAGCGGCATTTACTGGCTCTGCGCTGACTGCCGCTACGCAGCCGTACTAGGTGAGCACCGTTTCTCAATTCTGCGCTTTCCTAGATGTTCGTGGTGATTTAGCAGCACTCCCTCAGGCAAACTTTCGAGGAGTCTCGCTTCTCGTACCGCGAGTTCGAACGCCACTCTCACAATCCCATTGTGATGCAGGGCCACGTTTCACAACCTATGACAATCGGCTTGAGCCTTTAGCGCTGAGCGCATTGCGCCTCTGTTTTCAGAAGCTGAATGTTTTTCATATTAGGTGAGGAAAACTGCGAGCGCTGCAGAGCGCTTTAAAAAGGGACCTCACGTTCGGGTGTTCGATACCGGGCGCTTTTTTTACATTCGGCTGCTTCCCATGTGTCGCGCTCCAGCATGCAGCGGGGCGCGATTAAAGAATTTGTCTTATCTCGTCGTCGAGAATAGATGTAAGCACTAAATGCACCGCAGGAAAAGCGTATATTGTAGAACTGCTTAAAGGCGGTGATAGCCGCAATGGAGTCTCAAGAGCCTCCATGGTTACCCACTTTTGCTTTGGTAGATTTTATTTTTGCGAGCGAAAGCGTGGACGGTGGCATCTTTCCCGGCTTTCTTTGTGTGGCGACGCGCGTGGCAAGATGTCGCCACGTGCCGAAGTAGAAGGGGTGGCGCCAGCACGTGCTGCACAGAACGCTGGGATGCTCGCCTAGGCCGGACGCCGCCGCCGCTGCGTCGACCAGCCCGTCGATGCAACTTCAGGTCGTGGTTGTGTGGTAGAACACGAAGTGATCCAAATTAATCATGCTATTGCGGCCCTTTCTAAAATGGGATATGAGGCGAAAGCAACTTCTGCCTGTGTTGCTTCCCCGATTACTGTGGTTTTCATGTCATAGGTGACGTCACGGGCATGCTCCCGCAGCTTCCATGGTGGAGCACGACCCCCTCTGGCCGTGGGGTGGTTGGAGAGGCGGTCGGCGTTCGTAGGGGACATCGCGCGTATGCCCAGTAGATTTCCGGTTACAACGATTTCCGATGACGTCTTTAGTGTTTATTTTGAAGCGAAAAGCTTCACTACTCGCACCACAGCCGCGCTTCGCGTGAGCCGTCGGAGCCATGGTTTGCCACAGCTGCGCATGCGCGAAACCGAGTGACGTCACACACGGCACAAAAAAAAAAATACAGTGCGCCAGGAAACTTTCATATCTCGGTGGGCAGCCGAACCGCCCCGTAAGGGAAGGAAAATGAAAAGCAAATTGGTTTTAAGGAAAGGACGCCTGTCCCTCATATCTCGGTGCATATCCGAACCGCGCCGTAAGGGCCTTAAGGAAAATGGAATAAAAGGAAAATTGGTTTTAAGGAAAGGAAATGCCTGTCTCTCATATCCTAGTGTACACCCGAAAGGAATGGACACCACAGTACGTCTCTAAAGCAACCTTCTAAGACAGCACCATATTCACTACACGGGCGTCTCCTCCACCTCCGTACAGGCATTGTGTGGACAGCCGAACGCCTGCACCGTTATCGTGGAGCTCCCAGTGCATGTGCGCCAACTGCGACAGCCATGACGTTAAACCAAGCACAACTGCAGCTTTTCGCTTGTATATCCAGGCTTAACCAGAGCTAAGCCACTGCCTAATTTTTTTCATTTTTATTTTATGAGTGTTTATGTGTTCTTTATTATTTTTTTATTACTTGGAAAATTTTTATATTTATACCATTATTCTTAATTTTGTTATTTTTATTTTACGCTGATTTAAACGATTTTAGGTTACGTTTTTAATGACTAAGACATTAGTATTCAGGCTAGGACATACTACACCACCGATGACGTCATCAGTTTGCTTGACAGCGATAGTATGACAGAATTTTGGCCAGTAGTATGGGCATTAAAGGCTCTTTCCTTTTTTTGCATTAAAATTCACTGCGCAGAACGAACGAATGAAATATTACACTTTTAGTTGGGCGTACACTCGCCCTGTCCTCCCACTTCGGAATAAATACGTTGCCGCTGGATTCTTTGGCGCGATAGCTTGCTGAAATGGCACCGGTTCGCTTTTCTTTCGCACTCTCTCGTCCACACGTACAGGTATAAGTGTACCTTAGCCCTATTTTTTCGATAATTTGGCGATTTTCATGCTCTTAGGCCTATCTAAATGCAGTGTTTTCTTCGTAGCAACGACACGTAGCGCAGCAGTTGATTCATAATATATTCAGTTCTTACATTTTCTTTTATTTGCATAGTTTTTCTTGCTTGTAATGCACTCACCCTCATTATTAGTAATTACGAATGAAAATGAAAGTCAGCGTTGGTCCGCCGTGGTGGCTCAGTGGTTATGGCGCTCTGACCCGAAAGACCAGGGTTCGATCCCGGCCGCGGCGACCGAATTTCGATAGAGGCGAAATTCTAAAGGCTCGTCGTGTACTGTGCAATTTCAGGGAACGTTGAAGAACCCCAGGTGGTCGAAAATTCCAGAGCCCTTCACTACGGCGTCTCTCCTGAGTTGCTTTGGGGCGTTAAACCCCAGTAAACCGAATCAACTCAGCGTTGATGTGGTTTTATGTGTTGTTACTAGATGGCGCTACCGTTTACACATGCCCCTGTGCAGCGTGCCCCTGTGGGACGCTGCGGCAGGGAGTGGAGAGATTTAGTATAGGGTTTTCTGCGCTCATGGAAGGTGATGGGGCTGGGTAAAATTGTTTTCTTGAGAGCTCCCCCACGCAACAGAATCAGGCTTGTGGATCGCGCTCCGCTAAAACTATGTGCTAAGACACCTGTCCTGTCTGCGTGGCGCTGGAGTTGTTCCAATGCGCAACGAAACCGAAAACTTGCCGAAACCATTTCTGACGCGACACCAGGCATCTTCTCTAGGCAGCCCCGTTGTGAACCCTTGTGTTCAGGTCGGATCGATGGCGCCACAGTGTTAGTGGCTTTCACAGTGAAAATAAATACATGTCCTTCCCGCAATGGACCACATGCCTCTAAGCTGTTAAGCCGTACATAGCTTCAGCGAGACTATTGGGGCTATGTATACTCTCGGTCAAAACTTGTCTGGCCGCATGACCGGCTTTTAAGAGCGTTATAGTGGAGAATTCACGGTACCCTTAATTAAGGACTAAAGCGACTCGAAAGGCTAGACTAAACGCTCCTCTTGCCTTAAAGAATTTTACAGCCTGAAGGGAGCCTAAAATGCTGTACTAAATGGATGCAAAGCAAACCCTTTGGCCGGTAGACTTTGCAATGTGTGCTGCAGTTTTGACGGTGAGGTGGAGACATTTTTCTCTGCTTCTTCATCCTTGCGTTCTTTTTTGTTCATGCAGACCGCTGGGAGCACTAAGCGATCTGCTCGACCTCACACCCTTCGGTCTGCCGCACCTGCGGTGTGCTTTGATCCGCCCATCTCAGTTTTTGGCGCTATTCACCCCTTACAGTCTGTATACATACTGATCGCATAGCATTCTATGCATGCTTTCGAACGCACCAAACTATGCCCTTTATTCTTCGTTTTTGTGCCAGCAGATGAGCTCAGTTGTTAGAATGCGCTTATGTGGGTCTGATCAAATTTCCAGGCAATTTTTGTTCGTATGCTCAAGGCATCATCAGCATGAGCTGCCACCACCACCGATGGGACAGGCCCGGTGAAGAAGCGACACGCGGAACGCGGAGGAGTCAGCTGGCTCCGCCTCTTTGCTCCCAAGCACCAGCCACGGATCCCCCGGCGAGGGCCAGCAGACCAGGCAGGAAGCTGATCTCGGAATACCTTCAGAGGCAGGAATCTCGCTGTATTCTTGGGATGCTTAAAGGGGTACTGACGCAAAATTGAGAATGCACACAAACGATATTTGTTTCATGGGTGATGCCTTCTAGAATGCTTCGGTAGAAAGCACTAGAGCCGAACATAATTTAATATGATATTGAATTCTGTCCGAGGAGACGCTCAGCATTTCAATCTGAATGGAGGGACGTAAAGGTCCTCTTGCCTCAATTATTGTGACGTCACCGAACCCAGTGGTTGTTTGCATGCAGGAACAAGCAGTGCTCTCCCGCGGTGCCAACTTGCTCAGAAATGTGGGAGCCCAGCAGTGCTGCCAACCTCCAGAGCCGCTTCTCCCCCAATTTGCAACCAAAAATTCCCTAGATTTCTCTAAACATGAAAAACAGTATTCAGTTGTATATTGTAAAATTGTATATTTATGCGTAATTCAGTAGCAAGTTTTATCTTGCAGCTACTCTATTACCAGATCTTGTTGAGTAAATTAGCTGTGTATTTGAAATGAAGGATGTAAAATGAACTTCTGAATGAAGCTACAAGTAAACTGTAGCACTCTTTGAAAATTACAAATTAAAGGCTCTATGTCGTATGTCTTTTTTTTTCACTGTACGCAAGATATTAGTAAACATGCATCGGCATGTGGAATTAATTGAATCTTTTTCCCTCATGTTGTGTCTGTTTAGACAACAGCCGAATGATATCATGTACAAAATGCCTGTGCCTGGAGGTCGCTTGAGGAGTGTACGGGAACTGCGATATAAAATCTGCTTGTTCATTTGCTGCGATTGCTCTAGAGGCTGGCTGACTTAACAGTTTTAATCAATAAAAGCAATGAAGCAGTGATTGGCTTTTGAATGCCTCTTGTGACCGTAACTCACTTTGTTCGTCGTGATGGAACTGGAAATTATGGTTTACGATTTTGAAGGGTCTAATGTCCCAAAGCGACCCAGGCTATCAAGGATGAAATAGTGAAGGGCTCTGGAAATTTCGCCCACCTGGGGTTCTTTAATGTGCACTCACATTGCACAGTACACGGGCCTCCAGAATTTTGCCTCCATTGAAATTCGACCGCCGAGGCCGAGATCGAAGCCTCGTCTTTCGGGTCAGCAGCCGAGCGCCATGACCACTGAGCCACCACGGCGGGTGGACTGGGAATTGTTCCCTTAGTTAGACCAGTTCAGATTTCCAACACGGTGCTTCTTTATAAAAAAAATGGCGCCCTTCTTTCCTAGTTATCAAAACAAACATGCAGATATGCTTACTAAACAGGAATTTCACGTCGTGCAGCGAGCTCCAAATACAGCGTGAGGAAGGGGTGCGCATGTTGAGAGAAGACGGTGGCGCGCGAGATCACATCAGTGGGTGCCACTGGCCACGTCAGGGACCATACACGTCTTACGTCCGTGTAAAGGCTGGTTCACATGCATGCAAGCGACTGAAAATTGAGAAGCGCAGCGCTGCAAAAATTTGTAACTCGTTGGAACATCGCTGCTCTGACTGCTGCAGAGCCCCCGTGATGGCTCTAAACAGCTTTTGCGCTGCAGCAACAAAGAGTTTTCACCTCCATGTGAAACAGGCTTTACTCGAGCACGTGGCGGTGTTGTGCGGGCCTCCGTCAGTTGTAGAGGAAAAAGAACGTAAAGCTTGTACTGTCTTCACAATTTGAGGGAGAAAAAATTGATTCTCTGAGCAAATGAAATTTCCTTAGATTATACAAACAATCCCCTTTGCCCTAAATGACGTCCAAATGCCCTAGATCTAGGGAAAAATCTCTAGGGTTGGCAGCACTGGAGCCCAGGTTGGCGGGTCGACCGCGACGTCAGTGTGCACTTGAGCGCTGGCACCAACGAAGATCGAAACTGCCACTACAAAATCGTTTGTAGTTAGCAGTGCGCATTGACGTTTTGAGCTAATTTTAGTGATCATTAGGCCCGAAGGCCTTTTTGCAGGACGAAAATAGGGACACCTCAAAATCATGTACCCTTTTCTGTGCCCGTTTAAGCTCGTTGTGCCGGGATGCTCTCACCGGCGACCTCTTTTAATAACCAAAGCACAGTGCTGCTTCTTGTTTGCGAGACACGTCGGTACGTCGCGGCCCGAGCACACTGCATAGGAAGAATATCTTACAGGAGCTCACGCCTTGTCTCTTTCTTCCAGTAGCAAGCACAAGCGACGGCAACCAATAGTCAGCTATTCTCACGTGGTCATGAGCATTCCGTACTATATATAGTCTGGAAATGCATATTCGCCTCCAGCGCATAGATTCTGCCCTCTTCTTTGTAGGTGGAGGTCACACTGGCTGGGGGAGGTCAGCGTGCACTGCATTTCTTAGCCACATGCGATGAAATTCAGACGCGAAAACGGGGACGCACCAGCTATGGCCTATTGATCTCCTAACTGTAGGCAGCAGCTAAGGGCCTTGAAATTCGCGACCAGAGCGTGCTGTGGAACTCGACTTCGGCATTTTGTCGCGTCTCGTAAATAATGCAATACAGCCAGCCATGCATGATTCTGTCCGTCGCCAACTGAAGGAACAGTGCTCTAAGAGGGAACAGCTCTTTGAGAATTTGGTGCTTTGTGATGGCGTGGTGTTAAGCATTTTGCTTAGTGCTGGTTTCACTTGCAAGGTGCGCCACTGCGAGTTGCGCCATTGCGACGGTCGTGCAATGCATCCACGGGGTGGTGGATGTACCGAAGGTTGCGCGTCCCTTTTACTTCATTTCGTTCTATGAACATTGTACATGAATTGACCATGCTAGAACTCCATTTCAACTGGTTAGGTAGATTCCGTTCAACGGGGCAATGAAGTGTCTTGCAGTTCGTCAATAATCGGTTCATGCTTACCCCTAATGTATGTTTAAATTTTCCAGAAAGAGAAATGCTCTGTCTTTGCAAAAACACTAGTTATGCAACATACCTGCTGATCACTGCCAGACTAAATAGTAAGATTGGATACTCATCTATCGAATCGAGTAATAACATAACCAATTATGCTAAAAGTTAGCAGGGGCAATGAAGTATGTAAGGGAAAATGAAAAGGTGTCGTGAACCTGTTCAAACTGTCCATATCCCTAAACACATACACTAACTGCACAAAAACGAATAGCTCTTGTTCAGTCTGTAGGTCTGCTCTCGAGAGCTGCTAACACGCTTCTTAAGTTATCTGATGAACTAAATGCGATTTCCCCTTTGGTGGGCCCCCCTCCCCCCCCCTCCCCCTCCCCTTTTTTCTGCATTTTCTTCTCGCTTGGTTTCACTTCATTCAAGCATCCTGAGCTGAGAATCGCAGTGAAAATTGTGTACAGTGATACTTGAACAACCACCTTTAGCGGTGGCTTAGTGATCTGAGCATCCGCCTAGCATGCGGAAGGTGCGGGGTTCGATCACCAGTGCCGCCGGGTACCCACCAGTGATACAATGGGCACAAACTTTCCCTTGGTCTGGTGCTCGGCTTGCTTAGGGTGGAATGCTTGGGAAATGGGTCTTTGACCCCACCTTGAGTAGGAGCACACCTTGCCATGTCGCTCTTTGGCTACAGATGCCCTTGCACCATAAAAATTCATCATCATCATCAATCAGCTCATTTAACAACCATTCTTGGCTGTGCATTCTTTGTTGTGCCCCTAACTGCATCTCATTTGAGAACGTACAGTTCACTTCCCGTGTGGTTCGGGGAATCGGATGAGCCCCAACATATTGCAGCTGCTCATAGGTTCTGAACTCAAAGCTTACAGGCATTTTTTTAAAGCAGATATGGACAAGCAACAAACCATTGTCCGTTTCGAAAGCAGAACGCTTTCTTGCACTCTATTTCAGACGGGGCAAGAGGACTATAGCTTCTGCCCTGCCGACTGCTTGCTGCTGGGACACCCATTCGGCAAAGAAGTGGAGCCATGGATTCCAGTCCCTAGCGAGGCGCATCGCACCCGGCTCTGCGGCAGTGGCTCCAACTTGTGCCACTGACAGATGTAATGTGGCGTCACCTGGCTTCAATTGGGCCTCTTCTGGGGCCCCTGCCTTCCGTAGACGCTCTCCCTCTCCCGCTCCCAGTGAGTGAACGTTCACGAAATGGGTTACACACCTGAAACTGCTTTCTTCCAAACGGTTCATATGATCGCAGGTTACTTACCGTAACTTTTATGTCTGGTTCGTAGCACAAGGAAATGCGTTACACGCGGGCTTCAAAATGAAATGGGTTGGTTTTTATATTTCTTTTGACAACACTTCGTCTTGATTTTTTATTCTGCATTGTTAGGCTTTTGGATGTCCACTTGGAATCTGAACCCAATGGAACTCAGAATGCTTGATGTATTCTTTAAGGAAGACCGAAAATTTTCCATCAGATGGTAACAATGTTGATCAGTCGGCTGGTCTGCAATGTTATTATTGATCGAAGTTATTTCACGGATCTGCTTTCCCTCTTGCATTGTAGATTATTGCCGACTGTTTCATTGGCAAAGGGAAACGTCTTCGCGCATGTGCGTGAGTGTGCATCAGTGAGTGTGCGTAGACACCTACAACCTCTGTTGATTGGTGCACATGCTAGGCTTAGATGTGTGTAGAGAGCAAAATTTTGCTGGCATGTTTTCTTCTGTTAAATGATAGTTTAGACATTATACCTGAATCACCCTGTAGTATTCCCCTATGATGGCTAAATAAATTATATTTTAATTTCTTCTCGATGCTGTTTTGGTTTCAGCTTCATCCAATTGAACAATGGCTTTGAAGTCAGTGGTGATTTTACGTCTTGTGATGCACAAAAAAACTGCAGTATTATCGCTGATATGTGGTTTAAAGTCACTACAACGGTTAAGCCAGGCTGCTTCAAGAGCTGGAAAGGCATTGAACGACGTATCAGCTGTGGTATTTCAGGTTTTTTTGTGCTTGACGTGCCTTAAAGCCACCTGTCCCGCCGCATTCATTCGGTTGATGGAATGGAAACCTAAATTTAGTGGTCGCAGGCAAATAGCATGCGATGATCTAGGTGTCCTAAGGTTTAATGCATCATAGTACAGAGAATAAAACATGCAACTAAAAATAAGTGCATGTACAGAGGGCAAAACACATGCCTAGAACGACTGAAATATCTGTCACATAACTCCCAAAGCAGTTATGACCAGGAAGGCAAAAAATGATGATGAAATCCTATGAGCTTAACTGCAAATGCTGACGTCCAGACCATACTGAACCAAATGTTATCACTAGATATCGCGTGCTTATCCCAAAACACGCCCAGAACGTGTTGTAGAGAAGCGCTTTGACCTCTTTACTTGAAGAACTTCAGGTGATCGAAATTTCCGTAGCCCTTCACTACGGCGACCCTCATACCTCATAGCCTGAGTCTCTTTGGGACGTTAAGCCCGATATCTCCAAAGCACCAACCTTTTAACCATTTTCGAGTAATAAAAACCAAATGCCAGCAGCTCCCGCTCTGGACACCGAACTTTTCGCAGTCATTGGCAAAGATATGCAGACGAAGATTTATATAGTTACGAAACAACCTGGGTCTAGCCACTTGTGCGGCTGTGGTAAAACAGAAAACGTTGTTTATAGATTTTCAGGTCTGGTCGATGTTGATGGCGCTTCGCGCAGGCAGCTGGAGAGTGCTGTGAAGGAATGGATAAGCTTCAAGACGCAAGGGGGCAGATAATAGAGTGGGAGGTCCCACCTACGGTCTTGTATGACGGGATTTCTTGCTATATATTCCTTGCGTAATTTGTTATTAATTGTCGCTAAACTTTCAACTTCAACCCTATTCTAGGGTGTCTCCTCCAAGCAAGCCAGCGTGGACCGGTTCTTCATGCTCCAGGCTGCGCTTCGGCAGCAGAGGGGTACAGCGCGGGCCGTACGACTCGGGTTCCTGGTACGCATGGCTCGTGGTACCTCGCAGGGGCGCCATAACAGGACTAGGAACAATTCCTTCGATTGATCCGTGAGTAGCACCCAACTTCCTGCGCCGGCCACCGATCAGGACTTTTTGAGTGCTCTGGACATTCCTTTTGGTTTTCTTCCGCTATATTAGTTGTTACAGCAGACGAGAGCAGGCAAGAGCTGCTACGGGGCATCTCGCCGGTGTCTTGCTCGAAGTTTGATGTCTAGCTAGCAAAAAAAACAATCACAAAAAATTTGCGAATAATCAGACAAAACGTCAGAGACTAGCAATAACGGCGTCGTAGGCACGAAAAATAGCCACCTAAAACTTATTTCTAACCAGAAATTTATACAAAAACTAGCAGTATACGTTTGCTCACAAGCAATATCAGCAGCTAGAAAACTGACGATGCACTTCGTGAAATGAGGCAGGATCTAATATGGTGTCCACCTCCTTCTGCTAAACACTAAATAACACAAGGGAAAGAAAGAAAAAAATTAAGTCCACTCTCTTCCCCACTCATTTATCTAGCTCAGGATTAGCTGTACACACAAGCCTCCACATGGTGTCAGCGTGCACGTTTTGGATCCCCTTTTTGTGTTGCACTTTTGCAAAGCCATCGTCCATCGAGTGAGCTTAGCGCTGTGCGGACTGCTCAGGGTGAAGGAGCGGATAGGACAATGATCAGTGATGATCACTCGCACATTAGTGCCGAACAACCACGCCTCGAGGGGGTTACGGCGCTCGGCTGCTGACCCGAAACAGGCGGGTTCGATGGAGGTGAAATTTTAGAGGCCCGTGTACTGTGCAATGTCAGTGCGCATCAAAGATCCTCAGGTGGTCGAAATTTCCGGAGCCGTTCAGTAAGGCGTCCCTCATAGCTTTGTCGCTTTGGGGCGTTAAACTCCCTTAAAACTTTTCCGACTCCCGAATAATTGCGTTAGGCTCCCTTTCACTGGTGGTCCAACGGGCTTGGGCCGGCCTCAGTTTCCTGCTCAAGAAAGCCACGGGGCACTCGTTACCCTCCTCGTCGAGTTGCGCTAGACACACGCCGACGGCGAAGTCGGACGCGTCGGTGGCAAGAACATATTATTGCATGGGGTCCGGTGGGCGTAGCGTCGTCGCAGAACTCAGCCTAACCTTGACTTCGTCGAATGCCTTCTGGGCCTCGTTTCTAGGGGAGCTGCTGCGGCGTCCGCCTCATAGTGAGGTTGTTCAAGGGAACCCCATCCTGCACGTAACCCGGTACATACTGACGATAATAGTTGGCTAACCTTAGAAGCTCGTCAGCTTTCGGTTCGTTTGGGGTGCGGCAATTTCTTGGATCGTTTGACCAGTTTGAACAACTTCTCTATGTGCTTGAGATGATCCTCCCATGTCCCAGAAAATATTGCAACGCCATCAATGTACGCAAAAGCATAATCGCGGTGGGGAGCCAGCACTTCGCTCATTATGCGCTGAAAAATGAAGCCAGCGTGTCCGAGGCAGATGGCATAACCCGCCACAACTACTGACCGTTTGGCTTTACGAATGCGGTGAGATCTTGTGTCGCCTCCTCTAGCCGCATCTGCCAACACGCCTTTAGCATGTATATCAGGGTGATTACTCCGTCTCTGCGACGCGCAGCAGGAACTCGTCGGATACGCTCATTGGGTATGCATCCAGTTCGGTGATACTGTTTTGTCTGAGGCAGTTGACACATACCGTATAAACGCGTGTAAGGGCCGCACTTTTTTTTCCAGATTCGGGAGCCAATTTTCGGGGTGCGGCCCATACACGCGATTTAGAAAAAAAAAATTTTTTTTAAAGCAAAAACACAGTAATCAGGGAATGAACGGCATTTATTCTGGTGCACCACTCATCCCAAAGAAGCCGCGCAGCATGTCCGCTGTCAACGCGTAGCCGTTGTTCCGTATTTCCATCACTAGCAGAGCAGTTCGGGAAACTCACACGGCTCGCCTCGGAAAGCTCGTTTTTTGCAGCTTGTGTTTCTCAATGCACCCTTTTGATTGCACGGTCATCGGACGCACTTCTCGGCCAGGTCGAGTTCCCTGCCCGCCGCACGCTTGCCGCGTTCGAGAGCTAACTCCCAGCCGTGTAGCTGATAAGGTGCTTACTCGGGGGCAGCACGCGAAAGCCGCCACAACTACAGCGATGCACTAATCCGCCATAAAAGGCTGGAGCTGGCGATACTGATGCAGATTAGATAGCAGGAAGTCGCGGGGGGGGGGGGGGGGGGGGGGGGGGATGATGGCTGTGGCCTCGGGCGCCATCCATGGACGGTTTTTGGAAGCTCTTGTGCGCGTGCTTGGCCTCCGCGATCAAGCGCTCCGCGATCGAGCGCACCGTTGTTCGCACAGCCGGAGCCGATCGCGGAGGCCACGGCGCGTGCATTTAGAAGGCTATTCCCGCCTGGGTCATGGAAAGTTCGTGTGCGGCCCTTACACGGATTTTTTTTTTTTTTAAACATTGCCTTCGGGAAAACGGGGTGCGGCCCATACACGGGTGCGGCCCTTACACGCATTTATACGGTAGTCTCACTCCTCCATACCACTTCGCCACTCAGACCACCGGATGAGCATACGTGCTCTCCACCGGATACACGAGACCCCACTTTCTGAGCTCTGTTCTACTCCTTTTCTGAAAGCCGTCGGTGCCTTGTACGGATAGACTTGCTGCGCCTACCTAGAGCTAGATGCTGTCCAAGCCTATGTTTCATTGGCGTGGCCTGTCTCCAAAGACTCGTGTGTTTCTGGCCAGCTAGCGCATCAATCTCCGAACGTTGAGGCACACTGAGATGATTCAGTGTGCCAGGCGGCAAGTCGCTGCTTGGGTTCTCATGAGAAGGAAAGGTTGGCATGTGACCTAATTCCTCATCACCTTCAAATCATTAACCCAACAGCACTCACCTGCGTGTGGTAAGGTCGCAGCTTATTGGCGTGTTCCGAATGGCACGACCGTTCTTCTAACCTGTCGGCGTAGGTATCTGGGTGCAACTGCTTAATGACCCTGACAGGCCGTCCACCTGCTTTAGCCACAATGCATGTTCGTCCTCAGCGAAACTCATGGCTGTTGCTCTGAGACTGTAGGGTCGGTATATGCACGCCGAGCCATTTCTGCACTTTAGTCAGCCGCTACACTGGCCTCAGCCATCCTTTTGCGTAACTTCTGCATGTGCTGAGCCGCGGGGACTCCTAATGAGTCCAGGACTGCCCATTCTCCTGTCCAAAATTTCTGCGGGATGGTGAGCGGCTCGATCTGCAACCTTCCGTACATCAGCTCGAATGGCGATCTACCCGTAGTAGCCTTTACTTACTTGTGTTCTTCGCGCTGCCACGTCATCGATCCACCGACCTCAAATGGCGCTGCTACATGAGCAATGACCTATCTGTCCACGCTGCGACTGCTTTTCGCCGCCTGCCTAGGCGGTGCTGCACCCTACGTGCATCCCTTTGCAATGTGCCCGCATACATGGCACTTAAAGCATTGTTTTCTGCACCGCGATTCGGGGATAGCGTTTTCTGAAGTGCGCGTTGTCGGTCTCCCTTCAGCTGTTGGTCTCCCTTAATAAGCTGTCAGCATTGTACTCACACCTGCCATCCTTCCCACTGCTACTCTGCACCTGACAATCTCTTCGTATGCCTGTGCTATTGCAGGAACATAGTCGGGCTTACGAAGCCCTCGCTTTTTACTTTGTTTAGCCACAATATGTGCTCTCGCGTCTGGACTGAGGCATCCCTTCAGAAGGTTTGAGACGACCAGCCGTATGAACTTTTCCACGTGTTAACTTCAGTGCTTTCTGCTTAGTACTCTAAATAATTTTCCAATCTGACCGCGAATTGCTCCCACGTCTCTTCCGGCCTGTTGTTGGAAGACTGGAATAGACGTTTGTATTCCGCAACTGACAGCCTGAGGCCTGCCCAAATTTAGCTTTTTAGGATGGCGTTAATGTATATTGTTGCCCTACCCCTATCCTTTCTTCTGTCGCTCCTTCCTCTCTTTCCTTCTCCCTCACCTCTCCCTGTGCTTCTATTCCGGCTGGCCGCAGCTCCTCACGTGCTTCAGGTTTCGGTAGCAGATGCCGTGGCTGGCAACATCTGTTCCTTCAATTTTTATTTTTTATGACCAATAAATAACCACTAATAATAATAACAGGATGGCGTATTCTCGCCTTCCTTCCGAAGACAAATGGGTAAGGAGGCCCCGTGCCCTCTCACTGAGTCGTGGGAACACAAGTCCGGCCCACCCTTCGGTTGGTACCTCATATGATTCCAAAGTTGCCTCAACATGTTCGAACGAACCCGGCACTAGCGCTTGCTGAGTTGGCATTACAGCGAGTTGCCCTTCAAAAGACTGGTGAATTTTGGGGGTTCGGTCCTCCTCCGACGGCGTATCCGACCCTGAGCGGCTGCTGCAGCTGCAAGCTGTTGTAGCCTCTTACATTTTTTGCTTGTTAGCGACAGCACCTCTTCCCCTTCCTGCTGCACCCTTGTTCTCCATCCCGGTGCACTTCTCATATCACTTGTCAAAACCTAAGGCTTTCGCATTGCACTCAAACGCCAGAAATTAAACGGGCACTCGCCTTGCTACCAAAGCGTCAATGTCGGTGCCCCAGCTGTGTCAGGGGAGCCTGGAAGTCTGCTGGGTTCTCCTCGTAAGGCCAGTTGCTCCCTCCGTCACTCTCATCGTCGTTGCCGCTTGTCCCTGGTGAACGGTTTCCGCTCAGCCTAAAAATTTCTGCCCGACTGCACCAGTTGTACTTCTCCATAGGTTCTTTCTATAGGTCAGCACATGGAAGAAGCTTCCCAGACAAGCATCGGGTTACAGGTTGAAACTTATTTGTTCACGTCAGCATCCCAATTAAGTAAGATCAAAACACGATTAAATACCGTTACCAAAAAGAACAGCAATCGGGTCCGAGGTTCAGCCCACGGGCGGCATCGCCCGCCCCCCTGGCAACATTCCATCTTTCCTTCGTAGATGGCCGCAAATCACTATCGCACGCACACTCTCGCCGCTCTGGTGGCACCATCGCACAGCTGGGCCCCATCTGCGCGTTCTCCAATTCTTGGCAGAACTTCCCTTTTCGTCACAGCTCTCATCAGCGCTGCAGGCCCCGTTGCCGCCTCCACAAATGTTGGTTGCGAACCTCTGTGCATCTCACCGGCCCAAGGACATCAGTGCTGTTGACTTCGGTGAACTCGCTGCACGGCGCCACCCGGGGGTAGCACAATCACCAAGCCCGCAGCCTTCACACATGCAGCTCCTGTCCGCGCCCCCTTCTGGCACACGTGGGGGGTAGATGTGTTACTGAACTGTGCGACACCAGCGCTAATCCCTTCCGGCGACGACCCACAACTGTGCATTTGCCGCCACCGCGTGCAGATGGCTTGTGACTACCTCTGAACGCTGCTGCTGCGTCACTCGGACCAGCGCGTCCTGCTGCCTTGTCTTCAGCTACTGGCCGTACCCAGGGGGAACATTCTTCCATTGTACCAAGGCTGGCTCCAGGAAACCGCTCATTTCCGGTCCTGCAGTAGGCGTCGAGCACTATGGGTGCATTAAATTGAATTGAATTTTTATATCAGATTGTCAAAAATCGTGGAGCCCGGAGCTAAAGGCAAATAAATTCTGCCTGACGGGGCCCCGGGCCCCAAGAAAAAAAACCTAAGTACAGATATACGTTTACAGCAGCAACACTGTGGGTCAATGTTTAATGAAAAACACAAAATAGGTAATGAATGCATCAGACACGCATTGCATGAAACACTACACTGCGGACAAGACCTTAAACATAATGTATCAAGCAAATAGGGAATAAGAAAACTGTGTTAAATGCAAACAGTTAAAGAAGGTAAAGTTTAACACTTTTAAATGAACGAGCAGTTTTGAAATGCTGAGACAAGATGTAAATGAACGGGAGTTCATTAAGACCAAAACGGCATATGAGGTCTTCTACATACCGTAATTACTTCTAATGAGAGGAGTGACGTGTCTTGTATGTCTGAGAGAGTGTGGGTCATGTTTAATGAATGTTGTTTAGTAAGAATTCAGATTCAGTTTTATTTCTTTCTAAAGTTGTATTTCTTTGTTACTCCGCCGCTGTGGCACAGTGGTTACGGTGCTCGGCTGCTCACCCGAAAGGCGCGGACTCAGTCCCGGCCGGGGCGCTCGAATTTCGGTGGAGGCGAAATTCTGGTGGCCCTTGTGCTGTGCGATGTCAGTGCACGCTAAGGAACCCCAGGCAGTCACAATTTCCGGAGCCCTTCACTGCGGCGTCCTTCATAGCCTGAGTTGCTTCGTGACGTTAAACCCCCATAAACCAAACCATTTCTTTGTATTTCTTTGTATGAGCACTTCTCAGCCGAACCATTTTCAAATTTTAATGCTCCAGAAATAAAACGTAAGGAATAAATCGCACTATAGGCTGTCCGGCTGGTCCAGTTTATTCAGATGCATAAATGATGAAATGCACATATATACGATAGACAGGCTGGCCATGAAAGAGTGCTTAATATCAACTGGCTTTATAGTGGGAAGGCTGTACATATACCTTAACATCAGAAACGAATGTCAAGGAAAGGTAACCGTGGAGGGAAACAATAAAACCAATATCAGCGGCCTACCACAGCACCATGAGAGGTGGCTCAAATACTCACACTCACGACTGCTTGCACTCACGTCCACTCACAACCACTCACTCACATTCGTACTCATGACCATGTGCACTCACAACCTCTCACTCATACTTGCACTCATGACCACTCGTGCTCACAACCACTTACACTCGCACTCATGACCACTCGTGCTCACAACCACTTCCACTCGCACTCATGTCTAGAGCTACGGCAGCTTCCTGCCCCTCCGTTACCGTACAGTTTCTTAATGTCGTGCTGCTAACTGGTTCCCCCATGTGGTCTACCACTGCTGCCGCGACTCGGAACTTTCTGGTCCTGTGGTCCCGTTTAGAGATGCCTTAGGCTACTCTGCCATCTCCGAGGCTTCTTTTTATCGTTGTTACATAAAGTACTAGGAACCTCTGTGACCCTCCTCGTGCCTTGCTTTATCTCGTCGAATTCAAAGATCTCAGCATAAGTCCTTACGCCACCGTGGCTCCCTTACTCCGCCCGCACATCAAAATTTCGGAATGAGCCAGAATATTGAAATTGAACAACATATAGTCCTCCAGCAGTAAAGAGCACTGTTCTCTGAACAGCGACCTCGCTGAACGCGGCGGTTCTGCGTGTTGATCCATCATGCGGGTGTTCGACACGCTAAGCTGTCCTACGAACACCAAAAGTTCGCACGGAATTCCGGAGTCTTTCGTCGCACACAGAAATCTTGTAGTGAAGTACATGATCTCAATCTCTATTTTAAGACAATGCTGAAGTATGCCCCAAAAACACAGCATCACGACAAAAAGAAACAATTATTTTGTTGCTCAGTGATTTCTCGTTGCTCTCACAAGTAGCAATTCATTGACCACGTCACAAACGCCTCACCGATTAAAACTACAGTCGAGCCCATTTATAACGAACCTGACGGTCACGCGGATTCCGGTCATTATATCTGATGTTCGTAGTAAGTGGACTCTTCGTATAATAGCCAAGAATACTAAGGTCACTAAAAGTGGCATTTATTTCTTATAAAACTACTTTATGCGCTCCTACTTGTGCAAAGCAGATCCTCCAGCGACTCTTTCCAGGCTATCTAGGGTGGTCAGTCAATCCTGGTGGAGACCCTTGCTGCTAACTATAAAATTTAGCGACGGGGATTAACTAATCGTGGTTGAAGTGTCGACGGCAGCTGGTGGCAGGTCAGCCACATAAACAAAATTACTGAGAGTACGGGAGTGCTTGTGCTTGGTGTTCGTCTTCGTCACAGCCCGCGCTTCTGAAATTTTGTGGTCCGCAGGAGCGTAGTTGTCTGATGAAACATCTGGCCAGCCATGGATCAACGAAGCTTTGTCACACATCTACATGCGTCCGGTCACGTGTGTTTTCGAGCGGCTTCTATAGTTCGTGTACTCATGAAGCGACAAAAGTAGCGCAGCGCTCGCGGCACTGAGTGCATCAGTTGCACTGTCCGCTGTGTGAAGCTGCCTGCACGTGGTAGCAGCGCAAAAGATGGAGCCGACTGGGCAGGCTATGCATGCCACGTGACCAGCTCGTGGCTAGCACGCATGGTTAGCAAGGCTTTAAAAATTCTCAAATCGCTGCTGTTACTTGATTCGCGACCATGGTCAGTAGCTTCGCTTTCGACGATGCCCCTTTCTCACACGCACCGCGCTTCCACTTCAGAGGCTTTGCCCAGCCGGCGAACACGCAGGCAATGATTGCCCTCGTAGGCCATCGACGCGGGCTTGGCCTGCGGTTACTTACTGTTTGAATAGGGAGTTATAGCATGTCGTTACCGTGTTTACGCTACCGTTTGCAGTGTTCCCAGACGCTGGATTTTCCGGTTAGCGCTGCGCACTGCAGTGCCGTCTTTTATTGCATTCTTCGGTCGACATGTTCTTTCCGAAACGATGTCGTGAAGGTTGAGAGACGTTCTTTCACTGCGCGCTTACTGGAAGCACGACCCCTTAAAAATCGGCGGTAGTTTACGGCGCCTGCTCGTTCGCTATAACCGAGTGGTGCGGCCAAAGTTTTTCGTTGTATCTGCGACGAATTGCCGTTCCCCTTATGCATATTTTCACGGTAACACCGCACCCGTTCGTAATAAGTGAGCGTTCGTTATATCTTCAGCCGTTAGGCTGGACTACATCCGCTGAATTCGTATCAAGAAAGGCTAGGTAAGGCTGCAGATATATGGGTAGAGGAAGTAATGACCGATCACAACCTTCATCGTCTGCCTTGTGGAGAGGTCGTACAGGTATCCCAAGGAAAAGCGAAGAAGGAGAAAACCGAATGTATCAGCATAAAGATATCTCTCGAACATGTCCAGAAAAGACAGACGAGCACTTAGCCGCCTATTAAGCACAGCTCCCAGAAAGTGGTAGTTTGTAGTTTTGAAAAATAAATGCCCTGAAACAAGTTGGTGGACAAATGGTGCACGACAGGTTCACCACACTCCACCAAGGGCGCAAAGGATTCTGTAGACGCACAGGCTCCCTTTGATAGCCCCCCAGGAAAAGTTACAAAAGTTCTACGTAGTGCAAGTACACCTTTTTCCTAGCAGAATGCTGCACTTGCAAGAATGTTGCAACGCAACATCCCAACGAATATCTTACCAATTTGTGTCTGTGCAGAAACGAAGCTCCTCAACCTAACCTATCCAAGTGTGTTTCTTTTATCATGTTCTTTTTATCAGAATAAAACAGGTCGACGTCGTCATAATAAGTCAGCCGTAATTTCTCACTGTACTAGCGAGAATCCACGACTAGCTGTCTTTTTGAAGATACTGAGAAACAGGGGTTCGAGATATATAAAGCGAGTGACAAAGGCTATATCGAAGAGGAGGTTTCAATAAAATTTGTTTTGGTATGCTCAGGGTGTTAGGGAGAGCTAGTGCTCCCACGAGGCTCTCGTTCGGTGGGGGATGTGTGGTGGAGGGGTTCTCGCATATTCTCGTAACATGTAGGAAAGGGAAGGGGGGGGGGCTGGCAAGTCGATTTTGGGACGACGAAAAGGTGTCTGTCTGTATATAGGTGTCGATACATGGCAGCTTCGTTTCTCAATAGTGCGCGGGAACGTAGAGGCCTGGTGCGGCGGTCATGTCGGCGCCCGCGTAAGTGTACTGCGTACGAAAAATTCCAGACTGACTCGAGCTTCAAGGAGACCAATTTTTCGCGCGACGGGGTCTCCGAAATTCCTCAAGCTGGAGAGTTGTGTAGATGCAAAATCCACCGGCTTTTCGCAATATATACCATCAGAAGGATTATAGCATACACATAGCCGTACATTATATTTCGAGTTTATTTCATTGTTCGGCTCTTGCCATAAATTCGTCTTTTGGCCGCAGACAATACATAAAGTGGGTAAAGTGAGAACATCTCGCATTAAACAAATTTTTTCATTTTTATGTTATATATCGATGCCACAGAAAAAGTAAACACCATAACAAGGTTGATTAAACACATCTACGTTCTAAACTTTTTTTCCTCTAAACCCGTTTTAACCCGTTTGAACCGGTTCAGTACGGTCCGAACCGGTTCGAACCGGAACGGAATGTCACTCTGGAGCCGAACCCGGAACTGAACCCGAAAGGTGTGAACCCGAACCTGAACCGAACCCAAAAAAATTCCGGTTCGACACCCTGGTATCTACATTTGACTCGTCAGCCATTAGGGCAGACGTCGGAACTGGCTGCTCCAGTGCATCCCATGGTAACGACGACGGGTCATCAGCGACGACGCCTGGCCTTGGAGACGACCGCGCACTATGCACTCGTTCCCCGTCTTTTCCACATGCATTCCAGCACGGTAGGTCAGCACCTTCACGTAAATCAACAACTTCGTCGGATATCGGGATTGCCTGGCACGGAAAGAAGAATGACCATAATGATAGGTCGCCATATACGACGGCTGGTCTTGGAGGCGACTCTGCACTTGTTTCTCGTCTATGACTGTTGCATTCCAGCCGGCCACATCAGAACCCGCACTTGAATTCTCAACCACTGGGACGGACATTGGGCTTCGCCGCTCGTCTACGGTGCATGGCAATGATGACTGGCTTCCGGCCATGAAAGCTAGCCTTGGAGACAAGTCTGCGCTGTGCTGTCTTTTTCGGTTACGTCAACAGCTTCACTTGGATCGTCGATGTCTCGGACGGACACTGAACTTGGGTGCTCGAGTGCAGAGCACGGCAGTGATGTTGGGTCGCCAGCCACAACAGGTGCGTTTGGGGACGACCCTGCATTCGCCGGCGGACTAATGGAACTGTCTTCTTGGCTTGAGAGGCATTTCTGTTGATTTCCCAAAACAGGTTGGCGCTCTGCTGAGGCGATAGACATTCCAAGTCGCTTCTCAAGCTCCGCCTCTGCCTTTCCGGAAACCAGAGACTCGTTTTGCATGTCTTTGCTTGGCAAACCAGCAGTGCTTCCTTGATCCATCTCATGTCCCTGCTCTTTTATCACTCAAGGCTCACGATCATCCAGTAGTGACTCGACTGACAATGCAGAAGCCAGCGACTCATCACGGCACTCCAGTTCCACTTGCTCCACTTTTTTGAACAAGCGTGAATGTGGCATGGCCTCCGGAACTTCCGTCTTTTGTTTTGAGATAACCTTACTATCTTCCTCACATGCTGCCTGTACGCATCCTGAATTATTGCCTTCCAAGTGCACTGAAGTGGTTTGATGCTCTTTTGTAGTAGCGCACGGGTGCTCTCCAGGACTGTCACATGCCTGACAATCGGCGGTTGTGGAACCATGGATGCAAAGCTGCTGCTGCTGTTGTTCAATAGGTTCTTTATTTCTCGCAGAACGCTGCTTTTCGGCAGGCTTTTCTTGTTCGGCGCTGAAAGTCGTTTCACGTCGTTGGTCAACTTGTTTTGAATATGAGCAGTCCTTGTGCGGAGCGCGCTTATCCCAGTAAGGCAGGAAATTCCCACCAGCTTCACGTCGTCTCCTGTCATAGCCATGAGCTCGATTCAACCGTGGTCTGAAACTGCCGCGACCATGACGTGGTCTCCAGCCCATGGGCCGGTTGTAACGTAGTCGCATAGGACCGTAACCTTCGCTCGGCTCTTGGCTCCATTCCACGGTCCCGTTTTCCCCGGCACGGAAGGAAGTGAGACCTCGACGATGCCACTTGTTGTAGGGAGTGGTCGGATTATACCATGAAGGAGAACAGCCGAAACCTTCGCAGGGCTCCTCACAATATTCATTCCACCACGGCGGGGGACAGGCATGATCGAAACCTTCACAGGGCTCCTCGCTGTTTCCCCCATTCCACTATTGCGGGTAACCTACATGATTTAAACCTTCACAGGGCTCCTCACTGTTTTCCTCATTCCACCGTGGCGAGGAATTGACATGATCTTGACCCTGGTTTTCGGCGTCTTCATTGTACCATGGTTGAAAACTGCAATAGTTTTTTCCAGCCCCTCAGTGTCGTTAGCACCTTCATTACAGTGAAGCTGCCAACTGCGACTCTGGCCTGTATCAAACCGCAGTGAAACTGGAAGCTGTTGGCTGACGATGGAGGCGTGGGCAGCAGTGGGGGGTCGGCGTGATTCTCCTGAATGGCTGGCATCGCAGCTCTGCGACCAGGGCGTTTGTTCTGACGAGCCTGTTTCCTCGGTGCGCATGGCGAACCGATCCCTGCAGTGAAGAAGCACTGATTTTAATGCAAAATCCGAACCTCAGCGTCTTTTTCAAGCGTTACTGGCTGGTGTATAGCTGCAGTGGTAAGCACAAAAAGTAGAAGAACTTCAAAATCAACTTTGTAATCGACCTGACAGAGCACAAGAGAAAGCAATATAAGGTTGCAAGCATAAAAAGGTCAGATTATAATACTTTGTATAACTCAAAACTTTTTTCTGTAGATGCTCGCCTGGAGTTTTCTCGAAACAACACAGCATATAGAAACAGAACTTAACAGACACAGTGAATAAATAACAGAACGTTTTATGAATCATGTAACCACACGCTGCAGTTATTGCCGCTCCTGCAGGGCACTATAGCTGCTCGCGCTTACCTTGCTTATGCACAATGCATGGGTAAAGGTTCTTTCTTTTTTTTTGCTATATTATCTGGAGCTCACCCTGGGCCTTCAGGTATGCAGAATTTGGCAGATGCGCGGAGGGTGCTACCCACTCAACCGCTGTCACTCTCCAGCAACTCAGAAGCGCTACCACCCATACAGCCGCAACCACCAGTTTGCCCGAAGTGGTGCCACATTAACCCTCTCAGAGAGAGAGAGCGCGCACGCACACACACACACACACACACACACACACACACACACACACGCACACAGAGTCGATTATAAGTCACCTTGTTTCAGAGGGACGCTCAGAGGCTTCACCAAAAAATTTTTTTGGAACAACAGCAGTCCACGAACAGCTCGCCGACCATCGATTAACTCGTTCGTGCATTTTATCCGAGTGTGGAATTTCCATCAAGTAAAAAGACAGCCGACAAACAGTCTGCCCGCTTCTAGGTCTTCTGGCTTGCAGATACGATATTTCTAACGAAACCGCTCCGTTGTGAGTATAAATTTCTGCGAGTGGGGCATCTTTTACTTTTCCGAAGTGAACGGACTGTGACGCTGCCATTCTACACACGCTGATATCTCGCATACCAAGCAACTTAAACTCGCTAACGCGCTCGTATACGCCATTTTACAACGATCTCGTTTCGAAGAGGTCCAGGTAGCCCCGCAGATCATATCATTTTATTTCATTTAGCCTTCCGGCACCCATGACTGGGCTTTAGAGTCACATATAAAAAGTACATAGTGCACCAATACGCATTCTAGAGGGTACCAAAGAGGTAGCGTAATAGGGTGTTCGATGTGCTGGTAGCATCAGGCGACGGCAGCCACAGCCGCTCTCTTTCCTTCGGCGACAAAATGTTCAACGTGAGCTAGCTGATCACACAATCTTCTATAAGCGGTGCGGTGAACAATTTCTAGGACGACGAAACGCGTGCAGAAAGAAAGGGAGGACACAACACAGCGCTACGGCCTAATGCGAAAGAAATAAGAGTTTAGCGCAGCATAACGCGCTGAACTCGGACGAAGCTGTCGCGTTGCCTCGGGCGTACGGTAAAGTCTGTGACATAAACTTTGTGGCAACCTGTGCTGTCGCAACGGGCGAGCGGTCACGTGGCTGGCGCTGGTCACGTGATGACACGTGACCAGGAACCCGTGACTGTCACGTGACTGGGTGTTGGCGGTATACATCATGGCATTCGGGAATGGAATTGTACGTATAAACACTTTCGGTGCAAAAGCGGTTGCCAAACGCTTGTGTGGTAAAGGTAGGCAAAACAGCTTAAAAAGAGAAGAAAAGAAGACAAGCGAACGAAGGCTCGGAACACCTATGACGACATGCTGCGGCAGAGCAAACTTTGAGAACACGTATACGACGCTGGAAAAATCGCGCTGAAGACAAAGAGGAACAATGAAAGCCTTTTTCACGAAGTCAAGAACACAAGGCGAGCTCCGCATCGGTGACAACATCACGATCTGGACAGCGTTTCGAAGGTCGAATGCATTCTTAGCGATTCCAAATCTGCAATCAGAAATTTCGCTGAAAGAAGAATTCGCACACTAGCTCTGTCCATTTTAGCCAAAGCTAAGCCACTAAAGCAGGCAATACACATCATGTAGGTCCCCGGCCACGTCTCTCATTCGGGAAACACGGCAGCCCACAACCATGCCCGAGGATTCGTTGACCCGCGCCTGCGACGGCGATAGAGGGCACGGTTACACATCATGAGATCACTCTCTATTATTCGAATCCGCTTAAGTCCCTAACCATATCTGAGCAAGTTGCCCGGAGACAACTGCGAACCTAAGTTGGCTGGAACATGAACACATTCGTATTCAAGGATTTCACCTGGTCTCCAGCTGTAGAAGTTGCAGAACCTGTGGTGGGGGTGTGTCGTTTCTTGTGAAGTCTTCGTTCCGATACGTTGTTCACGATGACATTTCGCTCAATAATAAGGACATGGTATCTCTTTTCATCACACTGCCCCGCCGCGGTGGCTTGGTGGTTACGGCGCTCGGCTGCTGCCCCGAAAGACGCGGGTTCGATCCCGGCCGCGGCGTCCGAATTTCGATGAAGGCGAAATTCTAGAGGCCCGTGTGCTGTGTGATGTCAGTGCACGTTAAAGAACCCTAGGCAGGGTGTCGAACCGGAACCGAACCTGAACCCGAAACCGAACCCGAATTTTCACTCGGAACCGAAGCCGAACCGAACCCATTTTTTTTTCGCCATCTTGGAACTGAACCCGAACCGGAACGATTCAAAGGAACCATTCCGAACCGGTTCGGAGCTCGGTTCAGCCCCACTTTTTTTGCAACCCGGCATACTTTTTTTTTTCAGACAAAATGAGACAGCCTAGGGCGTAGGTTTACCCATCCAAAGCTGTCTGCGCTGGAAATTGGGAGAATGGCGCCCAGTATATGAGACAACAAAATTGAATGAAGTATGATGTGTGGGAAGGAACCTAACTGACTCTTCTGTAATGTACTAGCGCCAATTCTAAAGCATTGTAAGTCAGGTTTATGTGAAATCTTGAGTTATTACTTCTCCTCCTTTTCATGTTTGTGTATGGCTTTAATCAAACTGTTAGCACTGATATAACTCAATAAAGCAGTATAGACACCAAATTTTTGCTTGCGTATTTTCTCTTTTCAAACGATGATTTCGACATTGGTATACATGGAGCACCCTGTGGTATTTGCCTACAGCCAATAAATAATTTATATTCGAATTTCTTCGTGACGTTGTTTTAGTTTCATCAGCAGAACGAGTACTGTTACATGTAGTTGAACTTAGGTTACATGAGGCACCAAATAAAACGGCAATAACTCATTTGTTGTAATTCTAGCCTTTGACGCAGGCTGGTTTATATGCAGTAGTGAGCCAAATCAAAGTATCAGCGTCTATGTCACAGGTTTGCACGCCTCACGTGACAGTTCAACTACAAGTCACAACATTTCTCGGTTGATGAAACCGAAACAACATGTGAGAATAAATTCTTTTCTAAATTATTCAGCGGCCGTAGGCGAATACCGCATAGTGATCCAGATATCCTAATACCTAAGTCATCGTTTGAAAGAAGAAAACACGCAATAAAATTTGTTTGCACAGTCCTTCGAGCACCGGTTGAGAATGCTGTTGCTAGGTGCCGGCTGCGGACTCAGTGAAGGCTAGGAACTGGGTCTTTATTCAGAGACTTTGACCCAAAAGGAAAGAGGGCCCCAGGCCCTTGGAAGCTACAGATTGTTTCCCCGAGCAGCTGCTTTCTTCCGCTGCTGGAGGAAGACTCGCTTTGTCCGTTGACGGTCGAGTTTTCGAACGCCGTGGTCACGTGACCAAGCCGCGTTTCTTGGAAGAAACCGTCCTTGGGGACCGAATCCAGACCACCCCGAGTTAAATTGCGAGAGGATAAGGGAGGGCCGTGACCCTCATAAACGTCAAGTTCGAGAGGGGTGCGTCTTCGGCTGAACATGAGCCCCGCGTCCGCGACGAGGCCGGCCCCTTCGGCGCCGAGTATAGGCCGGAACGCTCGTGGCACAAACTGTTTTCCAGAGTTCGCGGGCTCACACGCCAGCAGTGTCTTGCAACGCAACAGACTCCTCCCTCCGATGAAGTCCTTCGCCGAGGCTGCGTCCCCAGATGCAGGGTCGAGGGAAGGCGCTCCGGACGGCCACAGGGCAAATGCATGCGCTCAATTTCGACACACACGCGTACGCACACGCACGCACGCGCGCACACGCATACACACACGCACACGCACCAATGCGGTTATTTTTGGGAAGGGATGCTATACTGCTAACGGACAACTAAACGAGTATGCATACTCCGAGTTGGATTCGTACCAGCGGAGGCGCAACAGAAAAGCTCCGTTTAGAGATGCCTTAGGCTACTCTGCCGTCTCCGAGGCTTCTTTTTATCGTTGTTGCATAAAGTACTAGGAACCTCTGTGACCCTCCTCGTGCCTTGCTTTATCTCGTCGAATTCAAAGATCTCAGCATAAGTCCTTACGCCACCGTGGCTCCCTTAATCCGCCCGCACATCAAAATTTCGGAATGATTCAGAAGATTGAAATTGAACAACATATAGTCCTCCAGCGGTAAAGAGCACTGTTCTCTGAACAGCGACCTCGCTGAACGCGGCGGTTCTGCGTGTTGATCCATCATGCGGGTGTTCCACACGCTAAGCTGTCGTACGAACACCAAAAGTTCGCACGGAATTCCGGAGTCTTTCGTCGCACACAGAAATCTTGTAGTGAAGTACATGATCTCAATCTCTATTTTAAGACAATGCTGAAGTATGCCCCAAAAACGCAGCATCACGACAAAAAGAAACAATTATTTTGTTGCTCAGTGATTTCTCGTTGCTCTCACAGGTAGCAATTCACTGACCACGGCACAAACGCCTCCTTAGGGCGAAGGTACGTCCTAACGTGTAAGGTCCATGTTTGAAGCGTGAACAAGGTTTTTGCGGCCGATTAAAACTACAGTCGAGCCCATTTATAACGAACCTGACGGTCACGCGGATTCCGTTCATTATATCTGATGTTCGTAGTAGGTGGACTCTTCGTATAATAGCCAAGAATACTAAGGTCACTAAAAGTGGCATTTATTTCTTATAAAACTACTTTATGCGCTCCTACTTGTGCAAAGCAGATCCTCCAGCGACTCTTTCCAGGCTATCTAGGGTGGTCAGTCAATCCTGGTGGAGACCCTTGCTGCTAACTATCAAATTTAGCGACGGGGAATAACTAATCGTGGTTGAAGTGTCGACGGCAGCTGGTGGCAGGTCAGCCACATAAACAAAGTTACTGAGAGTACGGGAGTGCTTGTTCTTGGTGTTCGTCTTCGTCACAGCCCGCGCTTCTGAAATTTTGTGGTCCGCAGGAGCGTAGTTGTCTGAGGAAACATCTGGCCAGCCATGGATCAACGAAGCTTTGTCACACATCTACATGCGTCCGGTCACGTGTGTTTTCGAGCGGCTTCTATAGTTCGTGTACTCATGAAGCGACAAAAGTAGCGCAGCGCTCGCGGCACTGAGTGCATCAGTTGCACTGTCCGCTGTGTGAAGCTGCCTGCACGTGGTAGCCGCGCAAAAGATGGAGCCGACTGGGCAGGCTATGCATGCCAGGTGACCAGCTCGTGGCTAGCACGCATGGTTAGCAAGGCTTTAAAAATTCTCAAATCGCTGCTGTTACTTGATTCACGACCATGGTCAGTAGCTTCGCTTTCGACGATGCCCCTTTCTCACACGCACCGCGCTTCCACTTCAGAGGCTTTGCCCAGCCGGCGAACACGCAGGCAATGATTGCCCTCGTAGGCCATCGATGCGGGCTTGGCCTGCGGTTATTTACTGTTTGAATTGGGAGTTATAGCATATCGTTACCGTGTTTACGTTACCGTTTGCAGTGTTCTCAGACGCTGGATTTTCCGGTTAGTGCTGCGCACTGCAGTGCCGTCTTTTATCGCATTTTTCGCTCGACATGTTCTTTCCGAAGCGGTGTCGTGAAGGTTGAGAGACGTTCTTTCACTGAGCGCTTACTGGAAGCACGACCTCTTAAAATTCAGGGGTAGTTTACGGCGCCTGCTCGTTCGCTATAACCGAGTGGTGCGGCCAAAGTTTTGCGTTGTATCTGCGACGAATTGCCGTTTCCCTTATGCATATTTTCACGGTAACACCGCACCCATTCGTAATAAGTGAGCGTTCGTTATATCTTCAGCCGTTAGACTGGACTACATCCGCTGAATTCGTATCAAGAAAGTCTAGGTAAGGCTGCAGATATATGGGTAGAGGAAGTAATGACCGATCACAACCTTCATCGTCTGCCTTGTGGAGAGGTCGTACAGGTATCCCAAGGAAAAGCGAAGAGGGAGAAAACCGAATGTATCAGCATAAAGTTATCTCACGAACATGTCCAGAAAAGACAGACGAGCACTTAACCGCCTATTAAGCACAGCTCCCAGAAAGTGGTTGTTTGTAGTTTTGAAAATAAATGCCCTGAAACAAGTTGGTGGACAAATGGTGCACGACAGGTTCACCACACTCCATCAAGGGCGCAAAGGATTCTGTAAACGCACAGGCTCCCTTTCATAGCCCCCCAGGAAAAGTTACAAAAATTCTACGTAGTGCAAGTACACCTTTTTCCTAGCAGAATGCTGCACTTGCAACGAATATCTTACGAATATCTTACCAATTTGTGTCTGCAGAAACGAAGCGCCTCAACCTAACCTATCCAAGTGTGTTTCTTTTATCATATTCTTTTTATCAGAATAAAACAGGTCGACGTCATCATAATAAGTCAGCCGTAATTTCTCACTGTACTAGCGAGAATCCACAACTAGCTGTCTTTTTGAAGATACTGAGAAACAGGGGCTCGAGATATATAAAGCGAGTGACAAAGGCTATATCGAAGAGCAGATTTCAATAAAATATGTTTTGGTGTGCTCAGGGTGTTAGGGAGAGCTGGTGCTCCCACGAGGCTCTCGTTCGGTGGGGGATGTGTGGTGGAGGGGTTCTCGCATATTCTCGTAACATGTAGGAAAGGGAGAAGGGGGGGGGGCTGCAATTCGATTTTGGGACGACGAAAAGGTGTCTGTCTGTATATAGGTGTCGATACATGTCAGCTTCGTTTCTCAATAGTGCGCGGGAACGTAGAGGCCTGGTGCGGCGGTCATGTCGGCGCCCGCGTAAGTGTACTGCGTACGAAAAATTCCGGACTGACTCGAGCTTCAAGGAGACCACTTTTTAGCGCGACGGGGTCTCCGAAAATCCTCAAGCTGGAGAGTTGTGTAGATGCAAAATCCACCGGCTTTTCGCAATATACATCATCAGAAGGATTATAGCATACACATAGCTGTACATTATATTTCGAGTTTATTTCATTGTTCGGCTCTTGCCGTAAATTCGTCTTTTGGCCGCAGACAATACATAAAGTGGGTAAAGTGAGAACATCTCGCATTAAACAAATTTTTTCATTTTTATGTTATATATCGATGCCACAGAAAAAGTAAACACCATAACAAGGTTGATTAAACACATCTACGTTCTAAACTTTTTTTCCTCTAAACCCGTTTTAACCCGTTTGAACCGGTTCAGTACGGTCCGAACCGGTTCGAACCGGAACGGAATGTCACTCTGGAGCCGAACCCGGAACTGAACCCGAAAGGTGTGAACCCGAACCTGAACCGAACCCAAAAAAATTCCGGTTCGACACCCTGGTATCTACATTTGACTCGTCAGCCATTAGGGCAGACGTCGGAACTGGCTGCTCCAGTGCATCCCATGGTAACGACGACGGGTCATCAGCGACGACGCCTGGCCTTGGAGACGACCGCGCACTATGCACTCGTTCCCCGTCTTTTCCACATGCATTCCAGCACGGTAGGTCAGCACCTTCATGTAAATCAACAACTTCGTCGGATATCAGGATTGCCTGGCACGGAAAGAAGAATGACCATAATGATAGGTCGCCATATACGACGGCTGGTCTTGGAGGCGAGTCTGCACTTGTTTCTCGTCTATGACTGGTACATTCCAGCCGGCCACGTCAGAACCCGCACTTGAATTCTCAACCACTGGGACAGACATTGGGCTTCGCCACTCGTCTACGGTGCATGGCAATGATGACTGGCTTCCGGCCATGAAAGCTGGCATTGGAGACAAGTCTGCGCTGTGCTGTCTTTTCTCGGTTACGTCAACAGCTTCACTTGGATCGTCGATGTCTCGGACGGACACTGAACTTGGGTGCTCGAGTGCAGAGCACGGCAGTGATGTCGGGTCGCCAGGCACAACAGGTGCGTTTGGCGATGACCCTGCATTCGCCGGCGGACTAATGGAACTGTCTTCTTGGCTTGAGAGGCATTTCTGTTGATTTCCCAAAACAGGTTGGCGCTCTGCTGAGGCGATAGACATTCCAAGTGGCTTCTCAAGCTCCGCCTCTGCCTTTCCGGAAACCAGAGACTCATTTTGCGTGTCTTTGCTTGGCAAACCAGCAGTGCTTCCTTGATCCATCTCATGTCCCTGCTCTTTTATCACGCAAGGCTCACGATCATCCAGTAGTGACTCGACTGACAATGCAGAAGCCAGCGACTCATCACGGCACTCCAGTTCCACTTGCTCCACTTTTTTGAACAAGCGTGAATGTGGCATGGCCTCCGGAACTTCCGTCTTTTGTTTTGAGACAACCTTACTATCTTCCTCACATGCTGCCTGTACGCATCCTGAATTATTGCCTTCCAAGTACACTGAAGTGGTTTGATGCTCTTTCGTAGTAGCGCACGGCTGCTCTCCAGGACTGTCACATGCCTGACAATCGGCGGTTGTGGAACCATGGATGCAAACCTGCTGCTGCTGCTGTTCAATAGGTTCTTTATTTCCCACAGAACGCTGCTTTTCGGCAGGCTTTTCTTGTTCGGCAGTGAAAGTCGTTTCACGTCATTGGTCAACTTGTTTTGAATATGAGCAGTCCTTGTGCCGAGTGCGCTTATCCCAGTAAGGCAGGAAATTCCCACAAGCTCCACGTCGTCTCCTGTCATAGCCATGAGCTCGATTCAACCGTGGTCTGAAACTGCCGCGACCATGACGTGGTCTCGAGCCCATGGGCCGGTTGTAACGTAGTCGCATAGGACCGTAATCTTCGCTCGGCTCTTGGCTCCATTCCACGGTCCCGTTTTCCCCGGCACGGAAGGAAGTGAGACCTCGACGATGCCACTTGTTGTAGGGAGTGGTCGGATTATACCATGAAGGAGAACAGCCGAAACCTTCGCAGGGCTCCTCACAATATTCATTCCACCACGGCGGGGGACAGGCATGATCGAAACCTTCACAGGGCTCCTCGCTGTTTCCCCCATTCCACTATTGCGGGTAACCTACATGATTTAAACCTTCACAGGGCTCCTCACTGTTTTCCTCCTTCCACCGTGGCGAGGAATTGACATGATCTTGACCCTGGTTTTCGGCGTCTTCATTGTACCATGGTTGAAAACTGCAATAGTTTTTTCCAGCCCCTCAGTGTCGTTAGCACCTTCATTACAGTGAAGCTGCCAACTGCGACTCTGGCCTGGTATCAAACCGCGGTGAAACTGGAAGCTGCTGGCTGACGATGGAGGCGTGGGCAGCAGTGGGGGGTCGGCGTGATTCTCCTGAATGGCTGGCATCGCAGCTCTGCGACCAGGGCGTTTGTTCTGACGAGCCTGTTTCCTCGGTGCGCATGGCAAACCGATCCCTGCAGTAAAGAAGCACTGATTTTAATGCAAAATCCGAACCTCAGCGTCTTTTTCAAGCGTTACTGGCTGGTGTATAGCTGCAGTGGTAAGCACAAAAAGTAGAAGAACTTCAAAATCAACTTTGTAATCGACCTGACAGAGCACAAGAGAAAGCAATATAAGGTTGCAAGCATAAAAAGGTCAGATTATAATACTTTGTATAACTCAAAACTGTTTTCTGTAGACGCTCGCCTGGAGTTTTCTCGAAACAACATAGCATATAGAAACAGAACTTAACAGACACAGTGAATAAATAACAGAACGTTTTATGAATCATGTAACTGCACGCTGCAGTTACTGCCGCTCCTGCAGGGCACTATAGCTGCTGGCGCTTACCTTGCTTATGCACAATGCATGGGTAAAGGATCTTTCTTTTTTTTTTGCTATATTATCCGGAGCCCACCCTGGGCCTTCAGGTATGCAGAATTTGGCAGATGCGCGGAGGGTGCTGCCCACTCAACCGCTGTCACTCTGCAGCAACTCAGAAGCGCTACCACCCATACAGCCGCAACCACCAGTTTGCCCGAAGTGGTGCCACATTAACCCTCTCAGAGAGAGAGAGAGCGCGCGCGCGCGCGCACACACACACACACACACGCACACGCATACACACACGCACACAGAGTCGATTATAAGTCACCTTGTTTCAGAGGGACGCTCAGTGGCTTCACCAAAAACTTTTTTTGGAACAACAGCAGTCCACGAATAGCTCGCCGACCATCGATTAACTCGTTCGTGCATTTTATCCGAGTGTGGAATTTCCATCAAGTAAAAAGACAGCCGACAAACAGTCTGCCCGCTTCTAGGTCTTCTGGCTTGCAGATACGATATTTCTAACGAAACCGCTCCGTTGTGAGTATAAATTTCTACGAGTGGGGCATCTTTTCCTTTTCCGAAGTGAACGGACTGTGACGCTGCCATTCTACACAGGCTGATACCTCACATACCAAGCAAATTAAACTCACTAACGCGTTCGTATACGCCATTTTTACAACGATCTCGTTTCGAAGAGGTCCAGGTAGCCCCGCAGATCATATCATTTTATTTCATTTAGCCTTCTGGCACCCATGACTGGGCTTTAGAATCCCGTATAAAAAGTACATAGTGCACCAATAAGCGTTCTAGAGGGTACCAAAGAGGTAGCGTAATAGGGTGTTCGATGTGCTGGTAGCATCAGGCGACGGCAGCCACAGCCGCTCTCTTTCTTTCGGCGACAAAATGTTCACCGTGAGCTAGCTGATCACACAATCTTCTATAAGCGGTGCGGTGAAAAATTTCTAGGACGACGAAACACGTGCAGAAAGAAAGGGAGGACACAACACAGCGCTACGGCCTAATGCGAAAGAAATAAGAGTTTAGCGCAGCATAACGTGCTGAACTCGGACGAAGCTGTCGCTTTGCCTCGGGCGTACAGTTAAGTTTGTGACATAAACTTTGTGGCAACCTGTGCTGCCGCAACGGGCGAGCGGTCACGTGGCTGGCGCTGGTCACGTGATGACACGTGACCAGGAACCCGTGACTGTCACGTGACCGGGTGTTGGCGGTATACATCATGGCATTCGCCAATGGAATTGTCCGTATAAACACCTTCGGTGCAAAAGCGGTTGCCAAACGCTTGTGTGGTAAAGGTAGGCAAAACAGCTTAAGGGGGGACACTGGTCTTGAAAAGAAAATTTTTATTAATTTAGTCACAGTTACGAAATCTTCAGGGAATATGTATTTTTGTGTGCTGATTCTAAATATGAAATTTAATTTCATGTAAAACAATTCCTTGAGCACTTATGCACTTTTTATGCTAGTATTTTGCGGAGAGTTTTGAAGAAAATTTGCTGCACGATACTCGCTGACATTTATGCCATTGGGTTCTCTTGACACCAAGGAATACAATAAGGGTGAAATTGTCTTCCTGCCTATCATAGAACTTAAGTTATAGAGTTTTGAAGGTGTCGCTTCAGAAATGAGAAGGTAAATGTGTATTTCTGTGTGTGAAGTGGCAGCTTCAGTACCCTATTACTCAAGTTCTATGAGAGCCAGGATGATAATTTTACCCTTATTGTATTCCTTGGTGTCAAGAAAACCCAATGGCATACATTTCAGCGAGTTTCCTGCAGCAAATTTTCTTCAAAACTCTCCGCAAAATACTTGCATAAGAAGTGCATAAGTGCTCAAGGAATTGTTTTACATGAAATTAAATGACATACCGTATAAACGCGTGTAAGGGCCGCACTTTTTTTTCCAGATTCGGGGGCCAATTTTCGGGGTGCGGCCCATACACGCGACGTACGAAAAAAAATTTTTTTTTAAAGCAAAAAAACACACCAATCAGGGAATGAGCGGCATTTATTCTATGTTCAGTCGTCACTGACGGAGTATTTCAACTCTGAGCTGGTGCTGTGCTCTGGTGCACGCTCATCCCAAAGAAGCCGCGCAGCATGTCCGCTGTCAACGCGTAGCGGTTGTTCCGCATTTCCATCACATAGCAGAGCAGCTCTTCCAGTTCAGGAAACTCGCACGGCGAGGGCTCGCCTCGGAAAGCGCGCTTTTTGCAGCTTGTTTTTCTCAATGCACCCTTTTGATTGCACGATCATCGGACGCACTTCTCGGCCAGGTCGAATTCCCTGTCCGCCGCACGCTTGCCGCATTCGAGAGCTAACTCCCAGCCGTGTAACTGATAAGGTGCTTGCCCATCGTGCTAAAACTGCATTACCCGGCGGCAGCACGCGAAAGCCACAACTACGGTGAACGTGAACGTGCTAACACGCCATAAAAGGCTGGAGCTGGCGATACTGATGCCGATGTAGATAACGCATGGAGGAAGGAAAGAAAGATGCCGATGTAGATAACAAAAGGAGGAAGGAAAGATAACGGGAAGCCGCGAAGGGGGGTGGGGGGGGGGGGGGAATTGCCGATGATGATGGCTGCGGCCTCGGGCGCCATCCATGGACGGTTTTTGGAAGCTCTTGTGCGTGTGCTTGGCCTCCGCGATCGAGCGAACCGTTGTCCACAGCCGGAGCCGATCGCGGAGGCCACGGCGCGTGCATTTAGAAGGCTATTCCCGCCTGGGTCAAGGAAAGTTCGGGTGCGGCCCTTACACGGATTTATTATTTTTTTTTAAGATTTCCTTCGGGAAGACGGGGTGCGGCCCATACACGGGTGCGGCCCTTACACGCGTTTATACGGTATCTAGAATCGGCGCACAAAAATACATGTGCCCTGAAAATTTCATAACTATGACTAAATTAATAAAATTTTCTTTTCAAGACCAGTGTCCCCCCTTAAGAAGAGAAGAAAAGAAGACAAGCGAACGAAGGCTCGGAACACCTATGACGACATGCTGCGGCAGAGCAAACTTCGAGAACACGTATACGACGCTGGAAAAATCACGCTGAAGACAAAGAGGAACAATGAAAGCCTTTTTCATGAAGTCAAGAACACAAGGAGAGCTCCGCATCGGTGACAATATCACGATCTGGAAAGCGTTTCGAAGGCCGAATGCATTCTTAGCGATTCCAAATCTGCAATCAGAAATTTCGCTGAAAGAAGAATTCGCACACTAGCTCTGTCCATCCTAGCCAAAGCTAAGCCACTAAAGCAGGCAATACACATGTGGGTCCCCGGCCACGTCTCTCATTCGGGAAACACGCAGCCCACAACCATGCCCGAGGATTCGTTGACCCGCGCCTCCGACGGCGAGAGAGGGCACGGTTACACATCATGAGATCACTCTCTATTATCCGAATCCGCATAAGTCCCTAACCATATCTGAGCAAGTTGCCCGGAGACAACTGCAAACCTCAGTTGGCTGGAACATGAACACATTCGTATTTTCGGATTTCACCTGGTCTCCAGCTGTAGAAGTTGCAGAACCCGTGGTGGGTGTGTGCTTTCTTGTGAAGTCTTCGTTCCGATACGTTGTTCACGATGACATTTCTCTCAATAATGAGGACATAGTATCTCTTCATTACACTTCCCCGCCGCGGTGGCTCAGTGGTTACGGCGCTCGGCTGCTGACCCGAAAGACGCGGGTTCGATCCGCCAGGCGAAATTCTAGAGGCCCGTGTGCTGTGCGATGTCAGTGCACGTTAAAGAACCCCAGGTGGTCGAAATTCCCGGAGCCCTTCACTGCGGCGTCCCTCATAGCCGGAGTTGCTTCCGGACGTTAAACCCCAATAAACCAAACCAATCTTTTCATCACATTGCTCCCCGGTATAACGGCTTATGTTGTGTACAGCCCCCCTATTCCCCCCCCTCCCCCACCCTGACTCAAATGTAAACAAATTTTTAGACGAAATGAAAAACATTCTTGCTACTCGGAACAAAAAACACTGACGGCCTGTAACAACTACAGATGATATTGATACTACAGGAGATGGAAACATTGATTATATGGTGCTGTTGATTCGTGTAATTTCGGAAACTTAATTACAGAACCCACTAGGAAGGCACCAACATCCGTCACCATCATAGCCGCATCCTGTGTGACCAAAACATCAAAACTGGCGTATATGACGTCATTACATAACAGACCACTTCCCCATTTTTGCTTTCTTTAGAGCAAAATACCTACCGGTAGACATTAAGTCGGGGCACAGAAAGCAAAAATCGAATGTACGGGGTCGGTCAAAACTTCCAAGGCAACAGGGTCTACTTTCGAGCAGCATAGTCAGGCAGTTACGACACCTGCGAGGCTCCAAATATTTGTATAGGGTAATAAAAGCAATGTTCTAAGCTCTGACACCCTTGATAGCTGATATAAGCTTGATGTACAGAAATAAAGCAGACGCTGTGGCCTGGGAACTTTTGACCACCCTGTACGAAAATCGACCAGGAACTGCGTGATTTTTATTTTCACAAAAAAAGAGAGAAAAAAGCAATATTGGTGAGTATTGTCCCTCAGTCGCCGGAGAAAATCAAAAATTATTTCAGAGCGAAAGCGCGAGGTACAACTCAGAGATTCGCCTGGCTTTGCGCGTTTGACCTTAAAGCCCGACAAAGGTCAAACCAAGCGCATACCCTCAAGACTAACAATGTATGATTATGTGTCTTGCTGCGCGTAGCCATGGTATGTTTATATGGTATGGTCATAGCTAATGACCAGCAACCACGCAACCGAAGACCAGTGGTCACCTGACCTTTCACCTTAAAGCCTTTAGAGCTGGGATTCGCATCGCCTGATGTGACGTCATGCGATGACGCAGAAATGACGTCACACCATTCTTCGCTATAAATACCGCCAGCTTTTCTTTCGCACGTCTACTAGATTCAGCCGGATTGAACCTCAGACCTTTTGTGGAATACCCACGAAGGCGCACGCGCGCCAGTGAGTGCGTCCCATCGCACGGCCTTGGCCCTGTGGTGAAGTGAAAGCCTTTGGCACAAGTATTTTGGCTCCGAGCCGTGATCACAGCGAAGCGGAAGCTGAAGAAAGAGCATTACCCCTACCAAGCCACGACAGCCAGCGCAACTATTACTGCTTCGGTATCTGAGTAGTAGGGGCCAATCGTCAGTCTTTCAAGAAGCGAAGTAGACAACCACGGCTTATGGGAAATTGTGAGTTCTGCTGTGGTAGCTGGCTGTGAATTTTTTGCAGCTTTTGTATGAATATGTTTCCCTATCGTTGTAGAAGTTTTATAACGCCTAGTTCCTCAACATTTCCGTGTATCGTCCGTCCATCGTCTAGATGTCTGCGACACTTCCCGCACCAAATAACGTGTGCCTCGAAGGAGCGAGGTGACTTTGCTATCCACCGCGGTGGCTCAATGGTTAAAGGGACACGGAGGAAAAATGGAATTCGGCGTGTATTCATACAGCACCACGTTCTGATAACAAAGAGACCATTCACATCGAAAGCGGGGCTTTCATAAGCTATAGACCAACACCGTGTTTACAAACAGAGTGGAAGGCGGACTCGCCTGGGGGTGAAAAGTAGGCTTAGCGCCCATAGGAAGTGCATGGAAGCAAAAGTTTTAATTTGGTTTTTAAGGAAAGGAAATGGCGTAGTATCTGTCTCACATATCTCGGCGGATCCCTGAACCGCGCCGTAAGGGAAGGGAGGAAGGCGGGAGTGAAAGACGAAAGAGAGAAAGAGGTGCCGTAGTCAAATCAAATCAAATCAAATCTTTATTTACATCATCCAGATGTTAGGGGCGCAGACAAAAAGCTCTCACTGGAGCTTGATTGCGCGCCTGCGCCCCCGTACAAGGTTTCAAGGTTTGTTTGATTGCATATATTGGCAGCAACTAACAAAACAAAGGTGCCTGTAGTCAAGATGTCCGGAATAATTTCGACCACCTGGGGATTTTTAACGTGCACTTACATCGCACAGCGCACGAGCACTTCTTGCGTTTCGCCTCCATCGAAACGCGGGCGCCGCGGTCGGGTTCGAACTCGGGTACTCCGGCTCGGTAGACGAGCGCCTTACCACTGAGCCACCGTGGCGGGTTTTTTCAAACTTGCTTCGTGACTTCACAGTGCATCGATGATGTCACTCTGTGAAGAACAACCAAGCGGGTGTTTCCCCAAATCGCGCAACCTTCTGGTGTAGTCCGACATTTTGCCCCGCACGCAGCATATCCTCGCAAATAGTCCTGCCGTTCAATCGGTGGCAAGGTTTACGTTCAAAGCAGTCCACAAACAGCGCGAACCGCGCACTGTAGCAGACGACTAAAGGTACTGACACACTAGCGGGAAAAGTCGCGGCACGCTTCTGGCGGTACAACCCCCGCTTTACCCCCGCCGCGAAAGGGACGGCCATACCGACGGCGAGGAGTACCGAGTACGCGGAAAAGCGCCGCCGCGCAAAGCTATCTCCATGCCAAACCGGTCGAGGTCCGTGATTCTCAAGTGCGCGGCAGATCAACCGGCATGTTTCACGGCAAGCGCCTTGCACGGACCTCAACCGGTTTGGCATGAAGAGAGCTTTGCCCGGTGGCGCTTTTCCGCGTACTCCTCGCCGCCGGTATGGCCGTCCCTTTCGCGGCGGGGATTTTGCCGCCAGAAGCGTGCTGCGAGTTTTCCCGCTAGTGTGTTCGTACCCCAACTTGGCAGGAAATAGCCGAGTGAACTGTTCCTGAGAACACTAATCGATGCAGTTGCCTTGAGTGTTGCCGAAATAACCAACCTCCACAGAGAGACGAGGCGCCTGTTCCTGCCAACCCACCCCGACTTAAATCGAGCGCAAGCCACCATGCTCCGCAGGTTGCAGACGCACTCGATCCTTAGCCATTATATACTATCACTCATCACAGAGGGAGAATACGACAATGCGACTCCGTGTGCCAAAATTGTAACCACGGAGAAATCGCCTGCCAGGCGTATATCCCCTGGAGTTGCGCGGGAAACCGCCCCCACGAACCTTACTGCCAGCTCCCTCCGAGGAGGGATGGAACCAACTCCTCAGAAGGCCAGACAAGACCATCCAACTGGCACTCGTTTCGTGGGCTCATGAAGTCGACCCCATGTGCCTGAACTACATGCGGCTCTCCGGTTTCACGGAAGCACTGCTGTCATTGGCTGCTATCCGAGCTTCTATCCCAGAATCGAGGGGAACTAAACATGCGACCAACTTTCGTCGCTGCGCCTGTTTTCTCGGCCGGCTCGAGCAGCGCTAACAAGCACAGCTTCCCAACTGGTATTCGTTTACGATGTAGTTTCGTGCGGCTGTAGAGCTCGGTGACTTACCGGCCGAATTTCTGATGCATGCTGGTTTCAAACGGCAGTGTGAATGCGACACACGAAGAAAATGTGCTTGCGGAGCAGGAGTTCGTCTGCTACGTGCACCTCAACCATGGCGGCCGGCGGCGGTGCACCGCGGCGCGGCTGTGTGCCAGTGCATACCACCTATATTATTGATCTTTCGATATTTTCTGCGATATGGCAAGATCATCTCGAGCATTTAGAGAATGTGTTCGCTGCGATATCGGAGCAGCGGAGTTCACCGTGAATGCGAGTAAGTGGCACTTCGAAAAGAGGGAGGTACGGTTTTTGGGGCACTTTGTGGGATCGGGTAAACACCGCGTTGATCCAGACAAGGCCAAACGATCGAAGCAATTGCCGCACCCCAAACGAAGAGAGAGTTGATGAGCTTCTTAGGGCTAGCCAACTACTACCGTCAGTATGCACCGGGTTACGCGCAGGTGGTGGTTCCCTTGACAAACCCCACTACGAGGCGGACGCCGCAGCAGCTCCCCTGGAAACGAGGCCCAGAAGGCATTCGACGAAGTCAAGGCTAGGCTGAGTCCTGCGACGATCCTACGCACACCAGTCTCCACGCGATAATATGTTCTTGCCATCGACGCGTCCGGCTTCGCCGTCGGCGCGTGTCTGGCGCAACTCGACGAGGAGGGTAACGAGTGCCCCGTGGCTTTCTTGAGCAGGAAACTGAGGCCGGCCCAGGATCGTTGGACTGCCATTGAAAGGGAGGCTTACGCAATTATTCGGACGTTGGAAAAGGTTTAAGGGAGTTTAATGTCCCAAAGCGACTCAAGCTATGAAGGGCGCCGGAAATTCGACCATCTGGGGTTCCTTAATGTGCACTGACATCGCACAGTACACAGGCTTCTAGAATTTCGCCTTCATCGAAATTCGACCACCGCGGCCGGGATCGAACCGACCTCTTTGGGGTCAGCAGCCGAGCGCCATAACCACATGAGCCACCGCATAGTGTTGGAAAAGCCCGAGGCGTTGTTGTTCGGAACTAAGGAGTGAGCGACCATCACCAATCATAATCTTCTCCGCTACCTCATCGTACCAAGTCCGCATACGGTATGCTCACTCGATGGCCGCTGGCCCTGCAAAAGTGCGACACCAAAAGGGGGTCCAAAACGGAACGCCGACGCCATGTCGAGGCTTGTGTGTTCCAGCCAATCTTGAGCGAGCTGACTGTGTGGGGAGGAGGGTGCGCATTGTATTCCTTTCTTTCTTTTCATTGTGTTATTTAGTGTTGATCGGGAGGAGGAGGACACAATATTAGATCCCGCCTCGTTTCACGAAGTCCATCGCCGGTTTTCTGGCCGCTGATATAGCTTCTGGCAAAACGTCAAGTGGTAATTTTTGTATAAATTTCTGGTTATAAAAAAGGTTTACGCAACTGTTTTTCGTGCCTAGGACGCCATTATTTTTGGTCTCCGTCGTTTTGTCTGATTATTCGGTAATTTTTTGTGTGACTTTTTTTTCGCTAGCCAGACATCAAACTTCGAGCAAGACACCGGCGAGATGCCCCGTAGCAGCTCCTGACAGTTCTCGTTGGCTGTCGCAATTAATACAGGGGAAGAAAATCACAAGGAATGGCCAGAGCACTCACGAAGTCCCAATCGGTGGTCGGCGCATGGAGTCGGATGGCACGCACGGCACGCACGGATGGCAGGGATTCTTCCCGCTCCCGTTACGGCGCTAGTGCGAGGTCGGGAGTCGGGCTGCGTGCCAGCAGCACATGTCATCCGGCCCGAGCTGTAGCCCTGTGCTGCTGAAGTACAGCTCGGAGTAGCACCGACCGGTACACGTCGGCTTGCTCCAAGGAAACGCCCTAGATTAGGGTTGAAATAGAAAGTGTTGCGAAAATTAAGAACAAATTACACAAGGAATATAAAGCAAGAGATCCCATGGCATCCCGTTCTATTTTCTACCCCTTGCGTCTCGCGCTGATTCATCCTTCCACAGAATATCCAGCTGCCGGCGCGAAGCGCCATTAACGACGACCAGACATGAAAATCTGAAAACGACGTTTTCTATTTTAGCCCAGCAGCAGGAGCGGCTAGACCTGAGTTGATTTGCAACTACATCAATCCTCGTCTGCATATCTTTGCCAATGACTCCGAGAAGTTTCGTGTGCATAGTGGGAGCTACTGATGTTAGTGCTTTGATTTTTATTACTCAAAAATTGTTAAAAGACTGGGATTATGGGGTTTAACGTCTCGAAGCGACTCAGGCAAATAGGGACGCCGTATGTGAAGGGCTGCGGAAATTTTGGCCACTTGTGGTTCTTTAATTAAAGACACCTAGTTTCGGTTGCATGTTTTCTTGTCTGTAATGACGCATTAAGCGCTAGTATACCTGGATCGTCATGTGGTATTAGCCTGCGACCATTAAATTTAGGTTTCAATTTCATCAACCGAAATAAATGTGGCGGGAAAAGTGGCTTTAGGTAACGTGAAGCACAAAAAAACTAGAAATATCATCGATGATGCGTCGTTCGTTGTCTTTCCTCTTGAAGCAGGCTGGCTAAACTGCTGTAGTGAATTTAAATCACATATGAGCGATAATACTAGCGATAATACATATGAGCGATGAAACTGAAAACGAAATAGCATCAAGAAATACAAATATAATTAATTTAGCCATCGTACGGGAGTACCGCAGGGTGATCCAGGTATCAAGAAATAAAAATATAATTAATTTAGTCATCGTACGAGAGTACCACAGGGTGATCCAAGTATCAAGAAATACAAATATAGTTAATTTAGCCATCGTACGGGAATGCCACAGGGTGATCCAAGTATACTAGTGTCTAAACTGTCATTTCACACATGAAGACACGCCAGCAAAATTTTGCTTTCTATGCACCTCTAAACCTAGCATATTCACCAATCACAAGCGGTTGTAGCTGCCTACCAACACTCAATGATGCGCACCCATGCGCGCCCACAAAGACGTTTCCCTGATCGAATGAAACAGTCAGTGATGATCTAGAATGTAATAGAGAAAGCAAATCCACGAAATAACTTCGATAAATAACAACATTGCAGTCCAGCCAGCTGATCAACGTTGTTACCATCTGATGGAGAATTTTCAGACTTCATTAACACTATATCCTAAAATCTGAGTTCCATTGGGTTCAGATTGCAAATGGACATCCAAAAGTCTAACAATGCAGAATAAAAAACTTGCTGGGGTTTAGCTTTGGTTAAACTTGGTAGGTTGCGTAAGCATCCATAGCGTTCGATTCGGCCGCCGCGGTGGCTCAGCGGTTATGGTGCTCGGCTGCTGACCCGAAAGACGCGGGTTCGATCCCGGCCGCGGCGGCTGGAATTTCTTTGGAGGAGAAATTCTAGAGGCCCGTGTACTGTGCGATGTCAGTGCACGTTAAAGAACCCCAGGTGGTCGAAATTTCCGGAGCCCTTCACTACGGCGTCTCTCATAGCCTCAGTCGCTTTGGGACGTTAAACCCCATAAACCAAACCGTTCGATTCGGGATCATCACCGGTTGTAGACGATTCGTTTTCGATAGAGGCACGGTGCGCCCGTTTAGCAGCGTCTTGAGCGCGCCGCTTAGCAAAGCGCTGTTCGCGTTCTTCGTCTGTCTCCGAAGCCCGTTGTTGTTTCCTGGCTTCGTCAAGCCGATGTAGCCTCCCTTTCTGTTTATCGGGCGGCATGACGACGGAGGCGGTTGGTTGGTTGGTTGCGACTGAAAGAAGAATGAAAAGGAAAAGTGCACGGGCCTGCCAACTGGCTTAAGCCGAGACACGACCGCTGCCGCGTGCAGATAGAAGAGAGTTGAAAGATATAAGAGGACAAGAGTAAAAGAGAGAGTAAAGACGCGCGTCGCAACAACCGCGTCCGCCAGAACGGACGCTGGCTGAAAAAACAGATACACGGCCGCAGCCCCAAGGCTGCAAACCGAATCGCCTCACCTCCTCCTAGCGAGCAAACGCATTTTATACCCCCCCCTCCTCGTTCTCCAGCCTCCTCTCCTCACTCCGCAGCTGGTGAGAGCGCGGCGAGGGCAGCGCCTCCACTCGGCAGCGGCGCGGCTACAGCTGTAGTGCGCCGCGCCTTGCGCCGCCCTTCAAGGTCAAACGTGCCTCGCGGCCGCCCCGACGCGAAGGGCTGAAACCTGTCGTAATATGCTTACGCAATAAAATCAAGAAGAAAAAACGGCCCATTCAGCCTAATTAATCCGGCGTATAACTCGTTTGCATATGCTACGAATCAGCCATAAGAGTTACAGTAATTAAACTGTGTTCATATGAACCGTTTAGTGTCCTGGAAGAAAGCAGACTAAGGTGACCCGTGCCACACGCGCACAAGAAATGGCAGTAAATGCTTAAGGCCTTAAGTTTGTTAATGCCATTATTTTCGGAGTTGGTACTACACGTCCACATTTAATGCCATTATCGAAAGTGGCGATGATGATAACGCTTTCAAGGTAGTCAAAAGTTTCATCTGAATATAAACATTGCTAATTAGCACAATACATCAAGAATTTTGTTCAAATGTAATGTAAAAACGATTTTCCAGAAAATACGGCTGTTCCTGTTTTACAAGTCGAAAAAGTAGCCATAAACTCGTATGTCAGCACACAAGTCGAGAGTACCTGTCAATAAGGCTGGTGAAAATGGCGCTCTTCGCATCGAAAATACGGTGTAGATGCCTCATGTTAAGAATTAACATTTCCTACTGGTTAAGAATTTGTTACTAACAAGACTGCATGCTTTTCTGCGTGTGGAATGGGACGAGAGTACGCATTGGACAGGCGAATGAGTTGTGGCGAACTTAGTAGGTCGCGAATGGCAGTAAGGCTAATGCCATTAAATTTACGCGTGTGGCACCGCACGAATGCCATTAAAACTTAAGGCAGTAAGCCCTTAATGGCATTAAATCTGCCCGTGTGGCACGGGTATAAGGTGTGCAACCCATTTCTTGAACGTTCACTTACTTGGGGCAGGAGAGGGAAAGCGTCTACGGAAGGCAGGGGCCCCAGACGGGGCCCAATAGAAGCCAGATGACGCCACATCACATACGTCCGTGGAACCCGTTGGAGCCACAGCCGCAAAGGCGTGTGTCTTGCGCCCCGCTAGGGACTGCAGTCCACGGTTCCGCTTCCGTGTCGAACGGGTGTACCAGCAGAAAGCGGTGGACATGGCAGAAGCTGCCGCAGTTCTTTTCCGCCACCTGTAAGGCAGAGTGCCAGAAAGCGTACGGCGTTCGAAACGGAGGACGCTTTGTTGCTTGTATATGTTTGGCTCAAAAAACTGCCTGTAAGGTTCGAGTTTAGAACCTTTGAGCAGCTGCAATATGTTTGGGCTCTTCTGATTCCCCGAACCACACGGGAAGTGTACTGTACGTTCTCAAATGAGATAGATTTAGGTACACAACATTCAGTGCACACCCAAAAATAGTTGTTAAAGAAGCACCCTAAAATATTCTGACTACGATCCTAAGAATGCTTGAACGAAGTGAAGCAAGGAGAAAAGAAAAAAAATGAAAAAAAGGGGGGGGGGGGAAGGGCCCACCGAAGGCCCCTATTAGAGACCTCCTCGACAGTGCATTAGCAGCTCTCGAGGGCACAAGTACAGACTGAACAAGAGCTATTATGTTGCTGTGGCGTTATATGTGTTTAGAGTAATGGACACCTTTTTGATTTTCCATTCCGTATTTCATTGCTTCTGCTAACTTCTTTCCACATTTGGTTATTTTATCACTGGATTCGATAACCGAGAATCCACTCTTACTATTTAATCTGGCAGTGATCAGCAGGTACGTCGCATAACAAGTGTTTTCGCATAGATACAATTTTCTGGAAAATTTAGAAAAAAATACATCACAGGTCAGATGCAAGCGATTACCCACGAACTGCAAGCGACTTAATTGCCTCGGTGAACGGAATCTAGCTAACCAAATCGAGTTCTAACGTGATCAATTCATGTACAGTGTTCATAGAAAGAAACGAAATAAAAGAGACGCACGACAATCGGTATATCCACCGCCCCATGGATGCTTTGTACCACAATCGCAATGGCGCAACTCGCAGTGGCGAACCTTGCAAGTAAAACCAGCGCTAAGCGAAATGTTTAACGTCACGCCTTCACAAAGCATCAAATTCTCAAATAGCCGTTCTCTCTTAGAACACCGTTACTTCAGTTGGCGACAGCACGGAACCATGGCTGGCTGTGTTCAGTTATTTACGAGATGCGACAAAATGCGGAAGTCGGGTTCCAGAGCGCGCTCTGGTCGAGAATTTCAAGGCCCTTAGCTGCCGCCTACAGTTAGGAGATAGGCCATAGCATGTGGCTAAGAACTGCAGTGCACGCTGACCTCCCCGAGCCAGTGTCGCCTCCACCCACTTACGAAGGGCAAAATCTATGCACTGGAGGCGAATATGGATTTCCAGACTATGTGAAGTGTGGAATGCTCATGACCACGTGAGAATAGCTGGCTATTGTTTGCAGTCGTGTACGCTGCCTATACTGGAAGAAATAAAGAGATGAGGCGCAGCCTCCAGCAAGCTATTCTTCCTGTGCAGTGTGCTTGTGCCGCCGACGTGTATCAAACACAAGAAGCAGCGTTGTTCTAACGCTCTCAAAAGAGCTCGCCGGTGAGAGCCTGCAGGCACAACGAGCTTAAAGGTGCTGTAAAGAGGAATCTGAAATCGTCTTTTTGCCGCGGGAACTCAATCTGTACGTTCCGAGCATTCTTAGAAACTTTGAATTATTGCCCTGTGTGGCCGATTTCCCTAATTAAGTCGGATTAACGGCCTGGTCCTGCCTTTTTCTTTTTGAATTCTCCCCGTACGGTGGGCGGAGTCGACCAACGCGTGGAGTGCCTTTCAGCCAGCTCCGTGGAGGCTTGCCGCTCTGCCATCGGCGGAGTAATGCGTAGTAGTCCGTAGTAGCAAATAGTTGGTGCGTATTTTTATTTCTGCAGGCTTATTTTGCGGCTATATTATCTGCGAATGAAACTAATTATTCACGGAAACCTAAAAAACAAAATAAAGCGAAAGCAAAGCCTCCAGAGAGCTGGCTGAAAGGCACTCCACGCGTTTGTCCACTCCGCCCACCATACGGGGAGAATTAAAAAAAAGGCGGGAACCGGACGTTAATCCGACTTAATTAGAGAAATCAGCCATACAGGGCAATAAGTCGAAGTTTCTAAGAATGCTCGGAACGTGTAGATCAAGCTCCCGCGGCAAAAAGACGAGTTCACATTCTTCTCCACTGCACCTGTAAAGGTGCACTGAAGAGGAATTGAACTCGTCTTTTTGCAGCGGGAACTCTTAAAGGTGCACTGAAGAGGAATCTGAACTAGTCTTTTTGAACTAGATCTACACGTTCCAAGCATTCTTAGAAATTTCGAATTGTTGCCCTGTGCCGTAGATTTCCGTAATTTAAATCGGATTAACGACTGGCTCCCGCCATTTTTTTTAATACCCCGCAGAAGGTGGGAGGAGTCAACCAGCGCATGGAGTGCGTTTCAGGCAGTCGCGTGGTGGCTTTGCTTTCGCTTTTATTGTGTTTTTTAGGTTTCCGTGAATAAATAGATCTAGTCAGAGACTACATAGCTGCAAATTAGGCCCACGAAAATAAAATACCCGTGGACTCTGTTTTCGCTGATCACTACGTATCATTCCGCCGATGGCAGAGCGGCAAGCCGCCACGGGACTGGTTAAAAGGTTGGTTGACTCCTCCCACCGTCTGCGGAATTAAAAAAGGCGAGAGCCGGGACCTTTAATCGTATTTAAATTAGGGAAATCGGCCGCACAGGGCAATACTTCGGAGTTTCCAAAAACGCTCGGAACGTGTAGATCGAGTTCCAGCAATAAAAAAAAAGTGTTCAGATTCCTCTTCAGTACACCTTTAAACGAGCACAGAAAAGGGTACATGATTTTGGGGCGTCCGTATATTCGCCTTGTAAAAAGGCCTTTCGGGCTTGTAACAATGAAAATTGGCTTAAAATGTCAGGGCGCAGATTTAATAATTACAAACAATTTTTTACTGCCCGTTTCGGTCGTGGTCGGCGCTAGCGCTCAAGTGCACGTTGACATCACGGTCGACCGGCCAACGTGGGCTCCCACATTTCGAAGGAAGCCGGCATTGCGGGCAACCACTGCTTGCTCCTTCGAACAACCACTGGCTTCGGTGACGTCAGCAGAATTGGAGCAGGTGGACCTTGACGTCCCTCCATTCAGATTAAAAACCTTAGCGGGTCCTCGGACAACATTCAATATCATATTAAATTATGTTCGACTCTAATGCTTTCGACCGAAGCTTTCTAGAAGGCATCGCCCATGAAACAAATGTCGCTTGTGTGCGTTCGAAATTTTGCATCTGTAACCCTTTAAGCATCCCACGAATACAGCGAGATTCTTGCCTCTGAAGGAACTCCGGGATCAGCTTCCTGCCTGGTCGGCTGGCCCTCGCCACGGGCTCCGTGGCTGGCGCTTGGGAGCCAAGAGGCGGCGCCAGCCGACTCCTCCGCGTCTTGCTGGAGATGAGATGATGACTTGTCATGGAGCGGACGGTCCCCTGTGTGGATTCTTCACTGGGCCTGTCCCGTCGGTGGTGATGGGGGCTCATGCCGACGACGGCTTGCAAAGGGAAAAAAAGCACCTGAAAATTTGAACAGACTCACATGAGCGCAGTGTAACAATTGGGCTCATCTGCGGGCAGAACCAATTATCTTTCTTTAATTTAAAGCACCGTTATAGGCAAACACAAGTTCAAGCTAGTCTGGAAGGACAGCGTTCCGAAATGACGAGGCTTTCGTAAGCTAGGAATGACGTCGAAGTCGAGAAGCAACAGTGACAAACATGTTTATGTTGCACACGTTTGTGTGAGCGGTGCGCCAAGTACAAAAACGAAGAATAAAGGGTACAGTTTGATGCGTTTGAAAGCACGCATAGAATGTTATGCGATCAGTATGCATACAGAATGTAAAGGGTGAATGGCGCCAAAAACGGAGACGGGGGGATCGAAGCACACGGCCTGTCCGGCAGACCGAAGAGTGCGAGGTCGAGCGCATCGCTTAGTGCTCCCAGCGGTCTGCACGAGCAGAAGAACGCCAGGATGAAGAAGCAGAGAAAAAAGTCTCCGCCTCACCGCCAGAACTGCAGTGCACGTTGCCCAATGGGAAATTTACAGTGTACGACAGGCCGTGCGGTCAGAGCAGCGACAGGTAGGCAGAGCGAATCTAAACGCACGTGTGGCAAACGCAAATGGCGCAAGGACTGCATGCAACAGCGAGGAGGCGACATGTACAGGCGCGACCATAAGTTAACGGAGCACGTTATTGCGTTCGAAGTGCAATCACGCTTTCTCCACTGGTAATGAAGAAGGGTTGTTTGTCTACAAGAAAGCCCACTAATCTCCGCTACCAGCATGCGCATACCACTGCTGGAAATTTCAGTTAGGTGACGCGTGAAAAATATTCGAAGACAGTTGCGTGCTCCGTTTACTTTTGTCCACACCTGTACAATACCCGGCAAAAGTCTACCGCCCGCAGGGTTTGCTTTGTGTCTATTTGTACGTAGGAGATTTTAGGCACCCTTCCAGCTGTAAAATTATATAAGGCAAGAGGAGCGTTTAGTCTAGCCGTTGCCAGCAGCATGCCATGAATCCTCAGTTATAATGCTCATAAGAGCCGACCATGCGGCTGGACTAGTTTTGACCGAGCGTATACATAGCCCCAATAGTCTCGCTGAAGCTGTATACGGCTAGAGAGCTTACACGTGGGTGGTCCATTGCGGAAAGGGGATGTATTTATTTCCATTGTAAAAGCCACTATCACCGTGGCGCCACCGGTCGAACCTGAACACGAGGCACGAGAGTTCACGACGGGGTCGCCTCTAGATACGACGCGTGGTGTCGCTTCAGAAATGGTTGCAGCTCTGGGTTTCCTTGTGCCTTGGAACAACCGCAGCTCCGCGCAGGCAGGACAGGTGTCTTAGCAGGAAGTTTTAGCGGAGCGCGATCGACAAGTTTGATCCAGTTGGGCGAGGAAACCATCGAGAAAACCAGCGCTCATTATAATTTTACCAATTGCCATTGCCTTCAATGAGCGCAGGAAATGTCAGTGCATCGTCTGTCGGATTGCCTTGATGTTTTTGCACACCAACGGACGACAGAGGCCGTACGTGCAATATGCCCGCCTGTGGTGTTCTCGGGTCCCGGCAAGTAAGAAGCGATAAGAACACTGCGTAGTGCTTTATTGGGCAACAGCTGAGATGCTTTCTCCCGGCGGCGCTCATGCAGGTGCTCGCTTTTGTAGAGCCACGCCTGACGTCACTTGGCGCGTCATCACGCGTCTCACTCGGTCCACACGAAACCCCGGCACGCGTCTCATGCGGCTCGCACAGCACGCCCGCCCGTGTCTCGCCTCGCACAGAACGCCGGCACGCATCTCTCTCGGCTCCCACAGAACGCCGGAACGCGCGTCACTTCCTCCACCGCAATTTGGAGAGTCACGATGGCTGCTATCGGTCAGGCGGCTTCCTGACTCGCTGAGGGTACCGCCTCGTAGGGCTGTTTCCGCTGGCCACGGGTGCAGGGCTAGTTGCGGAGACAGCGGTTGATGAGGGTGGCGGACAATCTGAAAGTTCTGGATGACAGATGTCGGTCTCCTCCCCCACCGCAAATGGTGACGGCGTGTTCGTAGCTGAGGCTCGTAGCAAATGGTCCTTGTGTCGCCTCCACATGCAGGATCCGTGGGGTGTCTGCACCTTGACCTCGTACGACATTGGCCCGGTGCGCTGCCCGATAGTTGCTTTGAGCCATCTTGGTCCGCTCCTGAAATTGCGCACCAAAACCTGTTCAGCTTGTGCAAACGGCAGATTTCGTCCCAGTCCAAGCGCAAAGTTTCGAGCCACTCGCGTCCTAGAAGAGCTGGTCCGCCGTAGTCTACGATGTACAACGGAAGGTCACAGACTTGATCCTTGTACCTTATGGCTGCTTTGAAGACGCCGCACGGCTCGACAACTTCTGTGTATGTTTTCAGTCGCAGTTCCGTCGGTTCGAGTCTCAAAGTCGGTCTAAGTCTCTCGAACTGCTGTCTTGATATTTTGAAGGCCTTAGGTTTTCATATTTGGCGTTGCCTTGTGATAAGTCCATCGATGGTCACGTGGTGTTGAAGACGTCACGACCCTTTGAAACGCATTCTTAGATCGCGGTGAGTCTGCGTAGCACTACTGGTGCAGTGGTTCGACGGTTAAGCGAAGCCCCACTGCTCCGGCAGGTGGTTGTTCAAAAAAAAAACCCAGGTTGCTCTTACCAAGCTCCGGTAAGGCTCATGCGCAGCGCCTCGGTGGGCAGGCGGCAAATGCATTGAATTTGGCAAAGGTGGGCAGTTTGCTCACAACCCGGTGAGCAGGTTGCCACCTGCCACGGTGGGCGGGTTGATGATGATTGCCGCAAGGTCGGTCACGTGACTGAATCAGGGAATTTCGTTGCGAAGACACCGGAAGCTGCGCCCACTATTAACACGAATACGCTTATATGGGCGTAAAAAGAGAGTAAGCTCTCCTCTTGGGTGCAGCCTTTTAAACGAGGGTGTGCGCTGGCGAAGAGCTTACTCCCTTTTTCCCCTTTCTGTATAGTGTGACGACGACCTAAATGCTGCCGTATCAAAAGCGACGACGAAATTGAATATCAAGGACGTAGTCGGAAAGCCAGCTATTCTCCAGAAGCACCTCTCGCCAGCCACCAGCAAATCGTGCGGCCATCTATAAGACATTCATTGTAGACATGGCAAGGACCTGCGCTGCAGTCATTCCACTGTTTCCCTCAAATGTGTCATCCAGAGCAGCTTTTCGAAAAACCAACACTATACAGCATTTTACACGTTACGACAGCGAGCACGCCACGTAAGGTTGGGCCAGGGCACGTATGCCGGAGCCTCGAACTATGCGACTGTAAGTGGCGTCGAGAAACTGCTGCATGTCCGCCTCAACGCTGTTACCTCGGCTCGCTAGGAAAAGCTCTACGAGAAATTTCAGTCATGCGTTATACACCGCAAATGCATTCAACAGGCTGAACACTGAAAAACCGAAGTTCTAATGATTGATATTAGACGGTTCGTTGGATTTCAAACCAAGCGAAGGAGCTATCCTACACTCCAGTGCGAGGGACGCTTGGTTTGTGGCCGTTCTTTATCACGGTAGGCCCGGAAATATATCCGTACGAGACACTCGGCTGCTTCCAGTTATTGCTCTGGGCAGCGTCGCCTAGGCATCATCCCCTCTCTCTCTCTCTCTTATTCGAACCAAACAGTCCGCTCTTCGTCATAATCAAGTAGCATTCGACGAAGGCACTTATCGCAAATGCGGCAAGCGCGGGAAGGAAATTTCACTTATTGCGGTAGCCCACCATGGTGCGCAATGTCTTCAGCCATTTTTGCCTGCTTCGTTTAGCGACGGTGGAGGTATGCTTCCCTGGGGTCCTTGCAGGCCGCAATTGAAGAAATATGCTGCTATACTTACGTCAGGTTCATCGTAGTCTCGTGTTAATCGCAGGGCTAGCAGGTTCATTTCACCAAATGAGGTGAAGGGCACAAAATTATTGCTCAGTGAAATTGTGCATAAATACACAGCTGCTGCCAAAATATAGAAGATGGGAAGAAACAAAATTTAGCGTACACTTTGAAGAGAAAGCTTGTTTGTGTTTTTTTTTATATAAAAAACTGTTACAGATGGTGCCACTCATATCGAACTTGCTACTCTGTGCTGTGTATGATATTTCATTCCTTTTCTTTACATACTGTGCGTCTTAAATCATGCCGTGTATTTTATGATGCTTCCGAACCAACTATTAATGCAGTGAAAAGTACTGCTTTTAAGCTTAAGCTTCCTGAAAAGCTGTCCTGGAAGCTTTCCATGTCCAGCTTCGAAGCAAGGAGGCTTCGTATTTGTGAGTATAATGATATTTGTGAGGAGAGCTGTTAAATGTGCCCGTGAGGTTGTAAAAAAAAATTGATTTGCGAGAATGAATTTAGAACTTCATGCATGAGATTATTGAGCAAGGTTTTTGATCTCGGGTTGTTTGCCTGCTATGCACGCCTAAATGTGGCCCACATACTGGCCACACTTTAATCACGCTCTCTGGTGGATAGCATAACCATCTGTTTTGTGCTGAATAAGTGTGCATGGGCCTGCTTTCGGCAAGGTCATCAACAATGCTGCCATGCCTGGTCACACCACAGCTTAGAAAAATCAGCCTGCCTTATAATGCTGCGCTTGATGTTGAATATTGCATCCTGCCTCCATTGGGTATGTTTGGGCAGCTTGCTGTGCCAAGAGTGCCTTCTGCTGTAGCAGTCAGGACAAGAAAAACCTGCAGTATATTGTTATTGGTCTTGAGTACTGTATTTATCTTCAGAGCATGTTTTTGTGTGGCTCGCCATGACAGGAATGCTTTCTCATATAGCAGAGAGGATGGGCAAATATACTAAAAAGTTTGGGTTCTCATCCCTGAATGCAAAATTTCGTATCATAATGGGTTGATAATGCTGGCAGTGCCAACAATTACAACTCCAAGAGGCACTCATAGAGGTGACAAATACGGCGAGGGCGACAGTGCATATAGTAACACGGCAGAGGAGGATTTATGGGGGTGGTGTTACCCTCCTCCGAAAGCCTGGAATTTTTTAACCAGCCTCCCCTTTAAGGATGACTCATAAATCCACCCTGCAGCACTGCAACATAGCGTGTTTCACGCTGGCACAAATAGTTTCCTGAATAATATATATGACCGCAGCTTTTCAGACTGCTTCTAGAAGTTTAGGGGTACCAAGTGGCTGTAGTAAAATTTCACGGCGTTGTGCAGTATTTTAGTGCAGTGGTTCATGTTTAACGTGCAGAGCTGTAGCTGTACACACTGATTTAATTTACTTGCTGAAATACTAGCTGGTAATGTCACTGCACAGTAGCTGCTTGTGATCAACAATATGAAATGGCTTCAACATAACCACAGGAACCATGGAAATTTAATGCACATGTGCACTCCCGTTTCAGGTATTTTTTTACAGTACATAACACTATCACAGGACATGGGCGCAATAAACACTTGTGAGAAAAGGCCTCTATTACACTTTTAAAGCTGAGAGCAACCCAGAAACTATTTACAGCTGAAGCATTTTCGCTGTCATAAAGTGCGAAAATGCTCCGCCTTTTTCACACTTCTTGATCATGACCTCAGCCAGAAAAGCAATTGCAAGACCTTCGACAAGGAACGGATCTAAAAACCGCGCGCGACCAAAAATACAGACTTGACCTCGATATGAACGAATACACTTGAGCCTGGCACGTCCCAGAGGCAAATAGCTCGCTTCAAACGTTACCCGCTTCAAAAACGGGCATAGAACAACGTTTCTGTATGCTAATAACAAAGCGAGCGCAGCTGCTTCCTTTACAATTTCACTCTGTCCATGTCAACACCCTCGCCGCTCAAGCAAGCGCAATCGCCGAAGAGCAAAAAATGGCAGTTCTATTATAGTCAACAGCAGTCACAATCGCCGGAGCGTTGCAAAACACTCAGAAGTAGCAACGAGGTTTCATTGGCGACGGATACGAGAGCACGAATGGCACAAACACACTGCACACAGGCACGAAACGTCCGCACAATACACCGACAACTGCTGCGTAGCGCACGCTGTATTAAAACAGTGGTGAACGAGCAGCGTGAATGCCCTTCAATGAACACTGGCGGTCTCGCGACGAACGAAATGCCCGTGCTATCGTTGCCGCCGAGCGGGTTCGAATTGCGCATAATCTCCGCCGCCGGTTTCACGTGCATTCGAATGAACCCTGAAGTGACAGGCGAGCAATGTGGGACGCGTGGGCAAGGGAGTGACACTCTCATAGAGCCAATGGGGACGTTTTTTTTCGAAGGCGATGGTGGCGGCACCTGGGAGAGGCGGTAAACGCATCAAAAATCCAATATGGCGGCGCGCGTTTAGGCGGCTGGTTGTGGCCGGTTGCTCGCGCTACAGTGCACTGTACTCGTGCGTTCCTGGTGCTGGCGGCCGCTAGCTCGATCCAAGCTTTGTAAATAGTGGTGATTAACTGATCCCGCGCTGCATTCACGCTTGATTTCCTAAGTACTTACGGAAACTTGGTCTGCCGCAAGTTTCTTTGGTACTGTGAGTGCCCAGCACACGGTCTGTTCACATTGGCGTGGCATATTTTTTCTTCTAACATGTATAAGGCATGGCAGCCTGTCTGTTTTGGGTGTCTTTTCCTTGTCGTCCATGATGTGAGCATTGTATATACTGGTTCGTTCTGTACTGGTTCCCGGACTCGACAGTAAATTTGGGCTGGTGCATATGGATAGACATAGCTGCATTCAAAAGTATTTTCTGTGGAATATGCCGTAGTCATAGCAATGTGCAGAATTCATGCACTTTCAATGTACTCATGCGAGGAGCCACGCCACCCTAGCGTGGCATCAAAATCAATCTGGAAATCTTGCTCTCAGGCCTCGTCAATCTTGTAGGCCATTGCAGAAACAAACAAATAGAGGCTAGTTTCTTTGCGGTTCGAGCTGTGATAAGGTCATAGAAAGCTGATATTTTTTATGGAAATCTCTTCGTGCTTGTCCCATGGCACTGCTGCTGTCTAAAGGGATGCCAGAGTGAGCACAGGATGCCTTCATGGGAAAGAAAGGCAGGAAACGACAGTACTTTTCACTGATGGAAAAATCAACCTTTGAAAGCCAGAAATAATCTCTGGCAGTATAATGAGCAGTTTATGAATCCCATGAAAGCATGCGGAGTGTTTCGTTTAGATAATTTTCCAGCATTTTCTCAAAGTGGTGCTCTTTGTTTCTTCTGTAAAAGCACATATGGCCACCACTCTTATGAACCATTAAAAGAGAGCAGGAACTTGTGAGTATAATTTTAAGCAACTTCCAAATCTAAGAGCCCAGATCACTGAGGCACTTTTCGTCTGGTGAGAAGGAAAACAGCTGCCAAAATTGCTGCAGAGATTCCGAATTGAAATGTGCCAGCATCTGTGGGCCCGTTATGGCTAGGGATTCCAGTGTGGTTAAACCCATACACAAGAGTTCAGCGGGCCATGTCCCGTCAAGAATGATGCATCTGGGACAGCATTTCACAGTTGGACCTGTCTTAGGTGTCACGAGGCAGCGTGGAAGACGCAGTCGTGTTAAAGCTCTCACTCGCGTTGTAGCTTAAGCTGCTGTTCATTGATTTTTTGTATAATCTTTTGTTTCTCAGCAGTGTGCCACATCACGTCCTACTCCTTTTCAGTGCGAACTGTGGCAAGAGCATCTCCACTTGCCAGCTTGCAAATTCAAGCTGTCAGGTTTTTCCCTGCACACAGTTATGCTTTAGGCAAATTTTACCATTCTACATGATTTCCCCTCATTCATTGAGATAGTCAGTAAGCATTAGGATGTGATAAATTATGAGGAGTAAAATATTGGTGTGGAATATTCTGTTTCATTGCTGCATTTTGAGGAAGCATGTTTGTATTGTAATTTTAACTACCTGTATTGATATCTGAACTACTCTAGATTATTCAGTTGTATTTGCTCTGAATTTTATTACTATTATCTGCTTCAAAATGAAAAATTTGATGTTGGCACGCACTTGGCAGAGAACATCAAATGCTGGGACGAAAGAAGAAAAGGGTAGCCACCTGTTATAAAAAGATTGACTTCATAAAAGGAGCTTTCTCAAACATGGGAAGCAAATCTCTTTTCAATGCAGCTTTTGCGGCTTCATTCATTTTTTTCTGTGAATTGATCATGTATACTGTCCATTATTATCGCCACTATGTTTCTCGCTTCGGCCGTTGGGAATTCAAAATGAGTAGCTTGCTGGACGTCCAGTTTTAATTTTTGTTGAATGCTTCAGCTCGCCTAGATAGCATATATAATTCAGGAATGCATTTAACGGCTACATTTTAGTCTTTTTGTCCGCAGATTTTTGTTATTCCGTCCACACCACAAGGAAACTCTACTATGTAAACCACGCGGAAAGATATTTGTTTGAGTGGGATTAGATTCTTCTTTTATGTGCAATGTGGATAGCAGCAATGCACTGCACTGGGAGCATTTCATCCAATGCAAGCAGATGCTGCTTTCAGTTGGCATCTAGATCACAAGGGCTTATTCAAGCTGCAACAGGAACAGCAGCATTGCTGAGAACTAGCTCTAATTTCATACGCAGCAAAGCACAAGGAAAGCAAATATTTATTTTAAAAATGCATTGTACAAAACAAATTTTATCTGCTTATGAATACACAATATACTCGCGAGATCACCAAAGACTCCCAGAAATTGTTGCACCCTTTTATCCTTTTGGAATGGGCGGAGTGTTCCAAAGCTAAATACAACGCTGAAATCGCGTATTCCGACTGAGATCGTCCCAAGTGAGCTGCTTGGTTTCAGAACTCGACGTTGCCCCTCACCCGCTTGGCTTTGCTAAGCATGTCATAGTACCGGCCGGCAATTCGAAAAGCCCTGCTATGTACAGCATGTGTACGAGAGCAGACGACGCAGCAGTCCCTTTGTCTACTTTTGGAGCCCACGTGACCAGGGTTGCTGCTTTTGAGAGTGACGTCATAACGCACCCCAGCGCTCGGAAAGCGAAACCGCTCAGTATAAGTAATGCGGTAATAAATTATTTATAGTGCATATATGAATCGTGCAGCATGTGTCATGTGTATGTGCCCTGGGGCAATGCAGTATTTGAAACAAAGACGCCAACCAAAAATTTGGTGTCCCCCCTATTTTAAAGGGATACTGAACCAAACTTTTGGAGCTGCTCTTTTGCATGTAACAAGAGCTTGTCTGCTAAAATTGATAAATATGACAAGCATTTTAGCGAAAAAGGTGGATGACATACTGTTTTTCACTATTTATTGCCGTATTGTTGCACCTGGCGGCCGCCTGTGGAAGCTGCGACTAGACGTCATTACACCCGCGCGCCCACCGTTCCCGCAGAAGCACGATTGCCATCGCTACTCATGGCGTACACAGATATGTCAAAATGTTAATTGATGCTGTTTACATACCATAACCGTATGCACGCTTACGTCCGCTAAATGCAGCAACTTTTTCCGGACCTTACGCCATTTCTAACATTCTCACTTTTAAAACCGAAGCGCAACGATGTTCAGACTAGTGGCGCCATCTGGCGGTTAGGAGGAGAAGCATTGTTGTCAACAAACCGACACCCCGCTTAGCCTAAAGGAGGCAGAATCGTCACTCTAAATAAAAAATAAAGCAAATTTATTACTCGTAAGTTTTCTTATGGGCGACAGGAGACGAAGCGAAAGACCGGTGGCCCATTTATGGCCAGTGACCGCGCTGAAGAAGCCAGTAACAACGACGCAACCAGTCCGAAGCGAGGTTTCATTAGTTTCATGCATCGAAGGGCGCCGCCATACTTGTCGCCGCGGGAGGGTGCCATGACGTCACGCTCTTCACCTCGCGCTGACCGGGAGGGCTTGGCGCGCGCTCATGAAACATCGAAAATAAAACCATCCGCTGAAAAATATGCGCAGTGACGACTAGATTTCGGTGTAATCACATTCCGAGAATCTATTTTCAGCGTTTTTGTTCAATTTTCAGATTTTGCTTCAGTATCCCTTTAAGGTTTTGGGTTTAGCATATGGAGCTTTTGACCTCCTGTGTGCCAGCCACGGTGGAAGAATATACTAGGTGTCTGAACGACAGTGCATTTCCAGCAGGTGATGTTGACGACCGTCCGCTCGTGTTTTCTGGGAGCGTCGTGAGATGGCGCTAGCAGATTAGGGGGTCAGCGGGCGTGTGGGCGGCGTGTGTGCCGGCAACTGCATTTGGAGTGATCGCTGCGCTTGTTTTTGTGCCACGTGTCTTTCTTTGCCCATTATATTTTCCGTCATACACTCCTGTGTATTGTGTGATGGGTAAAAGCTGTTTCGTCCCTCCCTGTTGATGACAAGCGTAGCATATTTGTCTTTTCGGATGCTCCGCATCTTATGAAATGTTTGCGCAACCGTCTGCATTCCCAAAAGGTTCTAAACTTTCCTGGTGGCCGTGTCCAATGGACACACTATGATAAGCTTTTTGTTCAAGACCAAAAGCAGCCTGGACACTTGCGTGTTTGCCACAAGCTCACATATGCATACCCATATTAATCTGAGATGCGCGTAAAACTCGCTCCCAACTGTTCAGTTGAAGTGTGACCAGCGGGCTGGAGTTTTACTAGCAAAGAAAAAAAAAGTGGGACTGGAGAATGTTAAGGGCACAGTAGAATTCACCTTGTAATTTAACGATCTGTTTGACGCACTCAATCGCAATCATTCCAAAGAAGGCATCAGTGCAGGCAGCAAAGATCTCAGTTCTCGCCTCCTTCTTGTACTGGTTCAACAAGCGGGAGGGGGAAGTGGTGGTTGGAAGGATATCTCGCGATCATTTTCTGACAGAGCAGACTGTAGCAGGCTTGCGTGTCACAGTTTTGTCAGCTTTAGAACTGACAAGATATTTGCTCAAACAGTGTGGCTTCAAGTACGTACTGTCTGGAAAATTTAACCAGGATGTATTAGAGTGTTTTTTTTTTGACAATCCGCCAAGAAGGCGGTCAGAATGACCATCCCTTATTACCCACATTTCTTCAGCTATATAACATGCTTTCAGTGTATAGCCTGATCAAACCACCCAAGCTTGGGAACTGCGAGGTAGAGCAGCAAGCTCGGGAAACACATGTGCTTACGTTGGCTGATCTAAAGCTTGCGTTCCAAATGGACAGAAAACAAGAGACTCGTCTTCAGCAGCTAAAATGCAAACTGGATGGATTGGTTGCCGCGGAGGTTGAGTGCGATGAAGCGTTTGGTGAGGTATGCGCAGAGCCAGAGGCTGCTGACTGCATTGTGTATTACCTGGCTGGGTTTATGTGCAGAAAAATGTTGAAGGGCTGTTGAAGAAACTGAGGTCCATGCTCAGCCTGAAAGCATACTTGTGCAATGTAAGACAAGAGGTGGGCTCCTGCACCCAAATCTCAGGATTTTTTCTTTGCTGCAGATCGCTGAAAAAGAATTTCAGCAAAATGCCACACATATGAATGCGTATGAGGTAATAATTGAAGCAATGCTAGCAAAGCATACATTCTCGTTCCCATGTGTGGAGCATAAAGAAGATATGATGGCAAATTTGTTTCACTATTACATTGCTATGCGAATGACGCAGGTCTGCAAACAGACAAAAATTGACTCGAAAGTGAAAATGCAACATCTTAGGAATGCAAGAGCGGGGGCTAGTTGGTGCTTCATACTGATCAATTCGCGCTACAAGAGACATACACACGGAAACACAAACGGACGAAGCGCATGCGCTTCGTCCGTTTGTGTTTCCGTGTGTATGTCCCTTGTAGCGCGAATTGATCAGTACATCTTAGGAAGCCTTCAAGGCTTGTCTAGAATGCCAAACACCTTGAAAAGCACAGCAGTCCTGAATTTAGGTTTGGTTTGGTTTATGGGAGTTTAACGTCCCAAAGTGACTCAGGCTATGAGGGACGCCGTAGTGAAGGGCTCCGGAAATTTCGACCACCTGTGGTTCTTTAACGTGCACTGGCATCGCACAGTACACGGGCCTCTAGAATTTCGCCTTCATCGAAATTCGGCCGCCGATGTGATATTGTGCTGGCGACGTCTGCATGAATCTGAAAAATAAAATCCGTCTTAGCCGGTTGTTTTATGAGACATTTCGAGAGCACGGCCTTCAAACTTTACTTCGCATGCCTGTACGCTTGTGGCGGCAAAGCAGAGGTGGAGACAGTGCATTTCAGGAACACGCGGCAGCCCGCAGTTTGCGTTGGGCCACTATTTTCGCGCAGATATGGAATTGGAAAGCCAGCATCTACGTGAGCAATAATGCCCGACACAAAACCAAGCGGGAACCAACGATCACCTTCCGTTATCGGAAGCTAGCATATTTGACATGCGTGACTAGGATTTATTGACATCTTAATAGCGCGTATTTGAAAATTTCTTTTTAAGAATTCTGCATTCTGCACAAGCCAGATTGTTTTGCGTTTGTACAAGCTGAGCTCTAGTAAACACGCGGGCGATTCCACTGTGGTCGATATATTGGACGTTTACGAGTATCAAAGCACGCTTAGGTATGAATAGCAGTTCTAAGCTGAAATAATCATGAGCATATACCTAAGCTTGCTTCTAAAGGCTTGCCGGACGTTTAATATAGTATACAGACATATATCGGGCAATTTACTTGTCATTCTTACATGCGTGTGAATGTTTGTGGAGGTCCGCGCGCCGCATCGGGTGCTACAGTTCACCCCCCAACGATCCACGCCATCTGCCGAGAGAGGCGTAAACTACGAGCAAAAAAGTCGCCGGCGCGGCAGCCGTGTTCAGACACCTAGTCTCTTTCTTCCACCGTGGTGCCAGCGTCGGAAGCCACAAAAGGAAATGCGGCAGTGTTGTGGGCTGGCCAAGCTTAACTGCCAAGGCTTGGAACCTGATAATTTCATTCTCTTAATGAGTACTGGTCTGACCCAGTGAAACCCTTTCGTTGTTTGTCTTGACTATTTTCATTCTCTCTTGAGCTCTGTGCACACTTCTTTTTGAGTGTGGTTCTTCCAGCACATCTTCAACAATGTTGCTTTTATCCTTTTTTTAGGATCTTTCAAATGTCCATGCACAAGGCCACTACAGGAGTGCGTAGGCTGCTGCGATAGTCGGTTGGGAGATGTTTAACAGTACCTTTTGCTGGGCTAGTTGGTGTGACATTGTGTTCAGGAAAGTAAAAACAGTGCTAAATTCTACACAAACCACACAGAAAGACAGACAGGACGGCACACAGAAAGACGGCAGCGTCCGTCCTGTCCGTCTTTCTGTGTGGTTTGTGTAGAATTTAGCGCTGTTTTTACTTTCCTGAACACAGTTGGGAGATGCCCTTATCTTTTTTCTCTCTTGCATGCATTCCTTTTTTTTTTGTGTGTGTGGTTTCTCTTAGTGGTTTATTAGTTGCATTTTACTTTTCTGAGCTTGCCCACTTTTGTTTTCTCTTTTCATGGCATCCAACCCTGCATATGGCTGACACTAGGGGAAGGACTGCAGCAACCGACCTTGCATGACGCAGCATTCTCTGGTCCAAGGCACCTATCCATCGTTCCAGGCTACTGGCTCAAGAACGTGCTCACAAGTCTGCACCTTGGCCTACAAGCAGAATGACAATATACCCATTGCTGCCAGAACTGCTGTGCCAAATAAAGTATTCCTACCAACGTGCCTTGTCGGTGATTAATGAAGCATATGAATAGGTTACTAACAACTTGGTTGGCCCTATAGAAAAATCATGTTACAAAACAGTCGGTTGAGACCATACCCAGCCTCCACATTGTTTCCTCTGCAGAGCCGCATATTGCCTTTCTGTTTATGCCCCTGCAGCAGAAAATGCTGCACAAAGTTAATGAGGAAAAGAAATTTCACTGGCAAGCTGCTCTGAGACTACTGCTAAATGGGTACTGAAGCCCAGTGAAAATGTAGATCAGGTAATGAATGTTTGTGGGTGCTGCACGTGTACTTTCAATGCATAGGAGGGACGAATTTCAACTTTTTTTACAGGTAGGTACACCTTTTCTGATAGCACCATCCCTTGATGTCGGATGCTTCTGCCTATACCTCCACCTCATTCAGCACTGACAGTGCTAGGAAAGCTCTTGCTGAATATTGTAATCTGGGTGCTTTTAACTGGATGGTCTTTGTAGGTATTTCAATAAGGCTAGGCAACCGTCCTAGCACTACTGGGGTTCCAACCCACTAGGTCTCTTCGATTTGGCTTGCACTGGCTGTACTAGTTCTGCAGCGGCACCAAGCAGTCACGTGAGCATGCAGCGCCAGTTCAACAAGTGCAGATACAGCCCGTACACTAGCGCGCACCAGCCACTGGCAAAACGAAGGCGCAAGTGCAGGCGCGCCATGCTGCACTACCTTCTGACCGAGTGCAAGGCAGCGAATAACTCGTGCAGAACTAGGCCTGCACCTTGGCAAAACGAGGAGGAAAGTGCAGGGGGCGCGCGCGGCACCGGAAAAACGAGGACAACGGTGCTGCACCCCTTGAACTGGTGCAGCTGGTGCTGCCAAATCGAAGAGACCTACTGCAAATGAGGCAGATTCTGTAGCGCTTGGCTCTCGCTGGTAGTTAGTGAAATTGGTATCTCCCTAAACTGCACTCTGACAGAGCATAAAGAAAACTCTTCCATGTTAATTCATGCCATGCAACATGACATGGAAAACATCACGTGGCTAGTTCATCCATTGTTTTAAGGTTCAAGACATCTGCCAATTTCTATACGGTAGCTTCAGTCTCTTGCAAACTATATTTCTTTTGAAGGCACTTTTTGAGCAGGAATTGTTTTCATGCAGATGCTTTGGGTGCACAAACTGGGTAATGTTGGTCGTCACATGTTAATAAAAGGCCCTAAATGATTAGAATGATATTTGGTAAATTCGATTTACAGTCTTCTATTACCGTTTTTGACCTATCTTTCCTCAAACAGAACAGTGGCTGATTGAATTCGCATCACTTGTTAATGTCAGATTTAATTTTTTTTTTTGCTCTAGCCTTTCTCAGCTACTAAGGGCCATTATTGCCCGAGAGGTATGTACGGTGTGTACTGTACACACACGGAAATCGCTTCATTCAAATCTGCGGTATTTACGAAAAGGTACTTCGGTCCCGTCAAAATCTCGTGTTTCATTGCGACAAAACTGCCGGTAGTACACGCTTATTCAACGGCCGTACAGTTTACCTGTCCTGACCGATGATGAAGCATGGCAATGCAGCGTGCTGCACGCGGCCATCGTGCTTTCGACAGCCCCCGGACCGATAGCCTATGAAAGGCCATTACATGCACTATGCGCGCGTTGCTTGGTGTGGGTTGTGGTCTTTGCGGCTGCTTCACTGCAGTTCTTTTTTTTCCCCCTGAGCTCCTGTCACGACGTGGGGCCAGTTTATTTTAGAACATGCGAGGCCGATCGAGTGGCATCGCATGAGGCGCCGCTAATGCTGCCAGTGCTGATGAGCGGTCGCATAATGTGAATGAATTAAACCCTCTGGTCGGGCTCTCTTTATTTCGAACTCTGTGTCAAGAACTATTTTCGGTCCCCTTACCCTTAATTTCAAATCGGCATGATTTGAACAAATTTTCAGACCCTTAACAGTTTGAAGTATTAGACGTCGAGGTATGCCCGACCATTGGTGCTTGGTGTTGCAACGATATATATCCTTTTCGTGTCGCGCGCACAATGTGGCTCTAAACGTGATGGTCCTTGTCTTCATCTTCAAAAGTCTTGGCGCAAATCTCAAAAGTTTACTCGCAACAAACATAAATATAAGACTGCTCAAAGAGAGCACGCGGCTACAAAACCACTGTGCCGCACACACGTGTCCACTCTTGGCACCCTCAGTTCGAATAGAATTTGACCAAAAGTTTGAGCTAAGAAAGCGAGCACGAAACAACGAGAGTTCACCGTGAGTGCGTGTGTTTGAGGAAGGGTCGTGCACAATAGGTTTTGCCACTAAAAGCACTGATCGTGGTGCCTGCATGCGGTACAGCTAAACGGTGATATCGATACGAGATGGAAGCACGCGTTATATGTTGTTCCGCAGCTGGCGCTTCTATCATCACAATCAAAAGTGGAAGGATTGATTTTTTTTTCTGCAAAACAAACCTCGAGTAGAACCCCACTGTTACGTTCGCGGTTGCTGCGTTTTACCTCGTTTTTATGAGCCAGTCCAGCTGCCATAGATCGAAGCCCATGTATACGTAATTGAAACTCGATCGCCTGTATCTGTTACATAATGCAATTGTTGCATCATTTCCGCATCGCATGCCGCGGAAGTCGCCTCGCGGTGATAGTTTACACCGTTCCGGCATTTGTTCAATGCGTGTGCAATGTCAGTGCCGGCCGGGTAGAAAAAGCGAAACTATACACTCTATCGGTGCTTGTCCGCCGCTGTGTTAGGCAACTTCTGGCGGGAAGCCCCCACGCCAAAGCGAGCACGCTTACAGAATAGGTGATTTTTGGTGCGGCTGTTGGCACAGTTACATCGCCGCTGTGATGCCAGCGCGAACGACCCTAACGCGCGAAAACGAAACTATGCCGCGGCAGACGGCACAAGCAGCACTCTACGAGATGCGGTTGCACGCGTTGGCTCCGACGGTTTTGTTTTTGTCATCCGCTTTATTCTTGTCACCTGCACTTTAAGATACACAATTTCGAGATTCCAATAGGCGATGATCCTATGGGATTAATGTGGCCACCGCTATAACAGCGAAGAGGAGCACGCGTACCACAGCTTCGCACGCTCTAGGCTGCTCCTTCTTACCTGCTAAAACCCTTCCACAGACAGCTGCTCAGAAACGGAATCGACATTTGAGCTGTATATATAGTTGGCATAGCATCATGGAAAAAATAGCACACTCATCACTTGTGTTGTTTGGTTTTCTTTGCTCATGCAGAACGATCGTGAGAACCCACAGCCTTGCTAATTCCAGAGAAGAATATGGCGCACACGTCATAATAATAAAAAAAACTGCAGGCAACGGTGTACAATTTTTTTTTCACGCTAAACATTCATCTGCTACGTTTCCTGGCTGTTACTTTTTTTTTTATGGCCCTATGAAAAACTCTGCAGCAATGTGTTTTGTTGCATCTATGCTCTGGTGCATTTAACAACTATATGTGGACACTTGAGTGCACTCTCAACTCTCACTTTAGGTCGTACAGGCATATATGTAGCCCAAAAATTTAACTTCATATTGTCTCTCCCAGATGCACACAAATCACGTACATCACCACCTGGACAACATGACCATAAATGTCATGCATATTCAAGAATTCAAGAATGCTGATTTCATTGCTGCAGTTGAGGTTTTCGGCCAGAAGCAGGGGTAACGGGGCGAGCTGGCACAGGTTGATCACTGGCGAAATGTGTCGTAGTATGTGCACCGACATTTGCAGCTGAACTGGTTTTTACTGCAATGTGAAATTTGTAGTAGTCACTGAAGAAGAAAATAAGAAAAGCGTGTATACCAGAAACAAAAAAAATAAAATAAAATTAATTCAGCTGGTGAATGTGAGAGTTTTCAATTGCAAAGTATATATGCCAATCCTAATTTATCTTCGAGAAAGTACTCTACAAGCTATAATTAGTCCAAAAGTGATGGCCTACAGAGTGTTTCACTGAAGATGTGGCAATTTTTTAAATAGATTAAATACAGCTAAGATATTTATTTAACCCGCAGGCTTGTAAATTAATATATAATATTTAACTTTTTACCAGTTACAGTAATGCACCTCATTTATTGAGAGGTTGATTATAGCTGACCGTAATATCCGCATCACTTTTGAGATTTCTCAAATTGTGATTCTCATCGCGGCTGCAGTGCACCGAGTTTGGGGTGCCCAAATGGGCGAAACTGCATAGGCCAGGAGCACTCGCAGCCACGCCTACGAATGCATACCCAGCTCTTTCCTCGAGCAGTTCCCACTGCGGTCACTAAAGTGTATACACACTTTATTCCCTACTACTGTTTTTCAAGCTTAGCCAGTGTAAAAGCAGATCCCTTTAAGAGCTGTTAATTCCTTATAAAAGAACTAATCCCAGCTGGGACATACCATGCACAGAAAGATTACAGCAGAAGCCTTAAAATACCTGCAGGCTTTTGACTGGTATCAACTGAAAATGTAGACAGTTTAGTCTCACAAATCCCAACTGACCCCTGCTGAGATCACACACAACCCTGTGGTTTTCATAGCTGGTGACCACTCGAAATCTGCCATGCTTGTGAAGTTGACCTGCTATTGGTCCAGGACAAACATTTGGCTTTTATTATGTCATTAACTAGAACTATTTGCAATGATATTTCAGGCACACCTCAGTTTTGATTACACAGTTTCACTTGGTTCCAGCTTGAACAGTGAAGCTGCTTTGCTAGAGAAGGTGTGGCATCATATACAGAGAATTCCGTTTTTATGTGCGGGAATTTAAAAAATTCCTGTGAGCAAACTACTGGCCTAATCGAGAGCAAACTTCGCTCACGGGGTAGCATATTATGGTCTACGTTATTTGAGATGTAATTAAACGTCGGTACTTGCCTGCATTTCCTGAAATTAAGAAGAAACTGCTGTCAACTGCGAGTAAAGCTGTCGCAGACGAGAGCTATACGCGAGCCGAGCAGCTGGTTTGACAGGGCGCGCCATCTGCCGGAAGGCGACATTCGGCGAGCAGACAAGCCGGGACGTCGTTTGCCTCGTCTTCCGGCAGATGGCGCGCCCTGTCAAACCAGCTGCTCGGCTCGCGTATAGCTCTCGTCTGCGACAGCTTTACTCGCAGTGGACAGCAGTTTCTTCTTGATTTCAGGAAATGCAGGCAAGTACCGACGTTTAATTACATCTCAAATAACGTAGACCATAATATGCTACCCCGTGAGCGAAGTTTGCTCTCGATGAGGCCAGTAGTTTGCTCACAGGAATTTTTTAAATTCCCGCACATAAAAACGGAATTCTCTGTATTAGCAAACAGCTATGATTCTGTTACGTCCTTTATTGCTGGTAGCAGGGTACAGACTGGCGGGAAAGCCGCCAACACGTGACACATGGTAGCTCAGGGTTGCTTGGCCCTAAAGATTGTCCCGCTATAACACTCCTCCCCCCTACGTCACGAAGTCCTTCAGATACGCAGGGCGGCTGCGTTGGCGCTGTGGTCGCTGGACTTGAAGGGAAGCACTCGCTTCACGGTCCTCACCACAGGAAGCAGATTCGGTACTGGGCGCTGCAGCCTCCTCCAGTCTTTCTCCTTGGTCCCGTCTTCCAGGGTCCTCTAGGCTTGAAGGAATGCCAAGCCCGGAACACCCTGCCGGGGAAGCAACCAGCGGTTCCTCCTCTTCACACATCCCAGAAGCGAAACTGTCCAATGCGTAGCTGGCAGAACGACTTCTGAGTTGGTCAACATGACGTCTCCATCGACGACCGTCCTTGGTGACGACCAAGTACGACACTGGTCCTGTGACAGCATCGACAATGCCCGGCAACCACTTGGGCCCATAGAGATAGTTGCGCACAAACACTCGATCCCCCACATCAAACAGTCGCACTGCCTGGCTACGGCGCTGCATCACCTGCTCTTGTTTCTGCTGCACACTGGACTGCAGGTCAGGATGCAGACGCTCTAACACAGTTGAAAGTTTCCTGCCCATTAGCAATTCGGCCGGGCTCTTGCCTGTTGTAGCATGAGGCAGGATATGCTGGGTCATTAAAAACCTAGCCAGACGTGTGTCGATATCGCCTCCAACCATTCGCTTGAGTACTCCCTTGGTTTCGCGCACCATGCGTTCTGCTTGACCATTCGAAGAAGGGTGATATGGGGCAACGGTCACATGTCGGATTTGATTCCGGCACATGAAGTCTCTGAACTCCTCCGAACAAAAGGCAGTGCCATTATCAGAAACAACAGTTTCTGGAATGCCATGGGTAGCAAAAAGGAAACGAAGCTTCGCACAAACTGTAGCTGTCGACATGGAATTCATCCGGCACACTTCCAACCACTTTGAGTGAGAGTCCACCACAATGAGGAAAACTTTGCCTTGGAAGGGCCCAGCAAAATCGATGTGTAGTCTTGTCCAAGGACGCTTGGTGAATTCCCAAGGGTGAATCTTTGCAGCTGCTGGCGCAGACCTGGATTCCTGACAACGTGCACAGTCTCTCACTTTCTGCTCAACATCTCTGTCGATTCCTGGCCACCACACGGCTCCTCTGGCAAGCCCCTTCATCTTGACAATTCCTGGATGAGCTGTGTGAAGAATGTCCATGACATACGGTCGAGCTGGCTCTGGAATGACCACACGACTGCCCCACAGCAAACAACCTTGGTACACCGACAGTTCATGCTTGCGGCTCACAAACGCTGCAAACTCTTCTGGCAGCTTACCCTCTGGCCACCCATGCTGCACCCAATTGCAGACTCTAGCCAACAGCTTATCCCTTGACGTGAATCTTGCCACCTTCCTAGAGTTCCATGCTACTTCCGGCGCCATTTCCAGCATCCCTACTTCCCCAAGACGCTGCTCCTCTTCCTCTGCCCTACTGGCTCTCAGTGGTAAACGACTGAATGCATCAGCATTGGAAAGCTTCTCCGCTGGTCGATACTCAATTTCATAGTCATAAGCCGATAACATGAGGGTCCAACGCAGCATCCGTGGTGATAGCACCTGGGGAATGGGCTTGGCATGGTGCAACAGTCCTAAGAGGGGTTTGTGGTCTGTCACAATTTTGAAATGTCTCCCATATAGAAACTGATGATACTTCTTTATGCCAAAGCCGATGGCGAGCGCTTCTCGGTCTGTCTGGGCATAATTCCGTTCTGCCGCACTCATAGTTCTCGACGCATATGCAACCGGTCTCTCGCTGCCATCTTCGCACACATGACTCAACACAGCACCCAGTCCGTACGGGGATGCGTCACAGGCCAGCACTAGGGGTTTGTTGACATCATAGTGCACCAGAACATGTGATGACTGTAGCAGATCTTTCGCCTGGCGAAATGCTTCCGCCTCAGCTTCCATCCAACGCCACTCGCGACCCTTGTCCAACAGCCGGTACAGTGGCTCCAAGGCATGAGCTGCTCCTTTAAGAAACTTGTTGTAAAAGTTCAGAGCTCCTAAAAAGGCTTGAAGTTCCTTTTTGCATGTCGGCTCTGGGGCCTTGTGAATAGCACGCACCTTGTCTTCTGTCGGCTGCACACCTGCAGAGTTCACACGGAATCCCAAGTAACACACTTCCTCAACACCAAATTGACATTTGTCAAACTTTAGTCGCAGACCGTCTTCATGAATTCTTTTGAGCACTTCTTGTAAACGAGCATTGTGCTGCACCTCATCCTTTCCACCGATCAAGATGTCATCCAAGAACACAAGAACACCATCAATTCCATGCAACAGTTCTTCCATGTACCTCTGAAAGATAGCCACTGCCACTGCCACGCCAAATTGAAGACGGGTTACGCGGAACAGTCCCCGATGTGTTGTAACCGTCAACAAGTCAGCTGTTTCTTCATCAACAGTCTTCTGTTGATACGCCTGTCCGAGGTCTAGCCTTGAAAACTTCGAGCAACCTGCCAGCCTGGCAAACAGCTGCTCCGGTGTCGGCAGGGGATACGTCTCCCACTGCACTACACGATTGACTGTGCTCTTGTAGTCCCCACAGATCCTTATCGATCCATCTTTTTTGACAACTGGAACGACAGGTGTTGCCCACTTCGAGTGCCGCACAGGCTGGAAAATGCCTTGGCTCACCAACTTGTCCAGTGCTTCGTCCACCTTCGGTCTCAATGCAAACGGTACTTGTCGTGGCTTCAGAAATCGCGGCGGAGCTGCCGGGTTCACCTCTATGCGTACAGGAGGCCCTTTACTTGTCCCAAGTCCAGGCTCAAAGACTGAAGAATACTTCTTGAGCAAGGCTGTTGTTCCCCTACTGCCAGTTCGACTCGGCTCGTACACACTGTGAACACCACTCAGACTTATTCCCAAAGACTTGAACCAGTCCCGACCGAGAAGTCCGATACTAGCACCCTTAACCACCACCAATCGCAGGCGATGTTCCTGCCCCTTGAATTCCACCTTCACGGTCAGTTCACCCAACACTCGTAGTTCCTTGTTATTGTAAGCTCGGAGATGAAGAGTACTTGGGCGCAACGCCCTTTTCGATATTCGCAGCTTCTGCATAGTCCGATCGTTGATGACTGAACACACTGCACCAGAGTCCACCTCCATCTCTAGGGGACTTCCGTTGACGCGCACTTCCACTCTCACGGCTGGCTCTTCACCAGACAGCACGAACACGTCGTAAACGTCCGACGCAGCATTCTTGTGACGGCCTCCACTGGCCCGTTTTTTGTTCTGAGAGTTGGGTTCAGCCGAAGCGCGAGCTGCCGCCTTCCTCCTGCATGCTCTCACTATGTGCCCTCGTTGCTTGCAGAAGTGGCACTGCATATTCATGAATGGGCAACTGCTTGGCGAATGCGCACCCTTGCAGCGGAAACATACGCTTGTGCTTCCAGGCGAACCAGCCTGCTTATGGGTACCCTCCTTGGCTGTCACTGGCGCAGAGACCTTCGCAACACACGGGTCGAAACGCTGCCCGCTCACGCTGCCAACTTCACACGATGCGGCACTGCCGCGAATTTGCTCGGTCTGTCGCTGCGCAGATTCCATTGCAATGGCTTTCTCCCGAGCTGTAGCAAACGTAAGCTCCGGCTCCGCCAGCAACCGACGCTGAAGGGTCTCGCTTCGCACCCCGCACACTAGCCGGTCGCGCAACATGTCATCGAGCGACGCACCGAAATCGCAGTGTTCCGAGAGACGTCGCAATTCTGCGATGTAGTCGGCAATTGACTCACCGGGCTGCTGTTGACGTGTGCCAAACTTGAAACGCTGTACTGTCACCGACGGTCGCGGCGAGAAGTGGTTTGAGAGACGCCTGACGATCTCATCGTAGGCCACGGCCGACGGCGCATCCGGAGAACAAAGGGAGCGAACGATGGCATACGTTGCTGGGCCGCAAACGCTGCAGAGCGTTGCTCGCTTCTTCTCGTTACCGTCGATGTCGTTTGCTTGAAAGAAAAATTCGAGGCGCTCCAAATACAAGGGCCAAGACGTCGCCTCTGTTGGAACGAATTCCCCAATCGTGCCCAGCGCAGTTGCCATTTTTACCTCGTCGCCAATTATATGTTACGTCCTTTATTGCTGGTAGCAGGGTACAGACTGGCGGGAAAGCCGCCAACACGTGACTACAGTGGCTAGAATTGGGAAGTGTGATGAGCGGCATGCAGCGCCTACGGGGCGCGTTGAAGCCTTCGGAGAGGAGCCGCGAGGGGGCGCGCGCTGTCGCTTATACGTTGGCCGATCCGAGTCGCGCCGTCTCTTCTGCACGCCGTCCGCCGCTGACCGCTGTCGGAAGTCGCGCTCGTTTCTTTTTCGCATTTGGTAAAATGCGTTCGAAACGGCCTTCTCAAAGCAAGGTATAAAACACCTGAAGGTTCCGTATATATTGAACATATCAGAGCAGCACACAACGAGGATAAGTGTGCGCTTACTCTCAAAGTGATGCCAAAAATCACTGCTGCTCACGTGAACCCGAACAACTTTGAGAAGATGAAAGTGAACTTTGCTTTTCATCTTTTCAGTCCGCAAGTGCTTCGTGGCCTGTTCTTCTACCAGAAGCAAATTAAGGAGCAATGGGGTGATCCCGCACCAACGGAAGCCTTTGTTTTGCTGATGTGGAAGCTTATAAAGGCCATGACAGCACGCATACCATCTGAAGGATTAAAACCCGACTCTACAGCTGAGAAGCACATCAAGGATGTACTAAACTATCTAAACAGGTGGGAGGTTCATGCAAAAACTTCACCAGCAGGATTCCTTTCAGCAAGCACTGCCGAGGGGCTAGCTAAGAGTCACCCTTCAAGGTACGCTTGATCTAATGAGGTATCTTCATGAGAAACTTGGCTTTAAGTACCTGCTGACGTGCCGACTGAGCCAAGACTGCCTAGATAAATTGTTTGGAATAATAAGACAATTTTCTGGCTGCAACGACCATCCCACTGCTGCGCAGTTCTTGCTCACCGTGAACTGTCTAAGTTTCTACGATTTGGTTAAAGCGCCGAGCAGCGGAAACTGTGAAGGGGGAGATCTGAAGTTTCTCCTTAGTAGTGAAGATTCAAATCAAGAACTGGATGCATTGCTGGAAGGTGGGAAGATTGAAGAAGCTTCTCAGATTGTAAAGAAGTCCTTAAAGCTTTCTGACCATGAGTACCCTGAGAAGATGAGCGACTCACGGCTGGTATTTTTCATGGCAGGGTATGTTGCCCGCAAGACAATTCTGAAAACTGGGTGCAAGGAATGCAGTGATAAGCTGCTTGTTTCCGCTGATGACGCCAATGAACAGCTGGCCATGTTCACCAAGTTCTGTGACAATGGGGGCCTCATTTACCCTTCGGAAGAGCTATTCGCATTTGTCGATGCCCTCGAGACCACTTTTACGATGTGGTTCAGTTATAACGAGCTCCGCAGTGACAGCTTGGACGAGCTCGTTTCCTGCCTCCAAAACAACAATGTCACACTGGGCTGTGCACAACACGGCCCCAGCCTTATCAACCAGATCAAAAAGTTCTTTCTAGTCACTCGTCTGCACTTCTACACGAAAGCCCTCAACAAGGAGAGAGCGTCTTCTCGTGAAAAGAAAAAGCACTTGAAGCTTAGGCGCGTCACTTAGCGAGCATCGAAGCCAGAGAATTGTATTTTGAACTGTTTGTGAGAAACTTTTCAAAGTTAACTTGTATTTCTGATAAGCGCTCAATAAATAAAATGCTTACTTCAGAGAACACCGAGGAATTTTCTGTTTTGCGTTCTGTAACGCGTGAGCGGGAGAAAATCGGGCAAAGCAAGCTTCCGCCAACCTTCAAAGCGCGCTCAGTTGGATTAACTTCGCACCTTGGAATTGCCAGTGGGTTAGCGTGACTACTCTATTGCTGTTTCCCGCCATGTTCCAAAGAAAATATATGTTACGAAGCATTCTTTTAGCGTTATCGCGTTTTAGACTGCGCATGCAGGGCTGGCGGCTGCGGCGGCGGCTGCTGGAGCTGACGTGTGAACGAGCGTCAGCGCCATCTGGTGGTTTCCTCTCAAGGCGCCACGCGCGAACGGGCGCGGTCGTCACACTTCCCAATTCTAGCCACTGTAACGTGACACATGGTAGCTCAGGGTTGCTTGGCCCTAAAGATTGTCCCGCTATAACAGATTCTTAATTTGAAACTGTGGCCAACAGATTTCTGGTTGAGACTGGGTGATATTAGTTCATATCAGCTGCAACTATGTCGAATTCTAAGTTTAGGATGTTCCCCTTGCACATATGTAAATCCAGATGGCAATTGCCCAGTGAAAGCAAATTATATTTCACCTGAACTATAGCTTATCAGCTACTGCCTTCATGACTGTAGAAAAAAAGGTTTAAAGCTCCTTCAAGTAAGTGCAATGTTAGTACAAGACAGACTTAATTTTCATTGAAAGGTATGATGGCATTTTCACCAAGCAGAGAGATACAGTAGGGATTAGAACTGCAATGTGGGATATGGGTCGTATGGTTACTTGGTCATCAGAAAGCTGAACTTTTCTTATTAAATAGAAGTAGAAATAATTTGCTTATTGTTAAGATGTCAGGTTGAAAGCTCTTGACTTTAGTTGGTATCAAAGCTGCTGAGGCAAGAAAATTGTGTAAAGCACACATTTTAACCCATTGAAGGCGAAGCATGGAAGAGCATACCATCAGATGAACCTGTGCTCAATGAAAAAATGATGCAGACAGTACAATAAGTGCCAACAGCCCCTCTAGAAGAATTTAAATGCCCAGACTGCAGTAGAAATCAATCATAATTCAATATGTTCAGAACAATGCTTGCAAAGTTTCAAATCAGGTTATTTACTGAGCAGAACAAATAAAATGCACTGCACTCATTCTGTCCACACATTTTTGAAAAGGCATGAATACCTGACACTGTAACAGACCTCTTTGCTATTTTTCTTCTATTCACACAATATTAAATTAAAGATTAAAACAGCCTGAGAATTGGGGCAAACTGTGCAATTACTCCTACCGGAAGCAAAAGAATCAAAACAAGCAAAAGCTACAAGAAACAATTATTACAGGCACAACAAATACAGATTAACTTTTTTTCTTTTTGAAATGTTACAGTGATCATATAGTGTGTCAATAATGAGAATGATATTTTGCAAGAAGTGTGCTATCAAGTAGAATTGCTATTCATGACATAGATTCTATTGTGCTGTGATAAAACATTTTCAGCCTCACCTTATTTATGTTCTTGCCCAAGATGCCATCTCGAAAAGGCACTTTCATTTAACTTGCACACACACACGCACATCTTTTTCACTGCCAGAAGACTGCACGTGGTAATGCAGCAAAACACTGAAGAATAATACAGCAGCTTCAGCTGGCCCTTTAGGCTGTGCACAGATGGTACAGTAAAGAGCTCTTTGTGTGATCCACCAAAGTTGTCAGGCACATATATGCCAGTGTGCTGCCTTCCTGTACCTAGCTAAATTTTGTGGTTCCGCAACTTTCGAAGGGAAGTGGATTTTATTGAAAAGTTTCATATCTAGAGATGGTGATGAGTAATGCCTGTTTGTAAAAAATGGTGATGTCTGTTTGTAAAAAAAAGACTATGGAAAGACCTAGAAACAGGAAAATGCAAACACTTGGTGACATAAGACAGCTATTCAAAACACATTTCAAACATTCTTCGAGCTATATTGCCCACATGGCAAACATCAAGGAGTTGAAACAAATATTGTAATACCTCATATCTGATTTCTAATATTGTTGTTTTTTTCATGGATACTAGAGCCAAGGATTTCACATTAAAGAGCAACCACAGAATCTTCCGTAATGTGACACAAACATACCATAATAAGCTACCACTATAGTATAAGAGAATATGCTAGGATATTTGATTCAGTTCACATATTCTATTGAACTACAGCTGCAGGAGAGAGAACCACGATTAAGTAACATACCACTCTATTTGTTAGCCTTTGAAATATTCCTGAAAAAGATCATTTTTTTTGCGTTAACTGAAATTTCATTGTCAGAAAACAATTTAAGCATATGATTTATGTTTTCCTGTAATAATGCATTGCTGTCTCAAAGTGTACTTGATCTGTGGGCAAAACTGTGCTGTCCATGCACTGGAAGACCAAGCACCTGAAGTCATCGAGCTGAAACCATTAGTGATCAAATTTTTTTAAAGAGTATGGAAGATGAAATAGAATACAGCGGTTTACCAGCCTCTATATATTGGCAGTTCACCACCAGGCTCAGTTTGGTTATTTAATTTAATAATGAACGACTATACAAAAAATTCTCAAGGATAGCGAAAAAGGGAGCTCAAAAGCCAAGCAGGTACAGTTTGCTTGGTAAAATCCTATGTTTCATCAAATCAAAGATTTTCTGAACACTGAGAAAAAAAGCACAGTTAAACAATTTGTCAAATGATGAATACAGCTCAGCTGCAAATTTGTCAAGAATTAATGCAATGCCCCTTCTTGTAATATCACCTTCCTGATGATTAAAAAAAAAACAGAGAATGTTAAAAAATTTTGTCATGCATTGAAATAGGAATTTTTCTAGTATTTGATATGGAGTCAATAACAGGTAAATTGATCAGTAGTTCTCAATGCATTTTGTGCCTTCCCTTTAATAGTGGCCTTAAAGCTTATCAAATCATATGGCAGAATTTTCCTGAAACCGTTCAGTCAAAAAGAACAGAATGTTTGCAAGAGCATGGTAGCAATGAAGTGGGCTTATTTCACCTAAAAGTGCACTAACCTGGCCAGATCGCCCTTCGAGAGCCTCAGAATGTATGTTAAAGCAGGTGAAAGTTTCTGCTAGTGTGCAAGTGGTGTCATGTTGAGTTATTGCCATTCTTGTTGCAAGCCTAAGATATTGATTGAAATTATCAGCTTTTTATGATGGATTATTCAGCAAACCATCAGTGCATTGAGAGACCTTATCTCTTTTGTGAAGAGGGTTAATCTGCGACTCCTTTGTAGAGTTTTTTGTTTAATTAATAATAACAGTAACAATGATGATAATGCTTTGTATGCATTAAAACAATTCTATGTCTAAGAAATGCTTCTAAAATACTTCAGATGCAACTGCAGCACAAGCACTCACATTCGCATTAAGGCACAAAATAACAACATGAGAGGATCTCCTTTGCAGCCTTCCTGTTCCTGACAAACCTCTCACCACCCCCCAACTTCGTTTTCTTCAGTGAATCCTACCGTCTCAGAGCTTCCCCTGCATGCCCCATTTGCTATGATCCCTATGCTAATCTGGAACGTTCCCTCTTTTCCTGCCCCATCATCATCATCATCAGCCTGACTACACCCAGTGCAGGGCAGAGGCCTCTCCCATGTCTCTCCAATTGACCCTGTCCTTTGCCAATTGCGGCTACCGTATCCCCACAAACTTCTTTATCTCATCCGCCCACCTAACTTTCTGCCGCCCCCTGCTATCTATTTGCCTTCTCTTGGAATCCACTCCGTTACCCTCAAGGACCAGTGCTTATCTTGCCTTCGCATTACATGTCCTGCCCAAGCCCACTTCTTCCTCTTGGTTGCGACCAGGATGTCATTAACCCACGTTTGTTCCCTCACCCACTCCGCCCGCTTCAGATCTCTTAACGTCACACCTACCATTTTTCTTTCCATAGCTCGCTGCGCTGTCCTTAACTTAAGCTGAACCCCATTGTCTTTCAATTAGAGCATTACCCATAGCATCAGACAAGCTGATATGGACCAGATGGCTTTGGTGACCCTGGCACAAGATATCCACAGCGCTTCATGTTGCATCATAATAAATCTGTTTCTCTCTCTCTCTCAGACACACATGCGGCTGCTGCAGCATCCATGCATGCGTGTGTTCCTTAATTTGAGTGTGGGTGTTTGCACTGCAGTTACATCTGAAGTGTCAAACAAACTTGCCTGAAAGCTCGTTTTCCTCTTAATATATTTTGTTTACTGGTGATTATGTTGGAGTACCTGTCTATTCTTTAGCTTGGTGGGTGCCATATATCAACTTTCTTCTGTTTGAGTAAATTAAATGGATGATTTGTTGCTTCACCCCACGTCTTTAAATAATGCTGCTCATTCACCTACTTCTTTTTTGTATCGTATATAGGACAGCTGACCACTTGCTTTTGTTCTGCTGTTCAATATGTTGTAATGAGTATGTGTGTGCAGTTAGTCATATTGATTTTATTGGCGCAAAAGCAACTGAGGCTATGATGTGCCAAACACAAGGTTAGAGTTTTTGTTAAAGGTGAAGCTTTTTATACTCAGAGTTTGTTTAAAATGCTGGCTTCCTTGAGAAACCTAAAAATACATGAGAAGTCAAGCAGTGCTCGATCACCTAAAAGTAACATGGGGTGTAATGGGATGCTTTCCCTGTAAAATGTTGTGAAATATTTCTTTCTTAGTTCTTCTAGTTTTATACATGAAATTAAAATGTGGTTCACTGTGAGTTCAGCACCACACATTTCACAGAGAGGTTTGTCTTGCTTGGCTAGCAGAAAGTTGTGCGCGAGGTGGGTGTGTCCAATGCGGAGCCAACATAAAATAACTTCGGTAAAACGTTCTTGATGCCTACATGATTGCCATTCTCCTAAAATGGGCTTCACAGAATGTAATTTGTTGTTTACATGCTCTTCCCATGCAGCCTGCCACTGATTTCCGAGTTTACTGTAGATAAAATTCAATCAATCCCTGTGCGCTCGCTATGTTCACTTGTTTTATTTGGCCATTCCGGGCTTGTGCAGTGCATACATCTGCTTTTTCATTACCCACAATTCCAACATGGCTAGGAACCCAGCAGAATTTAATGTTATGTTTTTGTTTGGTGATTTTAACTATGTTATGTATGATGTTTCCTATTATGGGTTCAGCAGCATTTCTGGAGTGCAGTGCTTTGAGCATAATCGGGGAATTGGTGTAAACGATGCTTTTTTGATGTTCTCTCTTACTATTTTTTCTACAGCTACGAAGATGGCACAACACTCAGCAGTAAAAACCGATGCACATTCTGGTAGTTGCATTATCTGTTTATTTTTTTCTTGGATTACTGCACTTCCAACATGACTTGCTGTTTTTGAGCCATCGGTATAAAATTCAATGTAGGTGTCATACTTTTACTTAAGAAAAACCAGCCAAAAAGACGGGGACAAAGGAAAGACAAGGCACACACAACGATTGGATTCCTGTAATATTCCTGTGATAAGTACTCATTTGGCATTTGCTTTTCTTGCAGTGTAAACAATTCCTGTAATATGTACTCATTTGGCATTTGCTTTTTGTCTAAATGTGTCATTGTGAAGTCACATAGTGAAGGCAGGCTGTACCATGGTGGCAAATATTCATTCCTTTGTGCAATATTCGGTAGGGCATCTTCTAGTACTGCTAACTCTTTGCATTTATCTTCAAAGTGCAGTAGTAGTGGCCTGATAGAATGTGGTTTGTTGATAAATAACCTTTTAGATGGGCACTTAGTGACAATTGGATGGCAGAGATGTTTCGGAAGAGAACAAATTTTTAAGACGTATGTGCATGTAAGTGCGATTCTTCGGTCCTTAAGAGCAGGCTCATTAGATTCAACGTAAAGGCTGGCTACTGGTGATATTCTGTATGCTCCAGATGATAGGCACAGACCAAGATTATGAATGGGGTCTAATCTTTTTAAGTAGGATGCTCTTGCCGAACCATATACTATGCACCCGTAGTCCAGCTTGGAGCGCACCAGAGAGCGATATATTTGTAAAAGGCTTGCTCTATCGGACCCCCACCGTTTCCGTGAGAGCACTTTTAAGATATTGAGGGCTTGAGAAGCTTTCTTTTTAAGGTTGTTAATGTGTGATAGAAATGTGAATTTCTTGTCAAAGTTTCAGCTAAAAATTTGTGTTCTGGTTTAATTGGTAGCGCAGTGTGATTCAGGTATAGTATGTGTGTGCAGTTTATGACCAAGTAGAATGAGCCCATGCTTGTCTATGGTTTGGTTTTATGCGGTTTATCGTACGTCACAAAGTGACTCAGGCTATGAGGGACGCCGTAGTGGCGGGCTGTGGATAATTTCGACCACCCGATGTTCTTTTGTACTGTGCGATGTGTACAAAAGGCCTCTAGCATTACGCCTTCATTGAAATGAGGCAAACAAGACTGGGATCAGGCCCGCATCTTTCAGGTCAGCAGCTGAGCACCACAACTACTAAGCCACCATGGCGGCTTGCCCATGCTTTTCATTCAGTGTTTCAGTATATACACTGCATTCATCACCTTTTGGGTCACCTTGTCAAGCCACTGACAGCAGTAGCTTTTTGTGGCTGCTCCCTCTTTGCACGAAAAGAAAATTCAATTAGAATTTGAAGAAATTATGCATTAAAATATTTTGTTCCATCACCTTACTTATTCACTCTCAAGGCTCAAGGGCATTATTTAGAAAAATGGGTGAACAGAACAAATTATTAACAGAACAAATCAGCTGCAGCTTTCTTGAAGGCGATGTTATAGACGATCGCAGTGACAAAGGCAAAAGAGTGGTTCCAGTCGCTACTGGTGTGTGGAAAAAATGAACATATGACATGCGAGAACACAGACTTTAAACATGTGGTCATTAATTACGTGATGAAATATAGGGCTCATTGTAGTGCTCGTGAAAAGCTGAACATCAGTGCACCGGAGTAAAGAAATAGAAGTTGTAAAACAGAAAACAAGACTGTCTGTAGTGTTGAAACTGAATGGTAAAAAGAAAGAAAAATTTATAGTAAAGCAAAATAAATATCAACATTGTCGTGACAAATTTGGCGTCAAAAAAAGGGCATTTGAAATGTTAAAAACATCTTGCCATCCTAATATCACTCCCAAATTTTAACAAGAATTGCAGACAGTTTTAGAATGAGTGGTAAAATAACTATTTTGATTCAAATTTAATACCCGCCTTTGCTGCTCTGCCAATGCCAAAATTGTTAAAAATTTTTCTCGAAACATGTAATACTTAGAAGCACAATTTGAAACACTTTTTGTATAATGTGTCCATACCTCTGGATTGTAAAGTTGAGATTTCGGGGCATGGTCAAAGGTGTTTACCACTCATATTAGTAAGACAGCAAGAGCTGAATTACAGCTGTCCAACATTAAAATGATCATTAAACTGCAAGATCAAATAGCCCCAGTTGAAGGACTCATTGTGCTTCTGCAAGTTCCAGTGGTTCTTGCTAAGCTGGTCCCAACAATACATGACCCCAGCTCTTTGAACAGCACTTCAACAAACCTTGTTAGCAGAAGCACGAAGTTGGCAGTGCACAAAGTGCCATGAAATTGCGGCCGACCATGCTCACGTCGAGGACCTCATTTCAACAGCAACTAACATACACAAATATCTACACAGTAGCAAGATTTATTACAACGAAAAAAAGGTTTTCCTTGCTGCTAACCAATACGAAGTCACCGATATTGACTCTCTTTGTGACACTTACGGCCAAGTGAAATGTGCCTTGTGAATTACTTCTGCTTATATGCATTGCTTACAAGGTGAGTTATGATTGAGAAAGTTGGCTTAGAATTGAGGAAAGCATATCAGTTTGAGTAGTTTAAGAACACAAACAAGGAATGAAAACATGGGAAATGAGTTGCAACCAATCAATTTATTTCGTGGCTGAAGCTCTGTACACAGGAAGAAATGAATCATTATTAGTATGGCTTCAATGCAAAGCAATACTGCAATTAAATAAGAAATTCAAGACAAGCCAGTTATGAAAGTTGTTCATGTGCCATCATGTCTATGCTATTATAACCGGTACCTTAATCTCTTAAAAGACGTTCATTCTCATAGGTAAATGAATGTGCCTTAAAAGGGGGGTATACTCCATTGCCATGCCATCTAGCATGACCTACTGACAGATTTCCCACAGAACACCACTGCAGTACACCAATTGTCTGGAATGTCTTTTCTGCCACCCATGCTTTCTAACACAAAATGTGTGTGGATTCAGGCAAGACAGCTTGAGAGAAGTGGTACAAAACAATTAAGGATTCCGAACTAGCTGGCCACCTTTTTGACGTTAATTGTGGAATATATTGTGGGCTTAGGGCACAACTGCTGTTAGCTTCAGTGCATAGGGCACACTTTGTCGTGAAGTTTCCATTTTGCCTTAATAGTAGAATGAAACTTTGGTCACTGACCATGTCGAACACGTTGATTGACATTTCAGAACCCCAACAGGTTGCTCATTCAAAATGAAGGACCAGTCATGAAAAAGCAGCATGGTGAAGGTTTCCCTTTGTTCTGATGACTGTCTTCAGCATCATCTATATTATAGAGGATTCCAGGTGCAGCCACACTTACAAATTTATTTCAATGGCAAAGATTTCCACATTCTCCCAAGCAATTTCACGCCCTGATTGTGCATGTTCTGCCACAGCAGCTGTTCGATTCCAGCCGACATCACTGCGATGCTCTTTCAGCCGCCTGGGTATGTTTCTAGCTGTCTCCCCCGATGTAGACCGAATTAAACGTCGCAAGGTAAACGATTCCAGGGAACTTCGAGCGAGGCAGAGCATCTTCAACATTTGCAAAATCCCCGCGCAATTCACTAGTTAGCACGTGGGCAATATTCACCTGGTGCGTTTTGAAAACTCCTGCCCTTCGTCTAGAATGTACACGGTCGTCCACTCTTAGTACGAACACGCTAGTGCATGGCCTCACTCTGGAGAGCCACTGCGCAGGACACGGCCGCGCATCGAAGCGAAGTGGTAGATGACGTGAAGCACCACGTCCAGGTCCAACTTCTCCTGCGCCACTTGGCTGCGATGAGCGGCCGTGCCGGACGCAGTGGCCCTCCAGAGTGGGGCCACGCACTCGCGTGTTAAGGGTGGACGACCTTGTACATACGGAACCACTGCTCGCTTCAAATGACGAATGCCTCGGGGACTGCAAAACCACCGTGCCTGGATCGTATTTATGACCCTGGCCCCACGTTGCAATGAATTCACATTATAAACTTGCATATCCTCTGCACAAATCAGGTTGAATGCTCGAAACGAATGGGCGCACATATTCATGTCGATTAATTATAACAAGATTTTCCGGAGAAAGCTGGAGCGTCTTCGAAGGCACTGCACAAGCGCGAGCACCCAAACAACGCAAGCACACAAGAGTCCTTTCACAACGAATGAAGCGATCAAAACGCGTCACGCAAATGCCAAGGTCACATATACATGGTGAGAATGATGCAGAATGCCTGCATGACCACTGGAAACTTTACCACACCGCCTAAAATCGAAGCGCGACACCGAAATCACACGCCCAGGCGTTGACAGAGGCCCATCAAACAAGCCAACGATGCAAAAACGGCGGCCCAAATGCCTCTGACAACAATAAATGAAGCCAAGGCAATCCATGGGTGAAAATAACGCTTTGGTAGGGTGGCTAGACTGGGAAGGTGTGAAAACGGAAGCTACTAGGGAGAGCAACGGGCCAGTCGTCCCCCTTTCTGTCCACTTCACTCCGTCCCTAGCAGCATCCAGCTCTGTCCGTCCCTAGGATTCCCCGTCCCTAGGAACATTTGTTTGTGTTGTTTGTTTAAATAAAGATTCTTGATACGACTGCAGTACAAAACTTATGCATTTTATAAAAACTTATGCATTTTATAATCACGTTTTTTTTATGTTCTTGTTTCTATATGAAATGAATTTGTTGGCGCGTTGGTATTACTTGTATCCGATCACGTGACTACTTCGATTTCGCAGGCGCAGATTTCAACCGGTCACGCTGTCATCGGTGGTGTGCTGTGCGGGCCCTAAACGTTGTTCAGCGTGCCTGCTCAACGGTCCCTGAGCGTGCCTGCTCTTTTAGTTTTCTACCTGTTGCGTTAATTGGTGTACTGTAGAGTAATTTTATTGTCTTGTTTTGGCGTCGTTGTATCGTTACTCGAAGCTACTAACCTCACCTCGGCTACGTTAGGACAGTGGGTTAGGACATCGCCGTTAATTGCGTTTGCGGGGCTCGGGGATTTTTTTCTAGCTGTTGCGCTAATTGCACTTGGTGCATATTCTCCGTTGCTCTATTCTCGCGAGTTTGCGCAGTTGCACGTGCTTTGTTTTAAGTTGTTGTTTGAAGTTTGTTTTCAGTGCTGTGATCATTGTCCTTGCCACCCTCGTGGCCTGATTGGAATGGAAGAACCAAGTACACCACCTGCTGAGCCACCAGCACGAGATAAGTATCGGTGCCCCGTGTGCTAAGCTGAATTCACTTTTCAGCAATCCCAGAGGAGGCATGTGCGAAATCACGCTGTCATCGGTTTATCTAGAGCGAGCTCATTAGCTCGTGAGAAAACTTATGCATGTGACCTCTGTCCTAATGCTTTTCTCTACTGTCGTGAATTGTTGCTGCACCACGAGCAGGAGCATGGGTTCGTGGCGAGACACAGCACTCTGCAGTTCTCTTCCAGTGCAGGTGAGAAAGATGCACGTGTTCTTGGTCTCTTTTTTTTTTTTTTAACAAACACGTACGGAGGAATCTATGTTAGCTTGTGTACAAACGAGCAGGTTTATCTAGAGCGCTCGCGCTGTGTTCTGCAGAGCCCCCCCCCCCCCCCCCCAGAAAAAAAAAATTAAGGATGTAGTGGTTTTTGTGCCAAAAATGTTGTCCAGCTCCCTAGGAATGACTATAGAATGAGCGTTGGGTCTCCAGAGCACAGCTCTCTAGACGTCCGCTCACCTCTGTACATATGTGCGCATTACGAGCAGGTGAGCAGTATGCAAAGCAAATGGTGGGCTTAAACACGTGGTTTACTCAAAAGGCGGTATTTGTATGTGCAGGTGCCATCGCTGAATTTGCCAACGAGCAACAGAAGCATGGGAGGAATCGTTATCCACTTAATGGTTTTTCAGGCTTCCATGCATCTCCTTACCTGCTCCTTTGGTGGGCTCAGTAATAGTGCCTGCATATATAAAGTGGAATTAACCTAAGTCCAGTGCTTAACCTGGGTTTTCTTGTAATTTTTGATGCATAATGCTTATAGACACCAGCGATTGTTACCAATTAGACCATGTTTGTGCTTTGACAAATGTGCATTATTTCAGAGGTTGAGAATTGAAACTCAGTGGTACTACAGCTTGTACATGATGGCTGTCTTGTTAGAAGATAAATTTTTGTTCTTACAGCTGGTGAAATACTTAATGTTTCCTTCTGTGAAATGTTTACATTGTTTTACGCAAATTATTTTTACCTTGTAAAAAAAATGTGGACCTGATGGTCTTGTGAAACTTTTATTCATGTTCATAGCATTCTGGCCTGTGTCACCTGAGAGTATATTTGTACACTGCGTATGTTGAGGCAAATGCAAACGATTAGACAAAAAGACAAGACGTGACATGCGTGCGGCCAGGTGGGGCCACTTTACATGCGCAGGAGACCTCTGGTAGACTGGCATACGTCTCTGGAATGTTGAAAACATCTAATGACATTAACAAGCAGTGGCTGTCTAAATTCTTGTAGGCGTAAGGAGCAAATGTAGACTGAGCAAGTTGTGTTCTAATGGTCTGCAAAAAATAATTAATAATGAGCAGGGCATGTAATGAGAAGGCAGGATAGTTGATAGTCGTTATGGGTAACTGACTCGATTCAGAGAGACAGCAACCATATCAGAAGGCGGCAGAAAGTGAGGTGGGCAGATGTGATTACGAGGTTAACAGGGACAGTGTGGCTGCAGCTAGCACAGGACTGCATTAATTTGAGTGCTATGGGAAAGGCTTTTGTCCTGTAGTCGGCTTAGTCAGGCTGGTGAGATGATGAAAAAAAATTCAGGGCACTTTGACTGTCTGAAGTGCATAGAGGTGAAAGCGTTTTCTGCATCACTTTGCCTATGTGACACTGGTGACGTCACACAGAATTGATGACGAAGCAATGGCAAATTACTAATTAGTTGCTAATGACTGATTAATGACTAAATACTAATTAACTGCTAATTAGTGACACTTAAGCTTAACCTTTAGGAGTGGAACGCGACAGCGTGTTGTAGTACTGCCAGGCAGTGCATGGAACCCCACCACCCGTTCCGCACGAATGCTTTTTGAGGAACCGAAATTATGCAGCAATTCTCTGTCATCTCGGTGGACACCTGAACCGCACCGGGACGCCTTCCCCTTTGAGAATGCAACGCTTTTTGAGGAAAGGAAATGGCCCAGTAATTCTCTGCCATCTTGGGGGACATCCTAACCGCACCGAAAGAAGAAAGAGTGCAGGAAGGGAGGAAGTGGGAGTGAAAGAGGGGCCGTAATGAAGAAAATGAAAATTGTACTTGAGGAAAGGAAATTACGCAGTAACTGTCACATATCTCGGTGGACACCCTTCAAAAGCGTGACACATCTGACAGGGCTGCTGCTACTGTCGACACTGCTGGGACAGGGCTGCAGACACAGCTGCTAAGGACAGTATGAGGCATTAAAGGCTTTTGTCTTAATATATTTAAATGCCTGGAGGAAGTGCAGCAGGAGGCATGCTCACCACAGCACCTGGTTGATGGTCTGCAGAGTTTACCTAAGTGTTCAAAGCTGTGAAGTTATTAGTGTACGGGATTTTTACATGGTGGTAGCAAGGAAATACAGGGAGCCTTATTGGAGAAAAATTGAATAGAAATATTTTTGGAGCTGCGACAGGTGAAAACTGTCGCACCTTTCTGTGTGCATTTTGTCAAACCGGTGCCACCACCAATCATACGTGATCAAATAGGGACGATGGCAGCTGTGTGAAACCCCTTTTACGTGCTACCTATAGGGACCAGGCGGCCATTGTATGGCACCAGCGTTGCCTCAACGGAACAGCGCCGCCCGTGGCAAAACACTCGTCAGAGGAATGAGGAGTGAGCGGCGTAGCCAGTTGCGCTGGGCAAGAATGGCTCTACCCATCGTTCTGTGGTGCAGCTTTCAAAGCTTAAATAATGGCACGCAGTCTTTTCGATCAGGGGAGAGCCTTTACGAGGCGAGCCATCTGTACGGCCAGTGCGAGTGTCAGGGTGTTTAGTTTAGTTTATGGGGTTTAACGTCCCAAAGCGACTAAGGCTATGAGAGACGCCGTAGTGGAGGGCTCCGGAAATTTCGACCACCTGGGGTTCTTTAACGTGCACTGACATCGCACAGTACACGGGCCTCTAGAATTTCTCCTCCAAAGAAATTCTAGCCGCCGCGGCCGGGATCGAACCCGCGTCTTTCGGGTCAGCAGCCGAGCACCATAACCGCTGAGCCACCGCGGCGGCTGTCAGGGTGTGGTCACACACATATTCCCTAAGTGCATACTGCAGACAAAGCTGAACGCACCAAGCTATGATGTGGACCTGGAAAAGTCCAACTTCATTCCTTCGGGTAACCGTTGTAATACACAAAACCGATTTTACATGTCTTATTACTGCCTGCATGCAGTTGGACGCATCAAGGAACATAATTGCAGCAAAATGCTCCTGCAAAGTCGGTGTGGACGCCCAATGCAAGCATGCTGCGGCACTCACATCGTCGTTGATTAAGGAACGGCGTCGTGCATGAGTGCCAGTCAAAGTTGGGGGCGCCTTCTAAGAATATTTACCCGAAAGGAAAATCCTGTGCTCATGGGACGACGGTACATTACCTCATTACTTACGGCAGAATGGATGCGAGTTTCACGGTAATACGAGGATGTTTGCAACAGCCACAGCAATGCGTTTCTAGAATAAACACCGCTTGACAGTAAACAATTACTTCTTGTGGAAATGCAGTGCTTTATGCTGAATTGGAAAGCATGGTGCCAAACTTCTCTTGCTGTTCCTTGGAACAAAAATTCCAAGGGTGCACTCAAGTATGTTGGGGTGCAGTAATGCGAAAGCATTCCTCTTATTGCTGCCAATAATGTTAATTGCTGCGTGTTTGTTATTTTATGCCTGTGCCATTTCTAAGTCGTGTTTTTGGTCTAACTTCGGTTCCATCGCATCTGGTGACATCGGTGCCCTTTCTAGAGAGTCTAGTAAGCTAGTTAATTCAGATAATAATTAAATCAGCAGTTGAACTAAATTTCTGATGAATGCTAGAAGTAATGCACTAAAAGGGCTAATTAGGTCAATGATTTAATTGCCCAGTTAGTTTAGCTGTGGTGACTTAACTGAATGTAATGCAACTTAATTTTGTTTAATTAAGTAACTAATTTACAAATTCAAAAGGTCTTGTTATGAAACACCAAAGCATGAAAGCCTCTATCCCAACAGAAAGAATAGTCTTTCGTCTCCCGCTTTTTAACACTGTTACTTGGTTACCTCGGCGAAAAGCCGTGACCAGAAGTCGAGAGGTTGCTCTCCTCTAGCGACCTGCAGGGCAGTGGTGCGTTAACTGTTGTGCCAGGGATGGCCTGAGGACTCCCAGTGATTTATGAAGCTGCCCAACAGATTATGAGACTGGCAGGGAGGGGAGCAGTGAAATTATTGGTGGCAATAGGGTGCTTGGGAAGAGCAACTTGGGTCTCCCAAGCCCCATGGGTGGCTGTATCGGTCGCTCAAATTGCATCATTGCAAAACACAATTTGGCAACACTTTTTTTATTTCATGCCACTCTAACATTCTTGTGCAGAATTTGCAATCAGCACTCCTGGTCGGCAATTGTTCTGCACGTGCAAAGGGTCCTGTGATGGGTCGCCATCTGCTGGGGCAGCTGTGAGTAGAATGGAGGGAGCACATGGACATCTGGTAAAGTTGCTGCACGTGTGCACTCATGCACCATAGTGGCAACCGGTTTAATCTTTGTCAATTATCAGTTGCCAGGTCCCTAGTCTGGAGGTCAAAACCTCCTCAAATTTGATTGACTACCCTCTCTCTCTCCACCGTTACAATCGAGCAACAGCACTGAGATGGCAGTTTTGTTTTCGTGTGCTTGCTTCGCTGCTGTGGTGGAACTTTTTTTATCTATTTTTACTGCAGCAGTTGTTTCCTAGGGGAGAAAAAAAAAATTGGGAGGGGCTTGACCACGTTTGCACCGAAATGTCAAGAGAAAGCCCTGTGAAAGGCTTTGAACGTTTAACTGTTTATTTTGACACTTTTTAATTGAAGACATTTTGGTGATCTGTGAGGTAATATTTCAGTTCTGTTAGAGTTGCAATATTTTTACTGAGTAGTTGCATGTCCTAGACAGGTGATGAAGCATTTTATGTTGCTTCTCTCTAATGTCTCATTCGTTTCATGGAAACATTGTAAAAGTGGTGCTTTTGAGGCTGAAATAAACAACCAGATAAACAATGGCACAAAAATAAATGTCAAAAGGTCTGTGTGAGTCAACAAGAACCTAACACTGCAATGACGCCTGCTCAAGCATTTCTGTCAACTAGGTTGGTCCAAGGTGCCCGGTTTTGGCACAGTTTTGCAAGAAATGTTGCAGTAAATTTTGCCAGGCAATTGTCAGCCAGACAGCGGCTGGTTTTAGTGTAGCATAGTCCTTCTCGTCCCCTGTGGTTCGTTTCCCCGCAATGCACCCTCCTTAGTTGTGTTGCTTTAACTAACTGGTGTCGCAGCGACACGAGCGCCGCGGATGGCGTGTTTGCTCTGCACTTGCGGGGAGACACGGTCCTCTTCGGCTGGGAACGTGAGAAGTGCACTGACGTCCACACGGAAGGCTCCGCTCTCCACTGACAGGCGACCTCGTGGTGGAAACATGTTCCCGTCAGCTCGTCCCATCTGGCCTTGGAGTCTCCCCCTGCCCTAGCGTGGGCGAACGTTCGCTTGTAATTTTGCTGGTGAGCCGGACGTCCTCGGTTCCTCAGCGTATCTTGTTGCAGCAATAAATGCCTTGTTTGAGTCAGCCAGAGTGTCGTTCCTTTGTTCCCTCAGAGCAAGGCCCCCGTGGTCGGCAATGCGCTCGATAGCATACGTCACCACGGGGTGGTGTCCGGTGGTTTTCAACTGTGTCAGCCGCGGTTAAACGGGGAAAACGTATTTATTTCTTCATTAAAACCCCACTCCCTTTAATTTCAACCACCCAAGCTTTTGCAGCACACAGTCATGGAGAACAGTTTATAGGAAGCAAGTTCATAGAGAATGATTTATTTCCTGCATTAAGTCACTGGCCAGGCAGTAATTAGAGCACGTGTGTCCTTCATGCTTGTATACGACGAGCACCCCAGACATAATAATGGAGAGGTAAAATCTCAAAAGTTGTTTGTTCTTTGACCTTTTTTTCTTTCTTCTCTAACACAAGCAGTGCCTAGTTGCAAACATTCCGAACGGCTGTCTTTCAGTGCGATATGAAATTTTCATTCTGGCACTAGTCTTGTGAAAAAAAATGGTGCAGACTAGGTTACATGACACAATAACACCGAGTTGGGAAACTTATATTTCATACCACAGCAAGTGCAGCAGCCATAGATAAACTGCTGGCCTTCCCTCTTCACCGCAGCTTTTGGGTGAACATGTCGGCACTAGTAGTGGTCGTAAGAAGGCCGGACACTACCTTGTCGAGGCCTCTTGCTTTGAAAATGTACCATCCAAAACTTACCTTCAGGTCACACCATGTATAAAAAGTGCTAAGAATGCAATTCTATAACAAGTACAAGGCATCCATTAATACCCGTGCAGTGGTTTGACACTGTACTCTGGCAAACAGAAGCTGCAGTTTTGGCCAGAAATGAGGTTTAATCCGATTACTTATAAATGTGCCTAACAGAGTTCCACCTGAAAACGAATGCTCATGACAGAGTACACAACTAAATTTTAGTTCTGTTCTGTCACCTCAGAATGTCATGCAGCACATTAAAAAAGAAATGGCCACGTGGACTGTGCCAACAAGCGTTGAATATTCAATTTACAACTGCATTTTTCTCATGCTCTTACGGTTTCAACTGCTAAACGGTGGCTGTGATGTACACAACGTATTCAGATCGCGTAAGACAAAAGCTATTTTTGTAAATATTGTACTTTTTGCATGGCCTATGTGACCTGAATGTATCTTTGTGTGTGTGTGTCACTGCCGCCGTGCATCTTTTGCACTGCAATGACATGGGAAAAAAAAAATCAATTATAAGTTATTCAGCTGGCTTAAGTGAATTCCACACCCTAATATATACAACTGTCCAGTGCATCGCTCCAAAGGAAACGATATTTGCACCCAAAATTTGTTGCCTCTACTGTAATATTTCACTGAGCGGTCACAAAGTCAGGTATGCTATTCACACTGCATTATTGCACTACAGTTAATTTTATTTTATGCGATTTCTAATGCTGAATTGAAACCTGACCAACGATCTTATAATTTCTACCATACTCTTGTGACTAGTTTTGCCGACTTTCCTTTCATTCTCAGTATGGCTCATTCTGGCTATGCTGGTGTTGGTGGTTCTGCAACAGACTCATCCACTGCTGTGAAATTTCCATTTGAAATTGTTTTCTGCCACCCTGTTCAAGCTCATCAGGCGTGCATGCTAGTGATGCAAAACTATCGGAACATTGACTATCGATAGTACTACTAGCGATAGTACAGCTATCGATAGTGAAACTGTCAATGGTAAGACTATTGATAGTAACAATATTGGTATTATGCATTTGTTGGCCAGCGATATAACTAAAACATTTGTGATACCTGATTGGTTTGACGGTCTCATGTGGCTTAATGTCCCAAAGAGACTCAAGCTATAAGGGATGCCGTAGCATGAAAATACATGGAAGCCCATCTAATAAAGAGCTGATAAAGGAAATCCAAAAATGACACCTATGCAAAATGAAAAAACTAGAGAGAATGTTTACTGCATTGGAATCGGAGCAAAAGCACGGATTCGTTCTACGTAGACGACGACGGTGAGCAGGCAGTGCCACGGGACGGAGCAGATGGAAGTTGATGAAGACGACGCTCTACAATGCACAGCGCGAGGGTGCAACTTATTTACACTCACAACTCATTTAGGCTCATTCAGACAAACCACTCCGCGGTCAACCACTTATAAGGTTGGTTGGATTCGCCTGCACTGGTTCGCTAAAGTTCCGTGGCGGTGTCGCGAGCGTGCAACGCCAGTCCCTGCAGTTCAAGTGCAGCTTGGCACTGGCTGCTTCCAAAACAAACGGTCGAGTGCATCGTCTGCTATCCTTGGCGTCGCCACCCAGCCAGCGGCGTGGCGCCCATATATCAACGGCCGCTTACATCCCGAACTGTGTGAAGAATTTTCAAACAGCACATCATAGCAGCGAGGTGTTGCCATGCATCAGCACCAATGCAATCTCGCGACAGCTATGCGAAACGCGCGTGTGTTCTTTTACTCAACACAACTGAGGTGTGCGCGTGCCGACTTGCATGCTGAGGGGTTGTTGCAACAACATGCATAATGATGCATGCACGTGTGTACTTTTTAGTTAACATAACCGGCTTCGAGTACTGTTAAAACTTTACGGGTGCGTCGGCAAGCACAGTGGTCGAGAAATACAAGGTACGTGCCAGCGAGGGCCGCCGTCCTCACCTCCGTCGCCGCCTTCTCGGGTGGCCAAATACTTTCTATTAGAGTCGGGTCGGTGTGAGGCGCCGTTCTCATCGAGGAGTGGAATAATTTGAGTATCTCCGCCGTTTATCGCAAAGCGCAAGCTGTCGGCTGCTGCTGCACCATTTCGGCCCCGACCACTGAGGAGGTGCACAGTTTTGCTGAACTAGACCTGCACGTCTGCAGTTTTTTGAAACGAATGGCGTCGTGCAGACGGCGCCATTTTGCACTGCTAAAACGAATGGCGAAGTGCAGCACTGCATGAACCAGTTCACGTAGTGTAGGCGAATCGAACGGACCTATGTGACTTGCGTATCGCTCACTCATGACTCGTTTAGGCTTACCTTGACTCAGGGCTCCTATAAGCTCACACATCGAACAGCTGAATCGTTTATATGCCCAATGGCCCAAGATATGCGCCTAAAACGCCAAAAAAAGTTGTTAAAAGCACAGTGATGCCATGAGCTCTTAATTGCAGCTAGACTAGCCAGGCCTGGCCTAGAGGCCTGTAGCTGCCACCTGTAGGATTTAAAGATCTGAGGCCACTGCATGTGTTTGGCAACCAGTTAAAAAACAGTAAAAAGTAGAACTTGACACAGCAAGCAACAGCTAATATCCAACGACACCTTGTGCGGCTACTAATAAACTGTTCTCACCTTTCTGTTATGGTTCTAGAGTGCAGCAGCCACAAAAATTACCACAAAACAATGAAACAGCTGTACATCATCATCATCAGCCAAAGCGTATTCAGTATTATGAGTTCACAGCAAACTCACGTTCATGAACATTAAAATCACGCCCAATCGGCATCTTGGATTCACTTGGGATTGTGGGATTGTTCTACCTTACACCATGGACTATTTAATTTGATAGGCCCACACTTACCGGACTGACCAGGATTTAGATCATGATCTGAATGTGAGTCTAGACTCATTCACTTCTCAGATCATGATCTGAAATGAGCCTGAGCGAGTCCGCCGAATTATGCCGGTGAGCATATAATTTGAATCTGTCTGTACCTCTTTGATTTATTATATTGCCTGCTTCCTCTGAGATTCTCCCTTTGATATAATTATTGACTGTAGACATGAAGTCACATCCAAGTGGCTGAAGACTGCGCCCGGACCCAAGAGCGCTGAGCCGTCGTCTATGCGAATGGGTCATCCCATCCTTCTCTGTTGGATGGCAGTTATTTCAATCAATCCCGAATGTCAGGCAGAAAGAAGGAAGGCGAAAGTCCTCCATGGGTAATATTCAGTTGCAGAGCTCTGTGATCATAATGCCTTTTGGTTAGGTATCGCAGACACGGACATGAAACCGATATCCACCACTTCCACATGGAGCACAAAGGCACATGAGGAGGAAGAAGCGGCCATTGCCTTAGCCATTTTAAGAAAGAAAGCCATGACAATTTTCAGTGAGTGTATAGTGTACTACTATAATACTATTCTAGAACACTACAGCGACTCAGAAAGAGCTGTTCGAAACATTGCAAAAGGGAGCGTCCACAAACCCGCCAGACAACTCCTGGAAGAGCAAAACCTTAACGCAAAACCCATTAGAATAATATGGGTTCCGGCCCACGTGTCGCATCTCGGGAATGAGGTGGCCGACAACTTAGCCCGATGTTTAGTCAACCGTGCAATAGGCAGGCCAATCTTGAAGTCTGCCAGAGAGACCTTCACCACCTGCCACAGCATTACATTACATTGTCACATACTGGTGACGGCAGTGAAGAAAGCAGCCAAACAAGGCTTCCGAAAGAAACTGTTTATTGGGCTGACCTGCACCCACAATGAACTGAATGACTCGGCGGCGGTGAAAGCAACGAGTGTGCTAGGCAGTCATTGAACAGAAAAATGCCCGCTGCTCTCGGCCCTGCTCAGTTTGAAGCTGATAGCGAACTTTCAAGGTATAGGTACAAAGTTACTGCAACAGTCTGGAACATCCTAGAATTAGCTCCACCTGGATGCGATCAAAGAAGGTAAATCTGGTTGCGTCTTGCGAAACAAACAAAGTCACAAAGCCGCTTGGCAAGGGCTTTGAAGAAGAAACAAACAAACCGCACAAAGATTCATGGCAATATTACAGAAACACCAGGCGGACACTCCCACCGCCAGAAAAAAAGCCTTAGCAAACATCAACAGGTGGCATGGCGAAAACTGCAAACACATTCCCAAACACCCGATCTACACAAGGCCTATCCAGGGGCCTACATCCCTGAATGTAAGCTCTGCAGAGCCACAAAGGCAGATTTAAAGCAAATTTCATTCGAATGCAACAATTTAAAACAAGAGAGAGGATGCGGTGTCCAGCTCAGACCCGCCTGCTCAACTGCAGGCGATCAACTGGGCTTGGGAACTGGGAACGAAAAGACAGGACCTCGCGACCACAGCATGCGGAACCAGAGGGCTGATCAGACGGCCACCTCATGCACTCTGGAAGCCCACTAGAATCAACCAAATCCTTTCTGTTGAAGATATATAGTTGTTACCACCACCACCTGCAAATGGCACACTACAGACGAGCACAGCAATTCGACACGACAGGCACACAAGTATACACAATACGCGATGGCCACACAGTGACAAGCGACTGCAGCATGCAAGGAACTGATAACCAATGCCAATAGCGAAAGATGTGTCACCTTGCTCCATTTTATACGGCAGACTTCTCACTGGAGAACAGCATAGTGCAGAGGTCTTCGGAAGACGAAAATATGATGAAGCCCGACCGCTACGCAGTCCAAGTACGTACGATTTGCACTTCCCTGTGCCACCTGCAAAATGCACAGTCTGCGTCACCCTTGTGTAGAGCGCTCTAGCAATGTGCACCGTACCATAAAAACCTATGCTGGAAAGCAGCCCATGGTTTCCGGGCAAGGTGCTTGTGCCCATCTTGCCTGCAGGTCTGTGTGGCTCTACTTCCGCTCAAGCGTTGAATCTAAATGCTAGACGCTGCGATAAGGCATCCATTTCTAAGCAGTGAAGTGCGTCCCTCGAGCGCTCTACACAAGGTTGACGCAAGATGTATTGCCCACAATACCTGGCTGGGCCTCTAAGCGATGTGGAAATGCACGTTTTTCGCGATTTCAGAGTTTCGAGAACTTCTGCGGCTCCTGTACAGGAGCGGCCGAAATAGTACGGTGCACGCTTCAACGTGTAACTTTCTCGCGGCGACCGTGCAGAAGATAAGTTTTTTTCCTTTCTTTTGCCTGTTACTTGTACGATCGCATAGGCAGCAATGGATAGTCTGTGTATAACGTGTTCTCCATATTATGACCGCACCTGTACGAAAGCATACGCCGCCGGTTAAGCAATGAAAACAAACACCGCACATTGAGTATCTGCATGCTCATTAAGAAGGGCTATTTGCGTTCTAACTCACATTATAAACGCCGCCGTCAGTCACCCGCATTCGATCCTCTTGACACCTTAATTCTCTCGAATCAGGTGCTAAATATCAGACGTCGCTCTCGCTTAATATTCTACACATTCGCGATGGCTTTCCGTGTTAAGCAGAGGCCTCCTCCGCGCGAAATGCAGTTCGAAATGAACTCCGCGTCGCACTATGCATCGCTCGTACTCCGCCATGTTTGTTTGTTTCTGTTTCTCGGATTTGTGGTAGGCTACAGGCTCGTTCTGACTTGCAATGGATACAGACTCATGAAATGATGAAGCTTACAAATTTAAACGAATATATTAAATCTTATATTAAATATAACTTATACATTATTAAATATAACTTATATTAAATTGCCTTATATTAAATAACAGCACAATTTCGGATAACCGTGCGTTCTTTTTCGCACAGTTAAAACCAAGCCCAAGGGCGCTGGGCTATGGTTGCAGCGCAAGAGCTGAGGATTAAGCTCCCCGCCGATTCCCCCCCCCCCCCCCCCAAAAAAAAAGATAAAAAACGGAGAGGACACACAAGCTCCACCTTACGGGTATGACGCGATAGCGTAGTGGGTTAGGCTTTTCATTCTGAGCAGTTTGACACCTTAGAACACATTTTTCATATCCATTACACACTAACTTTTCGTAATTAGCATCATCTAGCATTGCCTTTCCATCCTGAGCACCTTTGAACACACTTTTTCCAATTTTTTCATTACTTTAATCAATCAATAACAATTATTTCATTAACTCGTCATCGCCTAGCTATCACACACCAATCAATCACTAGAAGCACAAATTACCATGATGAGATTTTTTTTACGCAGTCCCTGATTATTTACAACACGTAGTGCCAACTATGCCAATGGTTTTTTCCAAAGAACAAGCTGTTTACATTGTTGCGTAAAAGGTTCTTCCGAAAGTCGTGAAAAGGTCTATGGAGTATACGAAAGTTCCACACGTCATGGCCCAGCGAATGCTGTTGTGCAGCTTTACTTCTTCGAGTAGTACCATAGGCACCCACTGCGAGGAGGCTAGAGGTCTCTAGCTGCCCCCCCCCCCCCCTCCCCCCCCCCCAGAGGTTGAATGGTGTGGTCAGGGGGCAGCTTATCTTCTTTCGTACAGTTTTGGACAAATTAATTAAAGACCTAAAGTTGCCTAAACAGCACAGCCTTAAACCGCCACAGGTACATAGATTCACCAACGAAGGGCGACAATACTAAGCGTTCTCAAGGCTCTTACAGGCAACTGGAGCTCACTGAACACCTGTTCGAAGTCTCTATGCGGAATCAAATGACTGGCCACTTGATAAGTGCAGGTTTTTCTTTTGTGCTTGCACACAGTCTTTTTCAATACTTCGAACTAAACACTGAGATCATGTTTTGACCCAAAATATCAACTATGAGCGTACCGTTCAAAATAACTTTTCTGTAACTCCACTTTTTGCTTTTCTCATGAACAGTGCATCACAACACTAGTTTTTGCAATCTCAGCATGAATAACCTTAATTTTCTACGTAACAAGGTAACAAGCGGGTGCTCCCAAGAAGTGACGGAATTCAGAGCCAACACAAACCTGAGCAAACCTTGTGAATTTAAATCACATAGCGCTTTTCCATGGGCACACAGAGCCGACACGGAAAATAAATCTCAGTGACATCATGGACAATTTTATGTGGAGATCAACTGTGCAAAGAAAGGCGTTCTTGATTTCGTAGTAGCCTTTGTATAAAACGAAGAACAGTAAAGTAAAGTAAAGTAAAGTACACTAGCTTTCTTGAAGCTATCACAATTGAAATTAATCCCTCCTATAAAATCAGCATCTAATTCCCTGTGTTGCTACTTCCAATTACAACCTTTGCTCTTTGATTTCTGTTTATGTCTTTTGTTTTGTACCCAGTTTGGTGGTTCGTTTACAGTTTTTAAGAGACAAAGAGCTTTTAATCCATCTTTAAATTTTGGATTGTTAGCACATTGTGTAAATGTTTGTAGAGCCCAATGTTTCTTAGACATGAAAAGTTTAAATATCTTTTTAGTTTTGCATTGTTAGCTTATTGTTGTGGTGTTGTTTGTGTTGCCCCGTGAATTTTACAAATGAAGAATGAGTCCGCGATATACGAAATTGTTAGCTTGTTGTGGATATGTTTGTGTTGTTCAGTGTTTCCTTTCACTTCTAAGGATGTTATGAATGTCTACCTACAGTTTAGGTATGTTTCAGCTGTTTTTGTTAATTAATTTATTTATTTAGTACTTTAAGAACCATGGGGTCATTTTGTCAAGCATATTTGCTCAACTAGAGACAAAACTGATGTTTACATGTATAGTGCAAAAGGACCCCACCCCCATCCCCCGGCAGACTGAAAACTCGCAGCCTATGACTAGTGCATTGACTCCCAAGTCATCTCAGTATAACAAAGTGGATCAGTACACTAAAGTAGATATATTACCCAATGGAATACATTTTACACATGAAAATATTTTGCATGTAACAATATTTCTCAGCAGGAAGTGCACTTGGACAGCTTGAATGCATGCACTGTCAATGCTAACCCGACAGCCTGTAGCCACACAGCAACTACGAATGGGCAGGCAATGGTATTCTAACACAAAGACCGGTTCCAATATAAATGTAATTTGAGAACAAGCATTTAAGCACCATGCGTTGTTCCGCTACTACGGTCATCACACAAGAAGGTAGGTACGGTAACTATCGACTACCAGGCTGAGCACTGTGACCGCAAGAAGAGTATCAATCACTCAGACGGAACCATAGCAGCAAACCTGAGTGTATGAGCCCCCATCAAGAGGAGCTTTGCAGATGCACATCCACCTCTGGAGATGGACTGGACATGCTTTGACTGAAGAAGAGATCTGCAACGTAAAGTATCAGATCCATGTTGAAAATGAAGGCCCTTACAGATGCACATTCTCATGCTGGAGATGGACTGAACATTCACTGACTGGAGAAGACATCTGCAAACTAAAGTACAAGCACTATGTTGGAAATAAGGACCAGGTGCACATTCCCAGCCTGAAGATGAAGATAGTTTGACTGGAAAAAGACATTTACAGTCAAACCTCCCTATACCGAAATGGATTGTGATGAAATAATGGATATAATGAAGGAGTGGCTATTCCCCATGGAGGCTCCAATATAAGCCCATATAACTGATATCTCGGTTTTACAAAGTAAAATGTTTGTGCAATGGCATATAACGAATGTCCAAATGAACCGCATTGGCCATTTGACGCTAAGTATAATGGTTTTTAACAATTCCCAATGCTTCCATGCCAATTTTGTGCACAGAACTGCAATCGCCGCGTATTACCTGCTCTGCCGAGTAGTGCATAAAACATGCGGAAAACTTATCCTGTCTCAAGCAAGGGCCCGCATACAGCCTTTGTATGGACAATTTGTTAGCTTTCTTATTTTATTTATTCATTCACGTCACCCCTAACGTGAACCACATTCATGTGTGGTTTGATGCTGGCACACCATTCATCACCAAAAATTGAGTATGCTGTCCCTTGAATGATGCTGCACTGCGGAGCACATGGTCTACTACAGCTCGATACAGTTACCAAGGTTGCTGCAGTTCCCTCATTCTCCTTGCTCACACGACCCACTGGGAGCTCGCTATGCTTCGCTCTTTCAGCAGCCAAGTCTGAACTCCTTCTTTTATGTTGGAAAGACCCGAGGCCACCTCGTGCCCGTGGACATGCATGTTTGCATGGAAGGCAACGCAATCCTTAAAGTGTCCAGCTTTTGCATACTGAGCCCACATATACAACAAGATAGTAGTGTGGCTTAAAACCATCAACTTACTTAAGAAGGGAGATCTTCACCTCATCTAAGCACTGATCAGCAGCTGGATCACGTACATGGCCCCCTCTCACACCCTGAAATTAGCTGAAATTATAAAGATAGACATCCTATTTAGGAAAGCCTACAACACAGCCCTCGAGCTGCATCCCATGGCTTCCACTGAAAAACTTCACGCCACTGGAGTTGCCACCACCTGGAAAACTATCAAAGCTCACCTCACTAGACAACAATGACTCGAAACGTCCCAAACCAGCCAGTGTGTCCTTCAAATCCAGGACTACCAACGCTAACGCTGGATCAGTGGTCACAGCCTAACACCAACACCCTTGCCATTAGAGATCAGAAGCCAAATACAAGTTGCCCCTCTCCATAAGAACCTGCACCCAGAATGCCATCAAAACTGGCACCGAACACGGGCAGAAGCACAATGTGGCATCCACATACACATGAATGCCAAAAAGGCATTCATGTGTACGTGGATGCCACATTTGGTGCAGAAAACGTTAGTAGAGCGATCCAATCAATGCTCTAATGTGCACTGGGAGCTCTGAAGCTAGGCTGATAAATGCAAAATTCAGGCTGAGAAGTGCGAAATTACACTTAAAGAGGTTGAATTTTCCTGTAATAAATACTTCAATTCCTTATGCCGCCTACTATGAATGTGTCAAGTACACAATAACAGTGATGACTCATTCTGACATTTTTGTGATATGACCTGCTGCAGTGTGAGCAGCAACTTTCTTTCTGCTCTGCATTGGGCATGCCCTCTTTCTCTTTTCCACCTCCTAGTTGTGCTGTCCCAGCTACATAAGAAAGCCCCTAAAGAGCTTGACAGATCCGTTTTCTATGATGTCGGGCCATAAATACCTCATTCACGCAGCCTGCAGTCCAAAAAAATGTTCACTTATGAATATTTCACACCGCATACTGCCCGTAGCGTAGAATGCATGTTTATCCCGTGGAGCAACAATGGATTTAATTTAGACATCGACTCTTTGAGCCACAATGGCTTCGGGGCCTTTTGAGAACTCTCTTGGCAAAATTGAGATGCAGAGAGCACTCTCACAAAAGTATCGTAATTGCACGAATATACCACGAGTTTTCCCTCACTTCACTTGTTTCAGAATGCATAGCACTCTATATTCGAAACCAAGGGACAAATACAACGTGATTTTGTTTCCTTGCTGCAATTTAAGGTAGCCACAGCAAGCTTCACCACCAGACTACCAAACTACTAAGAAAAGCAAGCTTTGCGACGGCCTTGGGGCCACGCAGCGCACAAAGGGTAAATGAAAATTTTAACGTGAAAATAAGGCTGCGCAGGCTGCTGAGAAAGAGAAGGCACTGAAATAGTTCGGTGGAGTAGCAAAAAGAAAGAAGGGCGAAAGGAAACAGGACTGGGCGGCACAAGACATGACGCAATGGTGGCATGGCGCTGATGGCGGCTGCTACCGTTTTGCAGACTGCATTTAACGCATAGGAAGCTTTGCTGTGCACGTTGCACGCTCTTCTGGAATGTTGCCTCTGAAATGTTTACGTAATGTTCACATAAAGAAAATATGTTGCTTTTGTATATTTATGTACCATCTCTATTTTTCCAAGTTCTCGGTTGTAGTTGGCATGAACACGCTGAGATCGCATTATAATTAGATTTTTTTTTCACTTCCATTAGGTCTCAAACTGCCCACTCGCGTTATATTCGTGGTCGTGTTATTTAAAGCATGGTCAGTGCCCAGGACCATTCAGCTGCGCTTGCACTGACCAAGTGATTTGAAAATGACTACAATGAGAGCATGTCAGAACGAGAGCAGGTAAAAACAAGTGCAGTTTTTACCATGGCATAATTACAGGCGAAATTGCAGTATAATTGTGAAAGCAGTTGGGATACAATACCAGCTACATAAAAGGTGATTCACTGCAGAGCTGAAAAAAGCGTGCACAAATACAGAAGTGTATGAAACTGCAATAACGGCTAACAGATACGTCATGAGAAACAATGGACATGGGCTGGGCATTTAATAATAAGGCAACATAACCGATGGTCATTAAGGGTAACAAAATGGATTCCCAGAGAAGGCAACCGTAGAAGGGGGCGACAGAAAGTTAGGTGGGCAGATGAGAATAGGAAGTTTGCAGGGATAACGTGACTGTGACTAGTGCAGGACAGGGTTAATTGGGGAGACACATGGGAGAGGCCTTTGCCCTGCAGTGGGCGTAGTCAGGCTGATGATGATGATGTACCCGAAAGGTCCTGGGGGGAGGTTCCAGACGAAAGCCGCCTCACGTGGTCATGAAGGAGGAACCAGACATGTCACATGTCATCACTTGTTTGTGCAGGACAGACGAAATGAGATCTGGGTGCAGCACGGCGAATGCTACCTTCAATATCCAGCCCACCTGCAGCTGTGCACACAAAGAACCTGCTATGTCAAAGCGTTGTCGCATAATTCAATGGTAGGTGATTGAGCTAGCTGATCTTCATCAGTGACTTTCCTGAGTGGGGACTGAGGTGTTTGTACCAAATGTTCAGCAACACCATTATGCAGGAAGTCATGATGGAGTGCACAGCTATGTCATTCCATTTGCAATGCAGAAATATGTTGAAACAAGCAATAATGCAAGACCACAGTGAGAGGCAATGAAGCCAGGCAAGCCATGACTAGAGAACATCAAATGGACTCCAAATTGTGGCTTCTTAGGGCCACTCGAAAAGATTTCATCCATTTTGTAAAACCATCCTCTACGACAATGTGCTATCAACCTGTAAGAGGTGCTGTAAATTCTACAAGAAGGCACAACTGCAGCTATTGAGGAAATGGTTAAGGTAAAACTGGTGCTGATCAAGCAAGTCTGCGATGGTCGCAACATACAAGCCAGTGATAGAGTGTGGTAGTGGTATCTTCATCTACAGAAGGGCACCCACTACACCTTTCGCTCCAAGATTAATTTTCATGACACCCCATTCCACTTTGTGACTCAATTGCAGGATGGCATGGTGTAAATATGGAGCAGTTTTGACTCTAGTACCCAGTAATATGCAGTTCTAAGGAACAGAGCTCTGTTGACCTTGTATATAGCTTCAAAGCTGTACCAGATGTGTCACTACATAGCCAAACATCATCCAAAAGCTTCCCTGGGGTTTGATTGTTTAGTTGGCTCAGCCAGAGCAGAGGCAGGCAATACTCTTGGGTATGACTCATCTAGCATTTCATTTCACTTTATTTTTCGAGAATGTAAGTTACATCCTAGAGAGATGCAAGGGCTAAAAGCTGCCAAAAAGCAGCTTGATGGGGCCCAAGCACCTCAAATGGCAGTACACGACAGAACGCAAAAAAAAAAGGTTTACAAAGATATATAGGTTAGAACAAACAAACACAACGAAGCAAGTGACATATTGATTCAATACAATGAAAACAATGGCAGTTTACAGACGCACGAAAACAAAGAGAGGACCCCCCCCCAAAAAAAAAACACTTATTGTGCATACATGGCACCGGCAGACAAACAGAGGCACATAAAATGCAACCTGGCTATATATTAACAAATACATTTTTAACTCACTTTGTTTAACACTAGCCAAAACTTTGTATGTTCAAGCGTTTGAAGTTTATAAATATTTCGAAAATATGGAATATACCAGAGATTGGTGTTTCGAGTGTGGGTTCGATTCGAAGCGGTGCTTAAATGGGCAGTATGTACGAGGAAATCTCTATGCGCAGGAGAAGAATGGTAAAAAAACCTCAAAATGCGAAAAACATACATATGTTCAAAACGAATTATTTTATAATTAATAAAGGCACTTTGTGATGGAGAGAGATAAGGAAGGTTTGCAATGTAGCGGATCATTTTCTTCTGCAGAACCTGTATTTTTATCACATTTGTTTTTGTGGTGGTTGCCCAAACAGAGTTACAGTAATTCAAAACGGAACCGAAAAGAGCATGATAAATTTGAATTTTCACGTGAGTGGGAAGAAGCCATCGACATCGTGATAGAACACCTGCTAATGAAGAGAGCTTTTTACAAATATTTTCCACATGCTGATCCCAGCTGAGATGCGACGAGAAAGTAACTCCAAGGATTTTGTGGTTGTCAACAATTTTAATTTCTTGACCTGTGTATTCCTTCTGCAGGACAGACTCCACAGTTGGAGAAGACATCACCACTAAACGACTGAGTACTTCAGCGTTCACAATGCAAGCACCAGGCCTGTACTTTAGAATGTCTTTGTATGTTCACAGCATCCACATGGCCAACACAGTAAAACATGTTTTCTAGTACCACTTAATATATACTAAGTTGTGTGATGTTGGTGGAGGAAAATGCAAATGCCACCTGTGAGCCTTAAAGATCTGAAAGGCTACTATGACAGTGCAGGGCTAAAAAGTAAGGAAGTGGTGCTGTTGCATCTGACAGCTGAGGGCAGTGATGCTCTATATTTCATTAGGCACCTAGATGCTAGGCAACCCTCTTCATGGCACTTCATGCAACAGTGTCAGCCAATGAGTGGACTGGGCAAAAGGCAACTGCGCCATACAGTGCAAAGGGGCTAAGTAGCAAGCTCACTTTGTAGCAGGAGGCATATCCACTGTGCAAAGGTTATTTGGTGGGCTGGAGAGGTGCAGCAAAGGCACATGGCTATGTCTGCTATTGCCCTCAGTTACATGAACGACTTTGGGATCATCTTGAGCAAGTGAGCCTCAAAGGGGCACTCATGTGGCTGTTACTATAACAGCTCATCTAAGTATATCGCCTGGGTTCACCGAGACTGCATGTAATGGGGACCCAGGCCAAGGTCTGAGCAGTTTGCGAGGAAGGTGACAACAGAGGATCAGCACTGCGTGGCTACACTGACAGCAGTAGACTGACACTAAATGCCTGGCAGGAAGGCTGCACTTCTTAGGTGTTGGACATCTGTCGATAATTGGCAGTGCGGTGTAAGCACAACTGAAGAGCAACTAAGAACTAGGTTGTACCTTGCATACAACTGGTGTTGCCATTGTGTTAGCCAACTGTGAATGCACTGATGATTGCTCACTTCCATGGGCCCCATACCAGGTGCTTACTGGCTGTCATCTGATGGCACTTGGCTGCTCCGCAAAGTTTATTGTCGGCAGTGCAGTGAGTGGTCTGTGGAGACCTCGAAGCAGACTGCACCATACATTGAATGTCTTCGATTCAGAGGCATGCAGTTTGCTTACGACCGTGGCAGGCTGATACATCGGGCACTGTGGTAGCATGTATCTGTGCCATATGCGAAACCAAGTACAGAGGTGACGACGTTGGTGAAAGGGCACCGCAAAGCTCCGTGGGTGCTATGGCTGCATGAAAACTGTCCAACTAGTGCCAACACGCAGCACTACATGTCTGCGGGGTGCTGCTATTTTGAAGCAATGAAGACGTGACCACACCACACATGTATAAAACAGCTTGCCATTTGCAGGGATGCAGCTTGCAGAGAAGTAATATTCCACACACTTCATGTCCTTCACAATTATTCTTCCCACCCAAGATTTCCAACTTGTCATTGGTAGGCATTCTGAAGTAGGCCAGCACAACATCAGTCAATGTATATAACTCTTGTCATATGGGCTTTAACGTCCAGAAGAAAGTCCAGAATGGGCTTTAACATGGGCTACAAGTGACGCCGCAGTGGACAGCTCTGGATTATTCCCGTCCACAATTGTGGCCACTTCGATGAGGGTTAAATGCAGAAATGCCTGTGTGATGCCACTGCACATTAAAGAGCCCCAGGTGATGTCAAGAGATTCCAAGCAGTAGATGCAGCTCAGAAACACATCAGAAACAGGCCTCACTGTCACTGCAGTATCCACTGCTATGAGTAATGCAGGTAGTAGTGCAGGTCCCACAGCCTCCAGCACTCACAGCAGTCCCCATGCTGGCTGCCCTTGGCACCACAGTGATGGCACTGATAAATGATCTGCCTGGCTGGTGCACCTAAGAAAGGTGCAAGAACGCCTGCTACGTACATCTTTGCCAGGCCCCTGATGAGGATCTTGGCTAGCTCCTCAATTCCTTTGCCCGCCACCATGTGGTACTCGTCAGCAGCAAAAAGGTGCCTCTTTGGCACTTTTGCTGCATCCAAGAAGTGAAGCTGAAAACAAAAATAGAATCTGCTCAAAAATAGACCAAATTGAGGGAACACACAAACCATGGTGTGGGCCTCAACATCATCAGCCTGACTATGTCCACTGCAAGACAAGGGCCTCTCCCACAACTCTCCAATTAACCCGGCCCTGTGCCAGCTGTGGCCATCGTATCCCTGCAAACTTCTTAATCTCATCCGCCCACCTAACTTTCTGCCGCCCCCTGCCACGCCTGCCTTCTCTTGGAATCCACTCCATTACCCTTAAGGACCATCGGTTATCTTGTCTTCGCATTACATGCCTTGCCCAAGCCCATTTCTTCTTGTTTTCACCTAGCATGTCATTACCCCATGTTTGCTCACTGACCCACTCTACTTTCTTCTTGTCTCTTGATGTCACACCTATCACTTTCATTCCTGTAGCTTACTACGCTGTCGTATTTTAAGTTGAACCCTTTTCGTTAGCCTCCACATTTCTGTCCCACAGGTAAGCAACAGTAAGATACAGCGTTGTACACATCTCTCTTGAGGAACACTGGTCAGCTGCCATTCATGATCTCAGAATGCCTACAAAATGCACTCCACCCAAATGTTATTCTTCTAGTTACTTCAGTTTCGTGGACCTGGACCTGTCTGGACCTGTGGGCACTACCTGCCCTAAGCAGTGGCATAAATCCATGCAAATTTCAAAAGGTACATGTAGAGGTGGAATCATTCTGAATATGTGCATTTTATTTCTTTTTTTTAAAGATACGATAAGCAAGAAAAGGGATTTAACGGCATTAACCAATTGCGATGCTTTTAGCACGTTTTGATTTATTGCATTATGATGCCAAATATAATGTTCGAATGGGACAGTATAAGCAGAAGACAGAATATAGCACAGTGGCAGAGTTACCTTCAACTTTATTACGATATAAAATGCAGCTCACGAAAATTTATATACATATCTAGTCATCCCAAAAGTAAAAAAAAGATCACTAGAACATTCAACAGATGCCTCCCCGTTGGGTTAATCTCACGTTTAAACAATAAGTGATGAGAATAGCACCGGGCCCAGTAGTCATACACACAGCCATGCATACGTTGCATGAAGCTTTGTGTAACTTGTTAATAATTTATAACTTCTCAGGGGGGCCAACAACCAAAACACGGCTTTGGCAAGCACTGACAAATTTTTTCATCAGTTCAGTCAAGCTGGTATTGCTATAACTTCGTGATGAGATGCGCCATCGCCATGTACAACAAAAGTGCTCCTTTCCCATCCACTGGGTTTAGGATTTTATAAATCTACCAGCCCTGCTCAAAGGGGAGCTGCCTCCTTATTTGAAAAGAATACAATTCCATATTTCTCACTGCTGTACGAAGATTCCTCGCCATGTAGGTGAAAGTAACATTGCATACACCTCGACCAAAAATGCCTGTTCACCGGCTGCTCCCTGACCTGCTCGCTGAATCAAACCCTGAGTAAACAGCGATGTGCTCATAATGGGATGCTAAGCATCCCAGCTGGTGTATCTGTGAGGGGAACAAGTTACGCTTGCGCTAAAGTGCCGTTGTTTTTAGAGACTTCTCTCCTAAAGTGTTGCCTAATGAGCCTTTGAACAGGATGGCATGCAGTTCTCTTCTTTGAGCTGATTTTTTTGGTTGTGCCACACTTGAGTGGGCACTTGTCGCTGGTACAAACCTGTGGTTTGCATTCCTTGCTTCCTGCAACTTTTTCAGCTGCTACACAAAAGTTTATTCACTGATTTATGTTTTTTCGTTTTTTTTATGCAGTGAAGTTTCGTCATGCAAAGCAAATGGGTCTGCATGGGCCCAATCGAATGAGCACCGGGCCAGTCATTAAATTGATAGCAGTCGCAATCAATCCAGACCGAAGTAGTGGCAAGGGAAATACCGGCCCATGCCGACCTCTAGCACAGAGTGCTAAGTTATCTTTTCTAGCTTTCCTGGAACCAACATTGTGCTGGTTAAACATTCCAGCTCAGTGGTTGTGCTATTTCTACAGCATTTAAGCAGCATCGCTATCTCGCCATATATTTCCAGCCTCCATGTCCCTATACTTATGGCTCATAGGAGACGTGGGCCCAAGATGGTCAAAGAGACATCCATAATTTTCTAATCGAACCCATGGCTTTAAGAAACTGTGAGTTACGGTAGCATTTTACTGTGTTTTACTTGTTTCCTTTCTTTAAGTAACGATGGTTACCTGAGAGGAAGTATTTTTATCCATACCACCAAGGCTAGCTACACCTGTCAGTGCCCGTCTCGCATACTGTTAAAACATTACCCAGGTCCAAACAAGAGAAAGACCCTGAAGAAAGGTTCGAGGGTTTGCATGGTGCCGACTCTTTAGTGTCACATTTAGACACATTTAGTGTCTCTGTCTAGAACTCAGCTTGACTCGATGCCAGAAAAGCGGACGCTTGAAGTTAAATACAATCGCACATAGTCATGGCATGTCCCTTGATTGTTGTCAGATTGTAATTATGACAGCAGTCTGATCCTGCTGAGCCATTCCATGGAAGGGAAGAGTCCTTCTCGCACCTGTGGCTTTCCCATGTTGCGTGTGCTGCTTGTGTCATTCGATGCCGACCGAGTAGTCTATGGAAGCACCTCAGAGTGAGCGGGGGGGACACTCGCATGCCCTGACCCTCTCGCCCTCAGCAAAGGGGGTCAGTACCCCCTTATCCGCCCCCGCAATTTACACCACTGGCTCTAAGTAGATGTATTCCTTTACCAATTCCACTGTCTCACTACATATTGCAAACCGCCGTTCCCTTCCGAGACTGCTGACTTTAGTTTTCTGTATATTAATTTTATGGCCCACTTTCTCCTCTTCCTGTGTAAATAATTGATCATGCTTTGCAGTTTGTTGCCTGAGTCGCATTGGGTTAGTAATTTGTTGCAAGGCAATGTCAACAGCGAATGACAGATTACTAAGGCATTTTCTATTAACTCTTGTCCCAAAATGTTCCCAATTCAGGTCGCTAAATACCTTCTGTAAACACGTGGTGAATAGCATTTGAGAGACCATGTCTGTCTGACACTCTTCCTTACTGCAGTTTTCTTACTTTCTTGACAGAGGACTATGGTAGTTGTGCAGAAGCTATATTTCAGTATTTTCATATATGCCTCTTCTACCCTGTGATTAATCCCTGAATGATTGCTGAGGTTTCTACTGAACCAAGTGCTTTCTCATAATGTACGAAAAATGTTATTTACGACTGATTCATTATATATATATATATATATATATATATATATATATATATATATATTGTGAGACGGGAAACAGAGCGCAAGATGGAGCGAGCTTTAATGCCACCCGCAAATATGACGACCAACCCTCCAGAAAAGAAGATGAGCGATGATGATGAATATGTAGAGATGAAGATGAAGGTTGCGTGTTGTGCTTACAATATGTATATATATTATAAGCATCATCATCATCAGCCTGACTACGCCCACTGCAGGGCAAAGGCCTCTCCCATGTCTCTCCAGTTAACCCTGTCCTTCACCAGTGGCGGCCACCATATTCCCGCAAACTTCTTAATCTCATCCGTCCACCTAACTTTCTGCTGCCCACCCGCTGTCAGCCTTCCGGGCGACTGACAGCGAGAATCGAGAGCACTGCCTTTTGGAAGGAGTGGACAGCCTAGCAAAGACTATTACGAAGCCATCGTCAACACGAAAGAAGCAGGCCAAGATAAATACGGTGGATTTGTCATAGTACCTGAAGGTGTGTTTAGGAAAAAGGCAGGCCAGGCAATCTGTAAAAAATTTAGGTCTGTTAGCAGGAATGTAACTAGAGTAAAAAGTAAGGCTGTGAGGTTGTGCAATGAACATGGCCTAGCGCAGATATCAAAAGATATAAACAAGTGTACTGGCAATTTGTTACAGGTGTTTTTCGTAGCAAAGACTCATAAAGCGGATTTCTCATTTAGGAGGGTTGTAAGCGAAAGAGGCTCATGGCAGAACCAGGTCAATTTGTTTCTTCAGAAGCAGTTACAGAGGCTAGATGTGTTTGACCCATTTGCTACTAGAAATGCACAAGATGTAACAGGCTATTTGAACCAAAACCAAAATGTTGGGTTTATGCTTTCTGTCGAAGTCCAGGACCTCTTTTACTTCATACCTCATGCTGCACTGCTGCAGTATGTTAAATCGTGTGTAGAGGAGAACGGCGAAGTTCCCTTTCAAAACGCAACAGGAATGACTAGATAATTTTATAACTCTGCTTGAATTTTATCTTAATAGCACGTTTATAACTTTTGACAATGGATTCTACCTGCAGCTTGGTGGTATTTGTATAAGGTCACGTGTTGCCCCTGTCCTGTGTAACATTTTTCTGTCTTATATTGACCGTTCCCTGACAAACGTCTTTGACACGGCCAAAGTTTTAAAAGTTTTCTGATATGTAGATGATCTTTTAGTCCTTTTAAAGGAACAGGATACCTTTAACTACCTTGGCTTGATGAATGAGGTTTTAAATGTTTTTAGACTACACGGCAAAAGTTTAACCTTTATGCATAAGGTACCAAATGATAACAGTCTACGGTTTTCGGACATCAAAATGTTTGTCTTAGAAAAGCATCTATGTTGGATGTACCATCCCCGAGTTGCGAAACATCTTATGCTGTATGGGTCAGCACAGTTGAAGACAGTGAAGAGAGGCGTTGCTGCAATGTGCCTTGAGTCTGCACTCACAAAGTCGTGTCCGCAGAGAATGGGTGAAAGTTTCATAAAACAAGTGTCCCGGATGGACAATGCGGGCTACCCCTACACGATCCTGACAGCGGTGAGTGAAACTCTCAAGCAAAAAATTAAAGGGACAGCGTGCAAAAGGACCCCAAAGTAAGGTACAAAGCCTGTAGTAGCATCTTACATGCATAAGGCAGCACACAATTTGAAGAAGGTGGCCAATAGGTATGGAATGCCTATGGTGTTCTCAGCGCCTCTGAAGTTAGGCTGACTTTGCTCAATCCCGGCAAAAGAGAGAACCAGGCTGACCGGATGCGCCGAAAAGCATGGCAAGCCCTTTGTTAGATGTGCGAAAGGCGTTGTATATGAGATCCCACTAACATGTGGAAAGGTCTACACTGGAAAAACAGGACGCTGCATGAATGATCGCGCAAAGGAGCATGAGCGCACGTTAAGTGACAAGGAAAGTGGCACGAATTTGGCCGAACATAGCCGAAAATGCCATTGTAGGCTGCGATTGAATGAGATGAAGATTCTTGGTCAGGGCAGCAACACCGTGGCACGAGAAATAATGGAATCTTTCTTGATTAAGAATGCACAAAATTGCGTCAGCGATACATTTCTTACCTTGTATAGAAGCGAGTCAGCTTTGTTAAGATCTATCTTGTAGGGTATGATGGCGTTTACGTTTACCAGGCATGCTGTGGGTGTATCCACCGTGCGTGCACCTGATTGTCTTATATTTAGAGGTGTCAGCTTCTTAATAAACCAGTTGTTAGTTTGTGCTCATCCTGTCGTGTCTTCTCTCTTCGTGTCATCTTTTATGCGCATAACCTTTCATGGCATTACAAGTATGAAGTCAACTTGCCCGACAACATCTCTTGCTGATGCAAGAGAGAGAATTACAATTGCAACACTTTATGCATAACCAGGAAACGTAACCTCTCATTTATTAGAACACTGTTCACTCACTGACTGAGTTAATGGGCATCATGTTTTTGCATATGTTACCCACCATTATAGGTGCTCAAAAAGGAAGCTCTTCATCGGCCAACCTTTTTATGATGTGCACCAGAGTGTGAAGGTAAAGAATGACAGCAAGATTTTGCTCTGCCTTTGTTACAAAGGCTGTGAACAAACTGAATTTCCCAAATGCGATTGTTCTAGCACATTTTCTTCAATGGAAATGAGGAGATAAGTTGGAGAACTGGCACATATGTCACACACATACACAGCTACTGAAAACATTGCTCCATTTTGTGACGACAAGATCTCTTATGAGCATTCAAAATAACACATATTTTCAAGGATCTTTCAACAATTTTGCACAACTGTATGGTAAAAGTAGCCATGTTGCTGCATGTTATCACGAGTTAAAGTTTCTCTCGTGTGTACACAATGTTTTATACTGCAGTCCTTTCTGGTGCAGCAGTTAAGCACTTAGCATGCATGCTTGCATGAATAGCTACTCTGTTATGAAATGCTGAGAGTTAAAACTGGCGGACAACCGAACTAAATTACCTATGGGCGCAGACCTCAACTCGCGGACTGTTTTGCCCTGAGAAACAGATCACCTGACGCAGGGAAGTATGGATGCTGAGGTGACTGCAGCAGGGGGCGAGGACTGTAACAATGAAAGCCCATCTGGTCAGGAAAACTCATGGCGGAAAAGAATTGCGCGCCGAACAGTCGTTCAAACAAATGACGTTTGGTCCCGCTGAGGGAAAAGGGTGGGGGCCGGGGATACGAGAGCTCGCCAGTTCGCGGAACATGCACGCCTTAAACTACTCGGCTGTGGTTTGCCATGAACAAACGTCGATTCCCAAATGCTGTTGCAAGCCAGCACTGTTCATCTGGTCTTCCTTTTACTAGCCTTCTTGTGCTCGATCTGTTCATCCGAAAGGCGTACAGCAGCATAAGTCGATACTTACGTCCGGGTTGTAGCCGTCAACGCCTCAGCGTCCACCACGGCAAACCATCACAAGATCTTGAACGCGAACATCACAGGGGCCACCTCGCGCAGCAGTTGCAGGACGACGGCCTAGGATGCGAAATGATGATTGAGAATTCATTACATAAACTGCCAGAGATTCGACGCATTGTACAACAACGACGTACCTTCATGCTGTCGCAGATCATCTCCAGAATCACGTTCGACCTCGACAGGTCATTGCTCGCTGCATAGCGCACGACGTCTTTGCCACCAAAGCTTGTTGTGCACGCCTCAGGCTGCCATAATGGTCGCACGCTCAAAGTTCGCGCGGTTAACTCGCATTGTACGGAAGCAGGATGCCTGGGTACTTTCCGACACAACTCAAATGCACGCAAACATCGCAACCTAGGGATTTTTGAAACACTTAAAGGTCACAAGGCGCTAGGTTTTATGCGCTAGGGGGCTGATGTCTCCAGGGCTCCTTGCTAGGGGGCTGATGTCCACAAGGGCTTTTGCTCCGCTTAGACGCGTCCGTGAAAACCGGCCGGAGAAGCTTGGCCCCGCCGCGCACCGATGCCGTGTGGCGGCGCTGACGGCAGAGGCGCGGTAAGGTGAGCAGCCGAAATGTGCGCATCGCGTAGGTAGCCACCCTAGCGCAGGCTAAATTTCTAGCACCGATGCGAAAATGGGCTTGTTTCGCTTACCGCGCGTTTTTTTGTGAGTGTCAAAGAATGAATCTTTACCATAAAATAATGTTTCGTCAACTCGCATCATTATTCCCGTGGAATATGCTGCTTCACAAGCCCAGTCTGCATTGCATAGCTGTACTGAAGCGCGTTTTGTGCGTGCACATTTCGAGACGCTGCCCAGGATGCGAGGGACGCCGTAGTGGAAGGTTTCAGAATAATTTCAACCACTTGGGTTTCTTTAACGTGCACTGACTCTCTGCGTTGCGCTGCCATCGAAACGCAGCCACTACGGCGAGAAGAGCAGGTTGTAATGCGTGCCGTAGGACCTCGAAACTGCAGTCGCGTTGGCTGAAGGCGCCCCAACGCGCAAACCAGTTGTCCCCGATTGTGAACCTGTAGCATGTATGCCAGCTTGACGCTCACGTAAGCAATCTCCGACGATTGTAGACAATGAAGCAACACATATCTGGTCATGAAAACATTTATTTACAAATGAGGGGGGAAACTGTATGTATTTCGGCAGGGTAGGAAATACAGTAGGTACTGCGTCTTCTGAGAGGGCAGGAATGGAGCGCGGTATCAAGACCTCAGCTCCATTAATAATGTGCTTGAAGTCACGAACGATAAACCTAGAGGCAACAGAAAGAACAGACCATGGTGATCAGTTTGAGCTAGCGTGAAAGAGCAGGATGGGCATGCTGCGAGAATGTCGTGCAATGCGTTATGTACCGTCACACAGCACGCCGATAACACGTGTCACACTTCTGTTTATTCTAGACGCTTTCTACATTCCAATAAGTCTCACCCACAAGCCCAGCTAAAAATGTTGGCTACGTACCGTGAGTCGAAGTGTCTTTCGCAAACTGCAGAATTCTCCTCCAACGCCTTGTCGGCCCGTGGGATCGCTCGAGACCACTTGGCCAACATTTCTTGGCAGGCAGGGGCACGGAACAAAGAGACTTTCTCTGACGTTTTCCTGTATCCCGTGTCACACCCAGGCACAAAGCACCAACGCTCGGTCTTTCTTGCTGGTGGAGGCATCTCGCATGAGAAAACGCTGCACTGACAACTGCTACGATGTGCGCAACACCGACGCAGCTGAGAGGTTGAGCCAGGCCGACCAGGCGAAGCATACCCCGCCTAGTCTAGCCACCCTACCGCGCCGCTAGTAGCAGCGCCACATTTCCCCTGGCGGCATCGGTGCGCAGAGGGGTCACGCGCGCCCGAGGAAAAGCGCCGCGGTCTTCACACCTCCCCAGTCTAGCCACCCTAGCTTTGGGCTGGCTTTTCGTTATTTCCACCGGGTCGCAATAACGCTTTGGCTTGGATTTGCGTTATTCTCACCCGGTCGCAATAACGCCGGCCCATAACTATCGAAATACTGGCCAATCCACATCCAAAGTCTATAATCCAATCCAGAAAAATCCACAATCCAATCCATAATACAACAGAATCCGGAACAAGCCACTGATGATTCTAGTTCACTGTACCGAAACTGACTGCCGACTTTCGGTAGGAGTGGTGACGTCACACCCGCCCGCCATGACTGCATGAATGTTTTTGCATTGATGCACGTACGGTGTCGTGAGTGCATCGTTAAAGTTTTATTATATACGTGCAATTCACAGGCGAATAGCGCATTTCTCTTGCGCATCATTACAAAGAGGAAAAACAGGCAACACTAGATACTCCTTTAGGAAACCCTTCGTACTACAAAACACTGAGAGAAAATAGCGCAGAGGCTACGCGCTGGCAGAAGATCTTGTCTTGTACCGCGCAGTGAATGCACGCACACCACGACAGAGAAACACGGTCGCGCGGAACGCTGTAGTTCTCGAAGAAGAGCCTCACATCGTAGCTGTCCGTCACCAGGCGGCGCAGCGCGGGCAAGGCCCTCATCACGTAGTGCAAGTCTTCAGGCTCCAGTCCCAACTTGCGCACCGTCAGATCCGTGCTCAGAGTCAGTTCTTGGAGACGCGGAAACGAGATGCGGCCACCGTGAAGCTTGCAGAAATTCAGGAAATATGAGGCACACCCTTCACTGAGCAGGTGCAACTGGCGCAGCCTACCGCTGGTGGCCACCAACAGTGACTGGGAACACGCCACTGACAGTCGCGTGCTAAACTTGACGGCTTCGAGGCGGGGGAAAGCATCGAGTCCCAACGCGACTTCGTCCATGGGTCCTTCGCAATCCACTAAGCTTAGGCTCTTGAGCTGTGGACAAAGCCTTGCTATGGCAGGGAGCCGCAGGCCAGCGAAGAACTTCAAGGATAGTTTCTCCAGCAGAGGCCATGTCTCCAAGACCTGCTGAAGGGTCGAACTGACATCAGTGAGGAAGAGTGGAGGTCCCAGCTTCAGCGACAGACTGCGAAGGTTTCGGAAAGATGAGACGGCAACCAGTGCTTCCTGGGATGTGATGACCACCTGCAAAGAGGGGGTGCACCATTAAAACCGGGGCTAAAGGCTGTACACCACCATGCGTGAAGATCGGATGCACGTACCACCAAGTGTTCCACGTGCCTGTAGGTCCTTGCTGCATGACGGACGTCTTCCACGGTCGCCATGACTGCATGCCCACAGCGGTAAGAGACCGCCGAAGTGTACAGAGGGAGATGGGTGAAACCTCTCATTCCCTGATTCACGGAAGCCTCCAGGATGTGGATGGAGTCAATGCGGCACAACTGGGCAGATGTAGGTTAGGGATCAGGAGTGGGGATTGTTATGCAAATCAGAAAAGAAGACAATTCTGAGGGCACCTAAGTCTGCTTCCGTGGAGGAATGCCAAAGCATGTCTTTTCAGGAAGGGAAAGGGCGCAGAAGCGCTCAAATCTCGACATCTCCATCTCGGTGGACACCTCAAATGAACCTTAAAGCATGCAACTGAATGTGCAGATGTCGTCAGTCTAAACACCTGTCACAAGTTAGAAATTGAAAAGAAATTGAACCACCCAGCCACCACGGTGGCTCAGTGAGTGGTTATCATGCTCGGCTGCTGACCCGAAAGACACAGGTTGGATCCTGGCCGTGGCGGACGAATTTCGATGGAGTCGAAATTCTAGAGGCCCGTGCACTGTGCAATGTCAGTGCACATAAAAGAACCCCACATGGTCGAAATTTCCAGAGCCTTTCACTATGGCATCTCTCACAGCCTGAGTCGCTTTGGGACGTTAAACTCCATAACCCCCACCAAATCGAACATTGGATTTTGAGAAAGGAAAATGCGCAGTGTTTGTCTCACATCTCGGTGGACACCTGAACCGCTCCGTAAGTGAAGCGACAAAGGAGGGACTGAGAGAAGAAGGGAAGAAAGGGGTGCCGTAGTGGAGAGCTCTGGAATACCTTCGACCACCTGGGGTTCTTTAACGTGCGCTGACATCATACAGCACACGGGCGCCTTTCGCATTTCGCCTCCATCGAAACGCTGCCGCCGCGGTCGGGTAAGAACCCTGGTGCTCCAGATCAGGAGTCGAGCGCGCTAGCCACTGAGCCACCGTGGCTGGTGCAAGTTAGCCCCCAACTACACATCTCAACATCTCGGTGGACACCTCAACCACACCATAATAGAAAATGTAGTCTCAGAAAGCATGCAACTGAAGTCACTGGACCGAACCCCAGTCGCAAGCTAGCCTCCAATTTGACTAAAACATGTAAGCTATATGCAAATAGATATGCTGTGACACCACGCAGAATGCTGTAAGACAAACGGTTGCTCAAAATTTTGGTGAACACATTGAGGAAACTGCCACCACACTAGGGACAGCTAGTGATAACATTGCTGGGATTTTATCTGCTCCTGCGATGCTTTTTTTTTCTAACCAGCGTCGTCGCAAAGGCGGACGCGGGTTTTGCGGCGCGCGATTAGGAAGGCGATGGAGGCGAAAACTGTCCGGCATCGGTGTCCGTGTGGAGCCCTCACCTGTCAACCATGGCAAGAAGCAGGTGGTGCTTAGCAAGATTTATCTCTCTCTCTTCTTGTCACGGTTGGCAGGTGACAAAATGAAACAAAATGAACAAAAGAAGCGATTACATTATATCTGGAATAAGAAACGAATAAAAATTGGAATAGAGCAAAATTAGAATAGATTAGTGAGCGAAAAACAAAGGAATCAGACTTGAACTAGAATGAGAATTAGAACAGATTGGCGAGTGAAAGAAAAACTCATCGCAATTGTTCCTCATCATCCCGACTGATCGCCGCTAAATTGTTTTACATTCACATAACCGTTTCTTTTTTATGCCCGTGAGATAATAACGGACAGACCGCTAGAAGGTGCCCGCTATTAAGAAAACCATCACAGAGGCGTTGTACATAGTATTACGAACTGCAACCTGTACATTACCCTATACGTTAACCAGAATGACACAATCGCAGAAATTCAGGCAACTCGGATTTGCTGCAGTGAAAATTTCACAGAGATAATCTAGAGTGGCAAGGGTAGTCTTGAAGTTGCTTTAGTGGAAAGTTCGCAGAGACAAGTGCAAATTGCGAGGCGGAGGAAAGTCCCGTACTGTTAGCTCTTTCCGGGCAACCATCTTCTGTCCAGCATCTGTGGACGTGAGTGCAGAGGTACATATCTAAAGGCGAGCTAGTTCGACTTAAGAATTAAAGCTCCACAGAAAAAGGATAGTTTCCGTAGACCATACGCTGACAAACAAACAAAGATCTGCCCGCTTTATCGCCATTTTATTAATGTGAGCGCATTACATGGCTGTCACGTCATCAAAACATGTCCGCAATTTTGTCCTCACGATTGCGTCGTTCTCTGAAGATAAATGTGTAATTGTGACATATAGTGTGTGATAAAATGTTACTGTGGGAAAAAATTGGTTGATGAGATGTATTTAGTTAATTAATTAAATGCAAAAAATACACTTATACGTCAAAATAGTCACGGACCCCGATATAGTACACGGACGTCAGAACAGCCACGGACGTCGATATGGTATGTCGACGTTTTGCTTTTGTATTGCTCCAATGCGGGTCGCCGCAGTGATCTCAAAGTTTTTGCGGATGGCATATCTGTCTACGCCAGTCGCTGCGTGCGTCTCATGTACCCGACACAAATACCGTCCTCCGTAGATACAGTGGATTACATGTTCTTTGCTCGAGGTCTGGCTCGATACATGGGAGGACCAAGTGCATTTCAATAGAGGCTGCATAAGGAGACACTACTTAAGGTTGGGTCTGTTGAATGTTTCACAATCTCACTGCGGCGGATTTGTTGGCAGAGGCCCCCCCATCCAAATCCACGCGAAGCTGCTACTCAAGACGTGAAAACACAGCAATTTTTCACATACCGTTGTGAAGTGCGAGTCGTAGAGACACTGCAGTGTTTTCAGAACATTTTCCCACTATCGGCAGCACTTGTTTGTCTGTTTTATTGGGGGTTTAAAGTCTCAAAGCAACTCACGCTATGAGGGACGCCATAGTGAAGGGCACTGGAAATATAGACCACCTGGGGTTCTTTAACGTGTACTGACATCGCACAGTACACGGGCCTCTGAGCGACGAAATTGTGCAGAAACTTCAGATTTTACAACGCAAGTCATGCAATAATGAATATCCACATGTTTTACCCATTTGTTCTAGATGCAGCAAGACATGCTATGCCTAATATCCACATTTCAAGCCATGTGTTTTAATTGCAACTAGACTCGGCATGCTCCTCCGCCCTTTAGCTATCCATTATCAATGTTACTTTGCCGAGTACCACCACAGTTAACGAATTTCGACCGGAGTCAAGATCATGCACACAGCAGCGACAATGGGACATACCAGGGGACAAGTCAGCAGGATTGCTCGAACTGTTTCCAGAGAGAGAATAAGACACTCGTCGTCCGCACCCTCGATGCCTCCCACCAGTTGTCTCAACTGCGAGGACTCGACCAGCGGTGCCCGATGGTCCCTGCAAGGCTCGTCAAACTCCACGGCGTGCATGACAAAGTCGTGAGGTAGGGCGAGAACCTTGGCGTTCGGGAACATTCTAACTAGCTTCCAGACCTTGTCCCTGTTATGGACAATGCACACCTCCTCAGCATCTCTGAGGATGTCTCTCGCGACGGTCTCGAAAATGTCCGAGCTATTGAAGGCGATGCATCCGGCGAAGAGAGCCCCCGAGATCCTCGTGCCGCGCAGAATTCTCCTTGCAGCAACCAGGGACTGACGGTCGGTCACCAGCAGGGAGCCGCTGTCGTCCCCCAAGGAACATCCTCGAGGAAGCGGAGCGTCCCGTGACCACGGCGTCTCCAGCTTCAGGACGACGTGGTCCTCCACGTCCAGGAGGGCGTGTGGGTCTCCGAAACGTTCAATTCGTTCCATGGCTGCGAAGACGCAGAAATCTGGTGTCAAGATGTATATACATACGTAAGCAGACAGCTTGATAGACATGCATAGAGGAGAACATGTAAAAGTGTGAATATGAACCCTTCACGGCGTGAGCGGCTATACGGAGCCCACCCTGGGCAGTCACGTGGATGAAGCCCGTCCGAGGTCACTGATCCAAGCGGCCAGGAGATAAATATGAGATAACGAACGGAGGGGAGCGGATGATGAGAGAAAGAAGGGAAGAAGTAGGCAGAGAAAATAGATAGAAGCTGCTTGGAGCAGATGATTGAAAGAGGTCAAAAAAAAGAAACGCTGGTGAGAAGAGAAAGGAAAAACAAGAAGGCCGGTCAGAGGACACAAAAACAAGGGGAAAAAAATTAACGCAAGCTATTGTAATTTTTTTTTGGTTCTGTTCTTATTTCCTAATTTTAGAAGGTTTCGTGAGCACAGCTAAGAACAAATTGTCTTGACGTATAGGTACAGTAATGATTAATCGTCTCTTTTAGAGCATTACATCTCGCTCGTTCCTCAGTTTTGTGCCTGTCGGCCCAGTCCACAGTACATAGATTTTGAGGGCACCAAGATGCTACGGCGCGAGGCGCTTCGTGGCGTGTTTTACTTTTGACGGGATCGCTGGCAATGAGGCCCAACCCCCCACCCCCCTCCGGTGAACTTGGCAGCGGGTCAGGACACTGCCGGCTGCGCTAGTGTACAGTGCAGCATGATTTGAAGTTTGTCGGGTTCGTTTCGACCAAAATAAACGAATACATTTTTCTTGGCGTGACGGGCGCTTAATCTGCAATAAAAAGAGCAATACGCTGAGGCAGCTTATGGGTATCGGGCGTTAGCAATATCGAATGAATATTGAGTCATTAGCCATAATCGCTATATCCGGTACACAATTTTCGTTATGTCCGAATATGCATTTTTTTTTTATGCCAACGTATACAGCGCAAGAAGGCAAATCGTTTGACAATGCTTCGGATGTCCTACGTCAATTATGGACATTTGAAGTTTCAAGAAGTCAAGGCTTAGAGAACCAAAAGTCGTCGGTGCGAATCCCTATGATACGCTTGGATTCGACTAGTAATCTTATGCTCCGTAACGCGCTGAATCGTTTGATAGCACTTCGGATGTCCTACGTCAATTATGGACATTTGAAGTTTCAAGAAGTCAAGGCTTAGAGAACCTAAGGTCGTCGGTGCGAATCCCTAAGATAGGCTACGCTTTGATTCGACTAGTAATCTTATGCTCCGTAACGCGCTGAATCGTTTGATAGCACTCCGGACATTCTACGCCAATTAGGCAGTCCAATCTAACGTAATCTAAAGTACGACAGCACAACCTCACATTTTCGTTATCGTCTAGTGCCTTAAATCAGAGTGAATGCGTTAGCATCAGACCACTACGATTCCGGGTACTCGACGATAAACGAACTGCGCGCTGCTGTCTCAATCAAAATCAGTTTCCAAAATTCACGCCGCAAGGCGGAAGCACAGCGCTTTCCCAGTGCACGGTAGCCAACCGAAACACCTTTGTGGTTAACATCCCTGCCTCCCTTCTTCTCCTTTATCTATCTCTCTCTAAATGTAGGCGGATGTCCGTGCCAGTTTCATTTCTCCGTTGCCAGACTCTGCTTTCATAATACAGAAAGAAAAACAATATTAAAACCAGCAAGCGAGGACTGCATAAGCATTATAGTCGGATACAATTCAAGTCCCAGGCAGTGAGGCTACAACCACATTCGAGACCACCGAGCAGAATTCCTCCAAAACAAAAATCAGAACACATCTTCTCCTTGCCTATAAACAAGAAGCTAATCATTAGAAGAAATAAAAAGCAGAATAATTTTGATACATCTGGCTTGTTTGATTCACTGTTACACACTACTGTTCTTTTTTTTTTTCAATGCTTGTATCCTATATAGTTACGCAATAAGCACTATACTACAACGCTGCGCCGCACAGCGCTACTGTTTTCCTGTGCTGTTTTGACGTATACTAATGAGAGAGCATTACTTGGCTCATTGTGCGAAAACCTGCCGTTATCAGAAACCGGTGGCAGGCAGGCGTTCCGGCAGAAAAGCGGCCACCGAGAAATGAAAAAATTACTGCGCCATTTGATTTACTTAAATGCCACAAATTTAGGCAGCCGGCGTTCAATGGGTTCATTGGTCTTGGCATTGACAACGTTGTGGCAGAAACACGGAGTGCTCTCGCATGTACACATTGCTCAAAGCGCTTGCACTAGTATTCATGCACTACGCCTTTAGCAACACACTTCTAGTTCACTGTAGCTTCGACAACATCGACTAACACGAGTCCGCGATCAACATGAGTCCGCGACTAACACGAGTTCGCGAGGTGTAGCCGCGCAATCCATCCTCTGATTAACATGGCGGTTTAAAGAGGTCATACCATAAAACTCCTCTGCGGTGAATATAACCATTTGAGGAGCACAGCGCACGTGAGAAAAGACGTCAAACTGAATGAACAGCGCAGCTCGCTCTTCTCGGTTCTTTGTAGGGAGCGCCGTTATTCGCGCTTTACATGTCCCATGGTGTTACCAGCGCCTGCTGGTCGTAAAATGTGCGGTGACCACAGTACAACCGTGAAAGAAAGAATGGAAAACTCACCGCTTCCGCAGGGTACCCGCGCCGAAATCTCTCTGCGGAACAAATACGACCACGCTTGAAATGGCGGTTAGGGAAAAGGCAGTGGCTGGAGACACGCGCGTGTCACCAGCCAGGTAGGGGGGCTAGATGGCTGTTGACACGCAGATACCCACGTGACAACATAATTAAACAAAAGGGCGCATAAAATCGACATAAACTTTTTATAATATTCAGTTACAGCTTAAATACTCACCTATAATAGTACAAGTGTTGGGTTTTGTTTTAAAATTTGGTTGAAATGTTTTTAAAGCGCATGAGTTGAGGCGAGGCGGCGGCCATGGCTTGCGGCGGAGCTCGCACCGATGAACTGCAGGAAATGAATTGAATTCGGTTCGACGGCATTTAGATCGCCCATACGGAGATACTCGATGCCGAGCAAGCGTACGACAGCGTACCCCATGCCGTGCTTTTGACCTTGTTTTTACCTCCCTGTCGGACTCGGACCTGGGGCCTCCGCAGCGTCTGCTGGTCGACATTCTACGTCTCTGTGAGGAAAACACGGTCGTCGCGCACTTCGGGTCCTCGATCGGCCCCATCGCAGTGAAGAAAGGTCTGCGCCAAGGGTGTCTGTCGTCGGCGAGCATCGAGCGAGAGCTGCTTAGGTCGCACATCGGTTTCCGCCTCAGCTGGCATGGATGACGACCGCTGACTGCCGGGTAAAACTTTCGCGGACGATCTAGTACTGCCTGTGGAATACCCGCCAAGGATTTGCAATTTCTGCTGAGCGACTGCCAGAATGTGGTTACTCGTTTGAACCGACGGCTCAGCTCCAAGAAGACTGTGGTTGTCTGTTTGGCTGGAAGCAACACGGCGGATTAAGAATTAACCTTGGAAAATAAGACCTTCGCCCAGAGTTTATAGTTCCGATGTCTGGGAGTGGAGATGTTCGCCGAAAATCCGTTACTGCCTTCACAAGGCTACCGACAGGCTGCCCTTACCTTCCGTGGCGCCGATTTCATCAGACAGTGGAGAGCACGCTATGCTGAATCTGTGAGCAAGCAGACAAAACTGCGGAACACTTGGCTCTCTGCTGCCAAGGCCTGTCTAGTCCACCGCGGATGACAAATTCTACAGGCGTTTGGGTCTCCTTTTCCCACCCAGCTAGAGGAACTGGATCGCGATCACAGCAGCAAACGTAATGTCCGAGCCTCAGTGGAGACCATCGAGAAGCACCTTCCTGGATGGTGGGTGCTGTGTACCGACGATACTAGGAGCACCTCAATAAACACTGGTTGGGGCTGTCATGTGGCAGCAGTCACTGAAATGGCCACCAAGCTTACGATGTGCTGCTGTCATTGCTGTTCCAGTTGTCTATATGTGTGTGTGTGTTCATGCATGTGCATGCGTTATGTGTAGGGAGTGACTAGTTGTGTGTGCTATGTGCATGTGTTTGTGTACTCTGGCTGGGCACCACACCAGCTGTGCCCATCTGATTCAAAGGACAAGGCCACAGTCATCATCAGGCTGTCTCGACTAACTCAGCTCGCCACTGTTCCACAAGGGGGAAAGAATTATCATGCAGGATCTCAGAAGATTTGGCATGCATAGCAATTTCATCGAGTGCAATTTCTAACTACATACAGGGCTTCGATGGCACACTGTGCTCGATGCTACTCTGATGCTTCAAGCTATTGAAAGCAAAGAAAGTTCCCCATGCCCGCCCCTCAAAATTGTTTTTTTTTTTTTGTGGTTATGAAGATTCCATGAGGCCTTCAAATACGAAAGACATGAAGTGCTCTGTAGCCAGACTGTTTGTCTGGCTTCCATTGGTTACTGTCACATAAAGAGAAGTGCATGTCTGCGCATGTTTCTGTAAATAAGCTCTCCAGCAGTGTGGCCTGGAATAAAACTCTCTACTTGTGTTTTTCAAACGAACAGATCAGCTTCGATGGCCAGTGCTCTAGAGCACTATGCTATCGGCACAGCTGATCACTCCTCGTGTTAAACTACAACACACTCTTGCACTATGCACTGCATATTGTCATCTTCATCAGCTTCCAGGCATAAATAGGTCGGATCACCTTAGTCTCGATCAGAGCTTAACCTAGTCTAATATCCTTGTCAGACTTGCCGACGACCTAGCCAAACAAAACCATGAGCCAATCAGGCTAAACACATGCTTTCACATGCCTGTTCAGGTGAACTATGCGAAAACCCTATCCTTCTTCGTCTAGAATTAGATCATTATTTCTTGTCTGACAGAGTGAGAACTGCAGTTGGAAATGGTGCATTGTATATCTTGGTTGCACATATGAGGATATATGCACTGATGTAAAATGTGTAAACTGGGTGCAGATAGCTTCGGGTTTTGTTTTTCGAAATGCTCGAGCTGATTCTTGTAGGATATTAGCAAGGAAAAGCTATGTACCACATTTTCCTAGCTTTGTCTTTGCAAGTTTTTTTCTTTCTAGAGTCCTTTTCGCAAAATTGTTTTTCCTGCTGCTGTTCTATCTACTCCTCCAATTTGAACCACTAGGTCAGCGGCCTTACCGCGGCATGTGGCTAGGTCAGTAGGACTAGAGTCAAGGAGAAATTCAGAAATCCTCAATTTCTGTGCATTGCACGTGCACCCTTAAGAACCCCAGCTGGTCAAAGTTAATCTGGTGTCCATCGCTATGGTGTTCCTAATAGCTGACGCGTCGCTGAGGGCTGTGAAGTCACAAAGTTTACAATTTAATTTTTTCCCCAATTTCTAAGGAGCTCACGTTAGTCTTGTGTCTCTTAACGTATATTTCCCTCCATAGGAGAGTAGGGAGACATTTACACCCATTCACGTTTAATTGTTATATACGGTGGGTGAATGGTGCCATAGGTAGAGCACAAAACTGCATGGGAACACTTAATTTCCTCATCCTCATTATCCTTTGAAAGGATAGAGCAGACCAAAGAAAACGCCTGAAACATCTGTGTTCTAAGGCACTTTAGCTGAGCCCCAGAGCCAAAAATAGTGTGCTGATATGACTTATTTTGCAGTTCTTATAGTCACTTCAGTATGCCTGCAGTGCCAAATTTAAGATAAGAGCGTTGCTCGGTTGGCAAAAAGACTTGGGAAAGCTGAAGAAAAAGGCTATGCCTTCCCTTCAGGGGCACCAGGAAGAGACACAGAAGAAGGTCGTGTCCATTGCGTATCTGCTCAGTGTGTCTCATCATCTAGAAAAGATCGCGGTGCAGTGTTCCGGCAGTGTTCTCCGCCGATCATAAAGTTGGGAAAGTGAGTGCTGCAGTGAATGAGAAGCTGGAACCGGCCTCTTCCTGAAAGTATGTTCAAAAGTGCTCTCTATCACATGCAGACAAGTTCATTAGTTGCAAAGAAGGGGTGGTGTGTAGGGTTCCTGTGTCATGCAGAAAGTTATATTATAGACAAACGGCTAGGTGCTGAAACGTCAGATTGGAAGAGTGCGAAAATTCCCTTGGCAAGAAAAATACCCTTTTTCTAACCTCGTGCTACACTGCTACGAATGCAAAGAACATGAAGATATCCTTGCCTGCCGGACTCACATAACACGTCGATAGCATGCAAGAGTAGTAACCAGATAGGCAGGGAAATTTTTGAAGCATATTGCATCGCTAAGAACTCGGGCACGTGTGTAGCAAAACCGTCTGTTGCTTTGCAGAGAAACAAGACAGCATTCCTTAATAAGTGCCTTTCCTGTGCAGTGTACCCTTGATGTTTTTCTGTTTTTGTTTTGTTTTAAGTTTCATGCGTTTTCACCTTATATATTTTCTGATTTTTCCATTAAACCTTCAATTGTTAGACAGTGCCCGTGTCATCTTCTCTTTTGCCGGTCCTTTGTCTGTTTTGGGCTGGTCTTCAAGGTGAACTACATCCAACTCGCCCAATACAGCGTGGTGGCAAATTTAAAGCCTGAACAATTTGGCTGCAGAAGCAATGTTTTTGTCGGGCTCAGCCCAAATTTACGGAAACTCGGTGCCTTCAGGAAAACATCAACAACCCACAAGTCTATGGACACGAAGCAAATTTTTATTTTGAAAAAGTGTTGATGTCTATAAAAAGAAAATGTCTGAGTTCACAATACCATTTTGTAATTGCTGTGTAAAAAATAATCATGTGATGTGACGAAAATAAAATGCTGTTTTTTAAATTTAGTTCCATGCCCCTTCCTAAAACAAAAATCACACCTGGCATGAAAAGCACTCTGCACCCCATTGGCATTAGTTGTTACAGAAATGGGCATGGGCCAAGCAGTGGCAGACTTATGGGTCACTCTTGGAGGAGGTGGTTTGGGGGGAGAATCCCATTTGGACCATGTATTTACGGGCGCTTTTTTGTCGAAAAGATAGGGTTCAGTTTGGTTTGCCTGTGTGAAATTTCTTGCTTGGGAGAGATTTTCCTCCCCATCCCGGCATAAATCCGCCCCTGGAGCCCAGTTTATGTGAACAGAGGCAGTTCTGGCAATTTGAAAATTTTGGGCATCAGCAGCACCCTTTAGCCCAGATCACTTCCATTTCATTTATTTCATTTCATTTATTGAAGCCTTAAGGGCCCGTGGGCATTACATAAGGCGGGGGCAAGAACAGTGTGTAACAACATATGATACCAGCTCAACAAAAACAAAAAAGCAATGAAACGAAACGGAGCAAAAAAAACCATTCAAGGAGACAGTAACACAGGATCAGATTATTTGATGAAGCCGAATACATCACGTAAGACACAGGTGATTCGCTAATTCAGTGCAGAAAATTGCTCGATCTGTGCAAGAAGCAATATTATCAGGCAGGGCATTCCATGGGGCTATTGCATCTGGAAAGAAGGAATCATTCATAGCTGATGTGCGGCCTTTCATGGGAGCTATGGGGTGAGTGTGGTTTAGGCGAGGGGATATTCTCGATGGCGGCTGCAGCAAAGGATTCCTGTTAATAGGGCGGTAGAAGAAGGAATGAAGGAGGCATAGGCTTCATACGATGCGACGTGATTGGAGACTTGGGAGGGAAAGGGCTCGTTTTAGTGCAGTGACACTACTATCACGCGAGTACTGTGACATGATAAACCGCACAGCTCAGTTTTGAACGGCTTCTAATTCATTTGTAAGGTATGCTTGTGAAGGGTTCCAGATGGATGAGGCGTATTCGAGCTTTGGGCGTACGTATGTCTGATAAGCTAGTTGTCTGATTTCAGGTGGTGCTGATGTTAGATTCCGTCGCAGATAACCAAGAGTGCGTGAGGCCTGGGAGCATATTGAATTTATATGAGTGACCCATGATAAGGATGATGTCAGGTGAACGCCAAGGTATTTGTAAGAGGAAGTTCGGGCAATGGGAGTTGAATTAATATGGTATGTGCAGATAATAGAGGTTTGTTTACGAGAAAAGGACATGAGTTGGCATTTGTCTAGGTTAAGTGGCATGTGCCATTTTTAACACCATGATGCAATTGTGTCTATATCATTTTGTAGCTTAATGGTGTCTTCAGGGGCATGGATGATGTTATAAACGACGCAGTCATCTGCAAAAAGTCGAAGTTTGGTTATTGTGTTAGATGGGAGATCATTCATGAGATCAAGATGTAGACATGACAGAGTCTTCAAAACGTGCCTCTTGTGATGTGTTCATGTGTATAGAATAGTAAAGTGGCCCAGGGAGTCGGACTTTTATTGAGGTCAATAGTGAAGCGTAGCTGGCAAATATTCTGAACTGAGCCATGAAAACCAGGTAACCTATTTTCCTCAAGAGGAAAGCATGATATCTTGTTTGCACTCACTGATGAGGGAAAAACTCTGAGAGTGATAATGAGGGTGGTATTTTAATTAAGGACAGCGCAGTGAAGCATGGAAAGTAACATGGCAGGGCAACGATAAAGGGTTTGAGGAGATCCTAATGAGTTAGGGAGCAAGTAGGAGGTAAGGAAATGCTAGCTGAAATCAAGGAAATGTACACAGTGAGTATGTGGAGGACGGATAACTGATGATCCATTATACTAAAGGAATGGATTCTGTTGCAAGAAAGACATAGCAGAGAGTCAGGTGGGCAGGTGAGATTATTTTGATTGCAGGGATAAGGTGGCCGCATCTAGAGCAGGAGGACATGGTTAATATGTGGGATATTGGAGGGGACTTCATCTCGCAATGGATGGAGTTCACCAAGCGATGTTACATCAGGTGCTTCTAAGGATGAAAGTTATGTGCCTAGAAAAGGCATGCTTCCTTGTGCTAGCTTTACTCGTTAGCAATGGAGGCTCTGGGAAGCAGATGATTTCAAGCATCAGCATTTTAATGGCACAAATATAATAAGTTTCATAACTAGCGAAGTTTGACATTGAAAAGGCAACTGCATAGGTTACAGAAATTCGAAGAGCTTAAAGGGGGTGAATGTATGAAACTTGAAGGTAAAGCATGAGAAGTCCTTTCGGGCGAGTATTTGAAATGATGATTTAAATGCTGTCTGAAATCCTGACGGCGTTGAAGCTTCTCCACAGCGCATAGCACCAAGTTGGGGTGTGCATCATGATGTCATCGAAGGTACCGCTACATTTCCAATGCATCAAGGCTTGTTTTCAAGGAAAAAAAATCTAAGGTCGTCGAAGGCAAATGTCGCCTACCGTTGTTCAGCAGCACACAACAAGGCACGACAGGGTGTGGTCGACGACAGTGAAAATTTGAAATCTTGCCTTCCGTGACGTCACACCAACCTTCTCTGCACTCCTCCGGTGTTGTGAGGAAAAGGCTAAAACTTAATCTTTGATTATGTCAATATTTTAAATGCTGACTCCAGAACTGTTGGCATGCTTTACCTACAGCTTGTATAGATTTGAATCCTTGAGTAGCTTGGAATTTTCAAAAAGTGGTGCAGTTGCCCTTTAAGACCAGATACATATCAAGCATAATTTTGAGTGTACTCTAAGCACAATATGAATGCTATGCTTATAAAACAGTCTAAATGTTTCACATTGTTTGGTAAGCACGTCAGAATGCGTTATAATTTTATATGAAAACTGTACCACAACTTTGTATCAGTCTGATGCTTGCCAGTATCGGCAACATGAGCAGTATTAGTTTATAAGACTACTAAGCCATCTGTATCGGTTGTGTTGCGTTATGGTAGGACAATTATGTCGAGTCAGATTTCGTTACATCACTATGATATGAGGAGGGAATACAGCAAGCACAAGCAGTAAAGAAAAAAAAATTAGGTGCAGAGCACAAAGCAGAAGAGGGGAATAAAATTGTCAAATGCAACCACCTATGGTAAGTGTTCATGAATTTTCATTAACACACATAGGACGTTTCGCTACCAAAAGACACGTGCAAACTGAAATGCATATACCACATAACACTGGGGAAATACAAAGACGCTTACAGAAAATATTCTTAGTGTTCAGAGACTAGGTTTTTGTACTGAAAAACCTGTTGAAATTAGTTTCTTTATTAATCATGGGGCTGCATGATGTATCATTTGTCAGCCAAGTCCTATAAGGCTGAAGCAAAGGTTCCAATTTACTTGTTTTCAAAATTTATAAAATGGTGCCGAGGTTGGCTTGAGGTGCGACAGTTGTAGAAAGATGTATGGTCACGGTGAAAAATAGATCTTTCATGTTTGACGGCTTTGCTGTGTGTAATGTAAACCAACATTACCTATGCAACACATAATGTTCTTTTCCAACATTGAAATTTGATTTTGCCTAAAGTAGCTTGATGAGTACTTCTTAAGACAAAGGAACAGTAGTCTTCCTGTCCTAAAACATTGAAAAAAGGGCCACAATTGGGCTTTATCGCATAAAGCAGATTTAAGTTACTGGCTTGTTGAAGAAATTTTCCGATCAAGGGCTCTTCTGCAAGGCATTTTTTGCCACAAAAGCTACACGCAAGGCCTGTAGAAAGCTGGCACCTACCCAGCAGCACTGGGGATTGAACCCGGCACCGTCCACATGCCAGGCACATGCCCAAACTTCTAGGCCACCGCCTAGCAGTCTTAAAATTTTATTTGTTAGGGTAACTGATAATTCAAGCAGTGTACTGTTTTTGAAGGGAAAAAAATTTGTGCCAGTTACCTTAAGAGAGTAACTTACATGAACATTTCACTTCTTATCAAGGACATGTAGATGTTGTGGCACTAGTGATGTTGTTAAGGGGCAGGCAAGATTAGCCTTGCAATGAAAGTTGCAGAGCTGGTCCACCTGTATCACGTAATCTGTAAACAAAATACAACTCATGGCGTTGCTCTCTCACAAAAGGAACTGTGAGATTATGCGTCTCGAAATGTCAAGAACAGCCTCGTCACGTTAAATAATATTTACTTTTCTTTCCCTGAAATCAAATACCAACTGATCCTTTAGAAATGACACAGAGTATTTTATGTGCTGCATGGGACCCTTGTTTTGCTGAAGGGAGAGAGAGACTAATGAATACAGAAGAGGTCTGCTTGGTTGTTAGCCCAGCATGCTACTCCAGGTGAGGGTGAAAGAAGAGAAGAAGATGAGGGTGGAAAAGAGAGGAAAAGGAAAAAAATAAAGGGTGGAAAGTGAAATCAAGCATACTCAAAACTCACGTGCTCACAAACACACATAATTATCAAAGTGTGTCCACCGAACTGATCTCGCTAAGAAAAACTAATAACGCTTTTGTCCCTTACGTAGCCAAAGCTATATCACTCCAGGGTCAAAGAACATGCTCCAGGTGCACGGGGCCATCCTGATGGAGTCCTAAAGCACTTAACAGTGCCTTGCAATGGTTAATAAAGGTTTGGCAGCAGCAGATCAAGTGTTGAAGATCTTCGCGCACACCACATGCCAGGCACAGAGGGCTACTTGATGCACCAATTTTATGAAGATGGCATTTAGTGAAGGGAATGTCCATGCGGATTCAGTGCAAGCAATTGCAATCATGTATATTTAAATTGCGTGGCATGCGGAAGTCACAGGTTGGGTTGATATGAAGAAGGGGTCTACATTGACACTGCGGATTACACCAAAAAGAGTGTTGCATCTGCCAGCATTTAGTAGTCAGAAGACTCATGCCATCACAACGAGAAAAGGGTACGTGTGGGAGCAAGGATGTGTCACCATGTGCCGACCTCACTGCACCGTCAGCATGATCGTTGTCTGCGAGGCTGGAGTAAGCGGGTAAACACTGCAGCACAACACGGTGACGTAGCTGACAGGCCTCGGTGTGTAATCAGTTCAAGTCATCGACGATGTGCTCCTGAAGGCTTCGTGATGACTTTATTGATTGTAGTGCAGTGCAAGAGTCACTGAAGATAACCCACGCTGTTGGCAGTTGTTGCAGAATGTAAGTAAATGCTGCTCTTAGAGCAGCCAGCTCGGTAGCAGTCGTCGAGTCGCTGTAGTTGTGGTGCACAATGACGGAGTCCAGGCGCCAATTGGTGATGAGATGGAAGTGTCAGAACCATCAGTGTAGATGTGGCGGTGCACACTGTAGCAACCATAATTGTTCTCAAGAGCAAAGTACTCAAGTGCAGGATCAGGGGTGTTTGTTTTTATTTTAATGCCAGGGACTGTTGTCCTGATGTGCCATGCTATGTACCTCTAAGATGGGGAGGAGGTTGTGACGAGTGCTGGTATTTTTATGGAAGAAGGTCAGAAATCAGAAACTTCCTCTATGTAGTACTCTGTGAATGGATGGTTAAATACACGAGCCACAAACTGCACCTCGGCACGAAGGAGCTCCAGGGTTAACAGTACTGATGCAGATAGGCGTCTGCTCTCTGCTAGAGTACCCACTGTGGAGGTGTTCTTGGGAAGGCCAATGCAGATTCGCAAGGCTTTAGCTTGCATAGCTTCACGGATTTTAATATTTGTTTGAGAAATACCCTGAAGAGCTGGGAGACTGTAGTGAAGGCCTTCACAGTGCGCTCCATACAGTCGTAGTAATGAAGGTGTAGAGCAGCCTCTTCTGATAGTGGAGAGCATACAAATGATAGAGGCGCAAGAGCAGAGCTTGACTTTCAGCTGTTGCACATGTGGGGACCATGATAGCGACCTGTCAAGTGTCACCTTCTGGAATTTATGGCTTGTGACGTGTTGTATTGGGGGACCAGCAACTTTCAGCACGTAGCGCGAAAGATCGCGCCTCGAAAATGCAATTGCTGGGCTTTTATCTGGCAACATGCTGAGACCATGCTGACTTAAGAATGATTCAATGCAGCGTTTCGCCCTCTGTAGTCAGACGTCCACAATGCGCCTGTTGCATCCGGAACACCATACATGTACATAGAGGGAGAGTTCAACTGTAGGTGGTAACCATTTTTCCAAGCCAATTGTGAGATATTGAAAAGGGTGTGACTTAAAATCCCCCTCTGAGGTACTCCGCTCAATATTTAATTGATGCAGAGCTGTGTCACCTTAACTTGCTGACGTGAAAATTCATCTTTCATGCAGATAGTCACCTAGCCAGTCATACATTCGTCCACCAATGCTAACTTATTGTAAGGCTGAATGAATTGACTCATGTGTGACATTATGAAAGGCTTCCTTCATGTCAAGAAACACAGCAATGGTCATAGACCACTCTGCTCTGCTGCGTTTGACACAACTGGTATGGGCAATAATGCTGCTGCTGCATCCTTTTTGGAAACCAGACATGGTCGGACGGTAAATTCCCCTGTTCATCTAGTCCCAGGTAGAGCGAGAGTGTACCATTTTCTCCATCGGCTTTCCGATGTAGCTTAAAAGTGCAATGCGACGGTAGGCGCTTAAGTCAGTTGATGGTTTTCTAGGCTTGAGAATAGGAATGACATGTGCATGCTTCTAGCATGTTTCAAGGCAGCCGGACCCCCAGGAGGTGTTATAAACTGTGAGCTGAACCTTGGCCTTACTTCTCAAGTGAAAAAGGTCAGTGTAGCTTACACATTTTATTGGTAGCTGCCAGAGCCGCATGGAGTTCTTCCGTAGAGAACAGTTCGTCATGGAGGACAGTGTTAGGTGAAGGGGTAAAGCTTTGGAGAGGCAATGGCACCAATACGGCTGTTAATCGAGCAATGATCTTAGAACAAGAAGCCTCCGCTGCGCCGAGACGAAAAATATTCGCATTTACACCTAAGCACTTAAAAGGATTTAGTGGCACGGCTGACTGGCTGCATACACTGCTACATACCTTAGAAAGAGACTTTCTGGGATAATGCTTTGCGCAAAAGGATCGCCATTCCCGTCTTGCGAGCTTGTCCAAATGGCGCTCAATATGTTTCTGTGCACTCCTAACAACTCTGATGTCTTCTCTATAATTCATCCGGCATGCTCGTCTCTCTGCTCTGCGGCAAATTGCTCGAAGTCGCTCATATAACCATAGTGCTGAACATTTTAGCATGTTTTGGTGAACAGATGAATAAAGTTGGTGAAGATGAACAGATGAACAAAGTTGGTGAACAAAGTTTTGGTGAACAGATGCTTCGTGTGGGTGGTTGGTTGCATACTGCGGCTGCCGTGAACTGTTCACATGTACTCGCTACAGGAGGTGCTCAACATTTTGATGCGGTGGAAGAGGAGGGAATTCAACCACGTCCTTAATGCACAGATGACTGCCTTTATTTTTGTCCGGCGGTTGAGGAGCTTTCTTCCCCGGTGATGAATTTTTCCTGCGGTGACTTCCCTGGATTTGGTTTTGTTCAATTAAAGCAGTTTTTGCTGACTTATAGTCTGTATTGTTGGAATGCACTTGTAGATGATTTTTCTTCTTTTGGTAAACAGTGCAGCAGAAAAACGTTGCCTCGTGGGGCTTACCGCAGTTATGACAAAGGGGGTTAGCACTTACGCATTCATTTCGGTTTGCACATTTATTTCCAGCTGGAAGAAAAGAGATAACTATTAAGACTAAGGAAAATACAACGTTTCAGGAAGCGTGAAGACGATTCACACAAACACAAGGAATGTTCTTGCTCACAGGAAAAAATTCGCAGTGGCTTAGCTCACCTATGCCAGGATATACGTAGTGAGAGGTACAGTATATCCCTTGTTACGTCTAGTTGTTTTGCTTATTCCACTGCCGCATCACCGTCATTTATACACCGCGACCCTCCTCCTCCCCTTGCCACGCATGTGCAGTAGAGCACGACACGCCAGCTGCGTGTCGCGCGCATGCGCAGTCTCGGTCGGAGGCGAGCAGCGTTGGCGCGTGGCGCCGGCAGCTGGGATGTCACTCGGCGGCGCCTCCCGGGCGGAGGAAAGGCGTGGCTGTGACGTCATTCGGCTCCTCGCGCATGCGCACAAGTGGCGCCGAAGGCCCACAGCGAAACTGAGAGACTGCAGGTAGTGTAGCTCTCGCTACCGATGTGGAGCAACGAGTGGAGAACCACACCGTCCAATACACACTGAGCCAGAGGCAGGGCCATATCGCGCCCCGGCAAACGCAGCAAAGACTGCTCGGCCACCTCTGACAAAGGCCCCTGGGTTGGCAGCTCTGAAGGCTTCCCGCAATCGGGAGAAGCCTGCAACTCATGCACCCGCAGCTACTCTGCGGACCTCCAACGAACGTCTCCAGGCTCTAGGGAGGCGATGGTCACAATGGCAATTTTGCCTTCGCTTCAGCAGAGGCGGAGCTCTCTTGAGCGTAGGATATTTGGGCATGATAGGGTGACCACAGTAGTGCACTTTGGTGCTGAGGCACAGTCATTGGATTTGTGTTCATCAGATGCACATTTGGCTCAGGTTTGGCGGCTGCTATTTTGACACTTGAAGCACCGTTTGGGATTTAATTGGGATGTATGGTCTTTGGATTCAGTGAGCGCGCGGGCATTAAAACTACTTTTGCCGTCCTGCGGACATTCAAGACGTCTTGAGGACGTCCGGGGGAGGTTCAGTGCACATCGGGAGTTGGCTGGAGGCAAAGTTTCCTTCTTGTTTTTTGAGATCTTTTTATACGATGGACATCGCGGTGACGTTCTGGTCTCTAAGACCCTCCTACATTTATTTTTCAGTGAGAGTCAGGAAACCATGTTTTGAAATTATGCCCTTGACTGTATTGAGATCTGCAGCGCATGATGGAGGAGGGATGTCTCAAGCTAGGTCGGTATGGGAGTTTGGAATATTGTACATTGCTGGGATCTCAAGTGAAATGATTTAAGCTGTTTTGAAGTGAAAGCTTCACTACGGGACCTCGGCCGGGCTTCAATCACAGACCATGCAGAATTGACCTTGAAATCACCCTGAGCTTCGAAAGCAAAGGGAAGGCACATAACTGGCACCCAGGGACAGTGGACACCTGCTTTATGCTATAAAACCAATGCAGCGGGAGTTTGGAAAGCAAAGGAAAGGCACATAACTGCCCTATTGGAACAGTGGACACCTAGCTCAGTCGTGCTTCAAGATATGTGGCAGTGACAGTTGTGCGCTGCATCTGCCTTCATGGCGGCTGCAGCTGCACTATTTCGGCACTAACCACCGAGAAGGGTTGCAGTTTTCCTGAACTACACTCGCACTACTTTCAAACGAATGCCGTGGTTCAGAGCGCACCGTGTTTCACCGCTGAAATGAAGCCATGTGAGCTGGAGTGCCACGGGAACCAGTTCATGTGGTGCAGGCGAATCGAACGGATCTATAAGTCGGGTACAACCAGCATTGTAGGCGTTATCGAAAAAAAGTAACTAAATACGTTACTCGTTACGCTAAAAAAAAGCGCGTTACCGCCTACGTTCCCTACAAAAAAAGATGACGCGTTACCGTTACCATTGCCGAAAGAAAGGACCGCACGTTACTTTGCCGCTACTCCATGGCCATAATTACACTGCGGCTTCGCTGTAAGAACTGAAAATAACAATTTTATCAAGCTCATTTTTCACATAATTCCGACCTCACAAAGAAAACATAGCTGAACTCAACAAATTTACAGTAATTCTGGTGTGCTCCTGCTTGCGAAATTACGCGGAAATTGTGTAGCAATAAAGGAATGCTTAGTTCCGGAAAAAAAATGTATTTGCGCACATGAACATTTTTTGTCACTTGAACTTGCATAATTATCACAAAAATGTGAGTGTTTATGTCAAGGTGTTCAAGGTCAGCCTCGCTCGCTTAGGAACTCAATAAACAGAAACGTAGCCGCAGTTGCAGATAGAAATAAGCAAAATTTATTTTGAAAACAATGTTGATAAATAACGACAACTTTCTAATAGTTACAACTAGCTGTTACTGCAGCTGCACTGCAAAGCTGTTATCGGACAGCTTGCCTCGCTTCCTAGTGGGGTTGTTAGTGGGGGAGTGGGTTGTCCCTTGTTCTGGATAGGGGAGAAAGGGGGGGGGTGTATGACTATGAAGGGAGAAAGTTGGAGTGATAGTGTTGTTGAGCAGAAAGTTTTTAGAAAGTTTAGAATGAGGTAGCTCACTACTGCCGGCACAGGAACAAAGGCCCATTTCCTTATTTTTTTCTGATACTTCAGTGCTAAAGCCGGTTGACTGCAGTCCCCTTTTCTGTGCTGTACCATTGTACTCTTTCGACGGCTCTCTTGGGGCCATCTTGAAGTAAACTGGCGACATTCCTGAGTTTACTCAGAAGGGGGAACTGCTTCCACCAAGAATGCGAGAGTGTCGCCTGGGAACAAGACCTTTTGGTTGGAAAACAAGCTTACGGAGAAACTGACTTACCGATTTCTGCAAATGGTCTATTGGTGGCTCGTCATGCGTCCACTCTTTAGAGAGTTCCGTGCGTGAGTGGTTTGGGGGCAAGTGTGTGAATGCGTGTTCGTGCTTTTTTTTTTTTTCTTGAGTGCGTCGTCAAGGGCAGGTGTTTTCTGGCATGCATGCGAGCCCCAACAAGGGTCGTCGAGAGCACCTGTAGATGTTGTTTATTTGCAACATCATTTTCGGCGTTTTTTTTTTCTGAAAAATAGGCGGAACTGGGCAATTGAAATAAGAAATAGCTAGTAACGTGACACCTCAAGTTACCGAAAAATGTTAACATAAGTACGTTACCCGTTACAGTTCCGAAATGGTAACCAGTAGGTTACAAAGTTACCGAAAAAAAGTAACGCGTTACTGACAACACTGGGTACAACTCAACAGTGTTGTCGGCAACACGTTACAAGTAACGACGTTACCGGCAACGCGTTACTTTTTTTCGGTAACTTTGTAACGTACTCGTTACCATTTCGGAACTGCAACGGGTAACGTACTTGCCAGGGGCGCAGCAAGGGGGGGGGGGGGTGCTTATGGGGCTTCAGAACCCCCCCCCCCCCCCCCGAAGTTTTTTCGAACTGCCAGCACCGCTGAACAAAACAACCACCGGCGCCGGAAGCCATTCTGGATTTTGTCACATACAATGTCTTTTTCAGACTAGAAAAGACATTTTGGAGCGAACATTGCGAACATTCCGACACGCTGCGGTGGTAACCCTCTCGGTAGCAATTTCACGTCTCTTGTGCAATATCGCTCAGCGGTAAACAGAAATTGACATTTGCCCACTTCTCTAAACCTTGTTCTTCACCAACCCTAGATTCTATGGTTGGACAGGCATCCGTCGAGCGTTGTCTGAAGTTGTCTAGCTGTCTTTGTTACAGTTATGTTATCATAGATGTAACATTATTTGATAAAAAATATTTTTTTTTCAGCGCTCGAGTTGGCAGGTTACACTCTAGACAAGGAGTGTTCCGACTACTACTAATATTACTACGCATCAACAGGGACGAAGTGATTGTACGCGCAAAAGACGAGGGCAGAAAGAAGAACACAAGAAAGGCACCGACTTCAACTACAAGGTTCATTGCAAAAAAAAAAAAAAACGCCAGAAGTATATACCTGGGACATAAAAAAGCATATATAATTTGCAAGATGTCACACCTTTCTATTTTTGTCGTCCGCTTTGCCTTTTCGCTTACTGCGTGCTGGGCAGCATTATTTTTCTTTCTTTCTTTTCCTTTGCCAACACTAATATATGTATCGACATTGAAAATAGAAAAGTCTACAGTCGGGTACAACGCAAGAACGAAGCGGCACATACCCTCAAATGAGGCCCTCCAGACAGTAACGTCGACCGCACAGCTCTCTGTGGCTATGCAGCCAAGCCTAAACAAGAGAGGGAGGGAAGCGGTCCTTTGTTCCCGTGCCCCGCATCCTTATCCCGAACAAAGATAATCCTCCCTCCGATGCCGTTTGGGCAAAGACGGTACCCTCTTTGTCCCAGCTCTTTAACTTTTCCCTTCACCCTTCCACAACCATAACCCGAACAAAGGAAGCCCCACTCGCGACGGCAAGGCCCTTCTTCCCTCTATGCTTAGCCTTGGCTACATAGCCGCAGAAGGCTACCGCGTGTGGTTGTGGAAAAACCAGCAAGGGGCAGGCAGAGAAAGAAGCATGCCGAATCCCCCCAGCCAACACCTCCCCCCACGCACGACGGGGACAAGCAGCCGGGTTTGCCATGGTTCATCTGTAACCCTCTGAAGGCAGGCGCAGCAACAAAAGAAAAGTCTTCACGCAGCGCGCGGGTCAAGAAAGGACCGGAAACACATCTCAACATTTCAACCAGAACCAGTCTCGGGTCGCTCAGGGGCAAAACGGGTAGACACTTTCCCAGTCATGGATCAGTGTCGTAGCCTGGTGGCAGAATCTGAACTACTCGCAAGATGGCGGCAGTGGAACCGCCACCTGAAGCATCATTAATTAGCAGTTAATTAGTATTTAGTCACTAATCAGTAATTAGCTAAATAAGTAATTTGTCATGTCATCCAGTGGTGACGTCACCATATGGTGTCACATAGGCAAAGTGGTGCGTAAAACGGTTTCACCTACGCCCTTTAAACAGTGCCCCCTGAATTTCTTCTCGACGCCGGGCGTCGAGAGGGCGCCATCGGGCACCCACTCGCCGACTTGCAGCCGTACAAAAGCTGCATATTCTGGCCTTACGCAAGCCGCGGCGGAGGTGGCTGCGGCTACCGCGGCAGTCACGCTATTAGACATCGAATAATGGGGTTTGTTATTCTGCAGTTTCCGTTCTGCATTGCCCTTTCGGGTCTTGTCATGAAAACTGCATGTAACGAAAACCTGGATGTAACGAAAAACCCCGGACTTTTTCCAGCTTCGTTATATCCAGGTTTAACCTTGAATTTTTGAGCTGCATAAATATTACGTGTACGTCATTGGTGGAAGAAGGAGAAAGAAATAAACTGTTAGATGACTGCATGTTAACTGAATGATCACTGCCATATGTTGCAGAGGCAACACTGGAAGACTTCTAAAATGGTCATTAAATGCATCTGCTAAAGCAGTATCTTGTACTGTTTTACCATTTATTGTGAGCTCTTTAATAGAAGCTGGTGTCGATGGCCGGCCTAGTACTTCGTTGAGTCTTCTCCAAGTAAGCTTGCAGCTGTTCTTTAACTGCATTGAACCAACTGTTTAGGTAATAAGCCTTACATTTTCAATTACTTTGTGTTGTAGACAGTTTCAATATTTCTTCAATTATTTGAAGTAGGGCAATTTCCCTAGTTTTTATAAACCTACTGAATGAATCATTTGTAACTCTTACTTTTGTCCAACAAGTGTTTATTTTTATCCAAGGTTTCTAGATTTTTTTTTCAAACAGTGAAAATTTTTGAAAGGGCAGTGTTTGGTGAATAGTAGAACATGTCAGGCTAGTTGGTTCAATGCTTCAGACATGGCAGTTGCGCAAAACACGCACACACACAAGACAGAGTACGGGACGAGCACAAACTGATTTTATTCAATGTACACGGCACATATTTGAAGGAAAAAGAATGCACTTCGAGCATGCACAGCAGAAGGGTGCATCATGTGACAATCAGTAGCACACCAAGGCCAGACCTTACATCATCTTATCGAGGAAGGCTACCTCACTATTCAGCAATATACAACCGAAGAATCACTGATACATGCACCTCCTCTTGTCTTTATGAAATAGGCTTCCATAACTTCACGTGCGATTTAATCGCGACATCTTGCTCAGAATTCTAATCTCATTCAACCGTGGCCGACAGCCACCACAGGACAGGCAGTGCTTAGCCAAATTAGATCCCTCCCCCGTTGTTAGCGATAAATCATGCACGATAGTGCACGATCGTTCAAGCAGTGTCCAGTCTGGCCTATGTACATTTTTCCACAAGTCAGTGGTATTTCGTAGACAACTTTGATGGCACAACCTGCAAAGGGCCTAGCGTGCTTCTTATCACAACCACTTTTCTTTGTTTCTTGATTGGTGATGCGGGGGCATAGCTTTGCCAGTTTGGACGGTGCTGTAAACACCATTGGCACATTGTTTTTTCCCGCCACCTTCAGGTTGTGTGATACTTTGTGCACGTACGGCATGACTACTGGTCTTTGCTTTGCTTTCAGCCCTTTGCCACGCTTCCCCTTTCATCTTTTGCTGTAGCGTCTCAGCCACAGCTGCCACGATCGCACAGGGGAACCCAGCAGAGAAAAGCCTGCAGACCTAATCATTAAAATTTTCCTGCATTCTGCGAGGACACAATTTCATGAGGACAGACTCTAGACACAGAGCAGCAATCTCCCTCTTAACAGTTTTTGAATTCTCCAAACTATAGGGCAACAGATCTTTTTGGGCTCTGGGGCGGTACAACCAGCACACACCATCGTTCGAAAAGATCATGTGGATGTCTAAAAACTGCAGGTAGCCCCCCGAAGGTATTTCATGAGTAAAATTTAAACCCTTATATATGTTGCCTGAACTGAAATAAAACTTCATTCACCATATCCTGGGACGTCATAGCGTGGTGGTTCCTCAAAAGAACTAAAAAATCATCTACATACCTAAAAACTTTTAAAACCTTCCTGCCATCTCGGGTAGTTGTCAGTGACTGGTCAGTACGTGATAAAAAAATGTTTCATTCTCACCCTCCCTTCATAGTGTGCCCTTTTTTTTCTCTCTCTCTCTACACAGCCTTTCCAACAATTATTAGCCATAAATATTATAATTAGAGCTACCAGTCTTTTCACTAATTAAGGGCTTGTCACCACCCCTGCACAATCTTTTTTTGGGGAGGAGCTCTTTCCTCTCAGCATGACTAGCTTGCTGGAAACAACAGGGTGTGCCTAGTGCACACTGCACATCACTGCCTGTGTGTCGCATGTGGCTTGCCCTCAATACTGGGCTAATCGCACGATGCAGTGCCGAGTCTTCTTCAGAGTGCTTTTATAATGCACTCATAGATGAATTCTCCTTTCCTTTCAGGCAGGGTTACTGAGCAGTGATTACTGGCCAGTTACTGACCAGACTCATACAGATCTGGCAAACATGGATCAGGGGCCCTTCAACACAGCAGAAACGCTACCCTTTATTGTGGAAAGTAACAAGTATTTTCTGAGCATACGCCAATACTTTTATCGGCAAGCTCATAACACACAGTAGTTTCGGTTTTGATAGTTACGAGTCTGGTGCTTAACATAATGTCCTAGTTTATTAAACGGCACATGTCAAAGGTGGTGGTATGCGTTGTGTGGTTTCAGGTAACATTCTCAGTGCATATTGCTCTCGGCTTTCTGAGCCACAGTGCAGACTGTTGTGAAGTGGCACAGAAGCTTTTGTAATGTCGGTGCCAGGTTGCGTTGAGATAGTTGGATTGATCACCGTGTGTTGCACGAGTAGGCTTGTACATTACTAAAATGCAAAAATGCCATTATTTTGTGCATGCTGGTCAATGAGCCCAGGTTTGAGCTCCTGATAAATCAGGCGAATACTGTGGGGGGGAACCTGTTCTGTAATAATGGGACAAAAAGTGCATTCAAAACACATTTTTGATTCCCTTGGATTTGGGCCTTTCGGGTTCCATAGATTGTGTAAAAATGTATGTTGTGAATGGAATGTTGCCATTTCAGATGATTGTAAATTTTGACACTTGCATCACGTGCCTACCTTGCATGCTTCTTCATCGTGATAGAATCTTTAATATATGTGATAAATGTATTGTTGGATGCTCGCTATGTTAAATACATCTTTTTCCATGCTTTGCTGAAATAACATATTTCAGTTGACTGTGACTGCAGTTTCTCATTTACCCAGGAATGACCTCTTTACAGTACCTGAACTACCACATTGTGGGCCTCATCTTCTACCTCTCAGGAGGACTGACGTGTGTAGTCAATGCATCACAGTATTCCGGCTTGGGTACCATTATAGCTGCGGGGGTGAGTAATCTTTTCACAAAGGCATTTGTAGGTTCTACAGCCATGCATTGAGTACCTTAATTCGATCGTTGTGCACTGCGGCTATTTTCCTGCTATTTTAACACATTTGGATAGGGTGTGCACATTAAGAGATTGGATCACAAGCAAAAATTTTGAGTTCTGTATAGCTGAACTAACCCTTAAGGGTTCATGACGACCTTAGCTCGTCACGAGCGATTGCTATTTTTGTGCTTATGACAAGCTCACCTCATCATGGGTGTTTTGCTGCTTTCTAAATGGTGTTTTACAAGGGCAACACTTGTTCTTTCATCCACACCTTTATTGAATGAGAGTTTCTGTATTAGATGGGAGGATGCTTTCCTTGTGCATTGAGGCTCACCCTGGAAGTATGAGATTTTCCCGCGCTTTCAAACAAACATGGCATCATTCATGCGGTGTTATTGTGCGGAAGCATGTTAGCCGTTGGGTGATGATAGCACAGGCAATGAGAATGTCGACTCCAGTTATATTCCTCAAGTGAAGATAGTGACGAGACTGTAACGGCAAGAACATCTGCAAGTAAATGTGGATCTGGTGTAGGCAGTGAGATAAGGCCCTGTGCAGAGTGCCATGTGTTGAGAACTACCACACCATTCATAATCTCCAGCAATTTGGAGGGAATCAATGGACGAATAGTGCATTTTAAGGCGAAAGCATTTAATGGCTCCTACTCGCAGCCATGACTGTTCGTCCCTCCGTCTGTTACATCTGAAGTGAGAGTCATAACTAGTGACTCATAACTAGTCATTACTAGTTGCAAGTCATGACTAACTAGTCATTAACCAGAAAAAAAATCCTAAAATCTTGTGCATGGCGAGAATCGAGCCACCATCCTTCCATTCCATAGCCAAGCTTGCTAACCACTATGCTACGCCGACTTCCTGCCAACGCATATGCAGTTCTCCTTGTCTGGCGTAAGGACGCTGGAGAGCGTTGCAGGAAAGGCTTTCGCCTCATCGCACTTCAGATCACCAGAGTGCCCCTTCAAACTTTTGTGTACTCCTATTCAAAAGCAACCCTTTCTTTCTGAAGTTCCAACAGCGTACAATGCATGATGGCTAATAAAACATTCTCTGCTGTAAAGTGTTTCGCAGATATTTTTGTGTTTTCAATATATTACTGAAGAATTTCATGTTATAAAACAAAGAGCAATTTTGGTACTCTTTTTTTCTTTTTATTAAGCCCTTAAGGGGTTAATAAGACCATGTTCTACTACTGGCAGATTTTGATCATTTGTTATTTGGCACAAAATTTCACATTGCTTGGCTTGCCACTTTTAAATGCGTATGTATTCAAATTAACATTCTGCATGACTCCACTTTGCACTACTATGCTATATTTGCATGTAGTTGTCCACAATAAAAATTCTGTGCCTCTTTTTAGCCGTATTTATAATATGTAGTAGCAGAAGACTTTTACTGCTGCAAAAATTCAATTCAAGCTTGTGATGTCTGCACTGAAAAAGTCTCTTTGATCACCACATCCAAGTGAATGGAAGTATAGCCTAGCCTCCGAGATCCGCACATTCATGCGAACAAAGGTTTGCATTTAAAGAAACATAAGGTGACTGCAGTAGGCATCCAGAAGAAGCCACAGGGCCTCATGTCTGCATGATGACAGCTGCGAGAAGTGCTGCTAAACAGTCACTGAAGCAAGAAGACACTTTTCGAAGCGCTTGTGCATAATTTCGTGCTTGATGGCTGTTTGTCAGGGTTGCAAATGTCGAGTGTTCTCACTCTCACGCAGTGGAAAAACCTCTTGAACAAAGTACCGTATGAACGAGTGTAAGGGCCGCAGCCGTGTACGGGCCGCACCCTGTTTTCCCGAAGGAAATATTTTGTATTTAAATCCATGTAACGGCCACACCCGGATTTTCCATGACCCACGCGGCAATAGCCTTCTAAATGCTCGTGCCATGTCCTCTCTGTCTGCGAGCAACTGTTGGCCCAACGGTTGGCAAATAGGCCCTCGAATCCAGAAAAATAAAGTGCGGCCCTTACATGCGTTTATACGCTGACTGCTGTAATAACGTAATGACAGTCGGTGAGCTGAAGACACTATGTCAGGAGACTAAGGTTGGCGAGGCGAGAAGGTTGGCAGAGCCTCTTGGTCTCCAGTCTGCACACAGTGTGTGTCTAAAGCAGCAGAGCAGTATTGCCTAAAAACGTACAACTGCACTACTTAATCCAGTGATCATAATGTTTCGCTAAGCTTCTGATTTAGTGCTTTGTTAATTCTGTCTTGTGACCATTCGTAACACGTACTCGATAGTCAGCAAGATGTGGTGTCATCTCAGCAGCAGTGCACTCTTTTTTGGTTAAAACTGAATTTGAAAATTTTAATTTGGAATATGTTTATCAGGTTTTTCTTTTTTTTTCCCACGGTTCAAACCAAAAACTCCAACCCTTAATCACATCTTCACATCTTGCAATCGCACCTTGCAAGGTAGCATTTGAAGTACAAGCGGGAGGGAGAAAGCAAGGTGCCATTAGCCCAATTTTGTGCATGTATGTGAAAGCTCATGCACCTGGACTTTGCTCACTTGTCATGAGATGTGAAGTTTATGCATTGCAGGTTCTTCTTGTACATGTTCTTGGCTACATGTTTGGTCCTTCTGCTGGTAGCTGCACAGCAGTTCCTGGGAACTCTCAGTGTAAGTGCTTGCTTATTGTTCACTGGCACCTCTACTGCAGATCAAGCGTTATGTCTTACACTGCAGGGCTAGTGTCATTACAAGTTCCAGTTGTTTCCTTGCATGAACTGCAATATTCATTAATTCTGAGATCGTGTGCCGAGCCTCAATACACTAGCAATGCCCTTACAGTATGCAGTAAAAGCTTGTTAATTCAAACTGCAAGGGACCAGGGAAAATGTTCGAATTATCTGAAAGTTTAATATAGAATGACCTGTTAAGAACTGCTGGCATCATGGTAAATATATTTGGTGAAATACTTGACAATGGGGACCTGATTTTGTGATGAGAAAAGCGTGGCAGTGACTACTTTTTATGTTGCCCCTACTGCATTTTTCATCAGGAGCATCGAAGCAGAACTGCCAAGATGAGTGACTCCACAACTTGAAGCTCAGGTTTTGAGTTGGGCTATTTCGATGATCTGTTCCCATGCCAGTCATACCGGAAGCCCATTCAAATTAACCGGTGCGAGCCCCTTGGCGGCCAAATAGCAAGCGTCCGACATCATAGACTTACATGGGCATTGGCGGGGACCGAGCTGGCAGTTCAATTATTAGGATATTTGAATTAACGAGGGTCGAATTAAAGAGCTTTTACAGTCATATTAATTATTGAGGTTTTACTGTCTACTGTAGGGGTTTACTATAGGGTCATTTGGAATCGAACGCTAGCCACCAGGCCACATCCTTTTAGTGGTTGTTTCATTTGTGGCCACTATAAACCAAGGCACATCGTGAGCACATAGGACATTGTGTATATGGCAGCACTGTTTCACTGCATAGAGACCTCTAAAGCAGCAAATGCTTGAGCAGCCTGCACACATTCTTCTCAGGATTCACCTGTATTTGCCATGACTGACAGTGCGTTCTTTCACATAAGTTCATTTGCAAGAGCCAGTTTATGTGGCTATGACAGAACGACTTGCAGGTTAATTATACCAGTGATCTCCCTAATATGTGCTGTTGAAGACATTTTAGCTAACTCCGCTTATACTAGCCATGCTTGAAATAAGTTGCTGACAATTGTGCAAAGCCTTTGACATTTCTGTCATTTCAACTTTCTGGCTTTTGCAAATTAGCTTGCATGCAGCTGCGAACCCTGTTGGTAGCACTAAGCTAGAATATGCACTCTTTTCTCTGCTGTTTGATTTTATTTACAGAAGAAGCCAGCCAGTAAGCAAAAGGTGGAAATGGGTACTACAAATTCCAGTGATGTGGACTATGATTGGCTCCCCAAGGAAACTCGTGACCTGAGTGAGTGGAGGTTTTTTGTGCAGTTGTGTAGCCCTAAAATGGTTCACCCACTGCAGTAATATGAGGTTTTGCATGATGGCACTATAATTTCACACCAAATTTCTCTTTTGTTCCGTTATTGTAACGGCAACATGCAGCGTGCCACAGTTCAACTTTCTGTGTTGCGAATGCTGTCTTGCTAAGCTGAATGTTGTGTGCATATAGCATCGCATCAGGTGGCTCTAGCTACTTCTTCGACAATGGCCTTAGTTCTGTTGTTTTTGTGTTACAGTTATTGGAGCTGTTGTAGTTTACCCAACATGTAATCGACAAGAAATACAGCATTGATTTGAGTGCTATGCCAGTTCCACCGAGAGGTCAACCCTGCTACTTGCTGCTGAATTTTGGCAAAATGTATACCCACCTTCTTTGTGAGATTACCGTCCCTCCATGATAAGCTCACAATCACCACTCTTTAGCATCGACAAATGATGTGCATGCAAAGAAAGAAATTTTGTTCTCTCAGGCATTGGATGCCTGAGAGGATGCCTGAGGATGCCTCTTAAGGGGAGACGAGGGTCTTAAAACTCACCTTTTTATTTATGGCTTGAATCTCATGAAATTTTGCACACAATTGCGTTTTTCTCTTCTGATTCTAAGAATGTAGTCATAATTGAGCTGGTGGTCTTCGATCAAAAGTTATCTTAAATTCTAGAGGGTAATTAGGTAATTTCTTATGAAGCTTTAACCCTTTAACTGCCAATTTATTTTCCGAAAAATGTACCAAAATCGCGAATTTCTTTTAAGTGACCATAATTTTCTTCATGTAATTCTGTTTCTGAAAATATATTACTTCGATAGTTTCTGGTTAAAATTAACACAAAAAGTTTAAAAATGAAAACAGTTTACGAGGGTGGCTTTCCCACAGTGCTTGCCGTAGTAATGGGTGGAAAGCATTGAAATACCATGTATTTATTTCATATTATACGCTGTGACACAAAAGAAAGTGCCTAGACATTGCTTCGTCCTAAAAGGAAGGCCTCGTTCAGCCTTGATATCATGGCCCACAACTTCCAATGCCTGGGGTGCTGGTGGGTCGCTTCATCCACGGTTTTCATATCGGTGAAATGGAGGCAGTGCATCAACGCGTTGAAGCGGTTCCTGCTCATGGCCTTCCTGAAAACTGGTGTCTACAAAACTTCTTTTGTAGACCAGTACATTTCTACTCAAGGTGTACCAACAATACCCTGCAATATTATCAGAGCAAGGAAGACCATGATCTCATCACGGTCTGCCGGTTTCTATGCAGAACGCCGAGCAGCAAAGTACTCTTCCGGATAGCGGTTCGTCCTGGAGACGATTACGTCAATGATGTCCCAGTCAAAAAATACCTAAAACCAGCCGAGAATGTCGTAGACGTCAGTGGGCTGCTGCAAGATCCCAGGCACTGAAGAAAAATGAAACCATGGAGGCGCTAGCGGCGGGTTTTTCGTGCTCACAAGCTCCCACACACGTGCAGCGACTCACCCTCGTCGTCGTCATGTAAAGCCGACTCCAGCACATACAAAGCCCGAGTCACTTTGAGAAACAAATTCCGTATTCTCAGAAATGCTGCTGTCACAACTGTTGAAGAAGCAGCTTTTTTTCTCGGGACACTGCCACCACCGGCATTCCTCATTGATGACGCCATTGTGAAATGGCTCTTTCGAGCCTTCAATTACGCGCCATACGCACAAAATGCATTTTTTATGGTTGACTACCGCCCTCTAGTGTTCAAAATCGCAACCAATGCAACTGACAACCGTAACTCGTCTTTTGAGGTGGCAGCACCGCAATATCGGGCTGGACGAGTGTGACTCGTCATTGGCGATTTTGGTACGATCTCCCATGACGAGTACAGCTCGGGGTTGGCGGTTAAAGGGTTAATGAACTTTCTTACTGCATTTTGCTGATTTTAATTCATTAATGGATAGCCAGAGAATTCCCATACCCGATGACATTCTTCCTTTTTTTGTTTGGGCCACATATAAATAGCAACTTACAATTAGCTTAACGAGTTGCAGCGTCAAATACTGCGACCTTTTACGCTAGACATAGTATATCACGATGACATCCCTTTAAAGGTAAACGAAGAATGCCACCGGGTATGGGAACTCTCTGGTTATCAGTTCATGTAAATAAACGGAACAAAATGCAATGAGAAAGTTCATAAAAGCTGTGTAAGAAATTACCTAATTACATTCTAGACTTTGTAAGATTTAAGACCACCAGCTCAATTATGATTACATATTTGGAATCAGAAGAGAAAAATGCATCTGTGTGCAAAATTTCATGAGACTATATTCATAAATAAAAAAGTTAGTTAAGACCCTCGTCCCCCCTTTAACCACAGAGCAAAGTGGAACTTATAATTCGGCACACAAAAATTGGCTCACTGTACCTGTTGTTCAAGCCGTATTTAGCTACCACATTGAGGCGGTATCCTTGACTGTCACACAGCAGGTCTTGCATAAATTTTTGATGCGATGAGTTGTGAAAATGTTGAAAAATCTGAGTTTTTAAACACTTATATGGTAGACACTCTTGATGTTAAAGCCATTGGGGTTCCTTTGGGACTGTACTGCTGCCACACCGTACAGAGTGCTTGGGTGTAATCAGATGATGGTATATTGAGGGCAGCTCATAATTCGTTGCATGTGCTTTCTCTCTCTTTTCACCATCCACGTCCCCCCCCCGCCCCCTTTATTTTTTCTTTTTAAAACTTGGCTCTCAGGGTTCCGCATCTACTAAGATACAGTACAGCTTGGGTTTTGAGTAATGAAGTAAAACGAGTAACTTGTTACATTGCTTGCATGCATGCAGACCGGTCACCAAAGAGGTCACCACGTCAGTCACCAAGGTCACGACAACTCAAGAGGGGCACTGGATCAGGAGAGGAGTAGTGAGCCATCGAAGTTATGACTGTTGCCCGTGACACTCATGCTGAGCACCACATCGCATCACAGTCATATCGTTGCATCTACTGCCACAGGCATCCTCTTTGAGTGCTGAAATAAGTTACGTCCACTCATCGCTGTGGGAGTGGTTCTTCATAATTTTGTTGTATTAAATTTTGGTCCTGACATTGGCTGGACAGCAGTTTGGTTGGAGACAGGAGCTGCAGTGGGCTGTGATAGGCCACTATAATAAAGAACTTTTTTTTTACTTTTTTTGTGTAATCGCCTGTACTTGTCCTTTTTGGCATCAAGGTACAACTCCACTGCATGTGTACGAGGGGGTACCCAAAAGAAACCGGAATAATTTTTTGAATCGGCAAAGCTTCTGTGGTACCGCGTTTTGCCGCTAGGAGCGCATATAACGAACATTTCAGAGTCAGTAAGCCGAGTGCCGTCGCTGAAGGAGGTCAGACTAGTTTAGGCAGAGTTTTAGAGTGACGACTGTTTTGTGTGAGCGTCGTTTTTGCAATGGCTGATTTTCGTGAACAGCATGCGCCGGTGAAATTCTGATTTTTTCTCAGAAAAAGTGGAACGGAAACTCTTGAAATATTCAGAAAGACGTTCAAGGACGATGCTATGGGGACAACTTAAGTATTCCTGAATTAAATCCTGAACAAAGCAACAGTCATGCCAATGGAAAACTTCAAATTCACCTCGCCTCAAGAAAGCTCGTCAGGTGAAACGAAACCTCGAAACAATGCTGATTTGTTTTTTCGACGTGAGAGGAGTCGTCCATTCAGAATTTGTTCCGCAGGGTCAGACAGTTAACCAGGCTTTCTGCTTGGATGTTTTGAAAAGATTGGGCAACAGTGTTCGGTGGAAGCGGCCTGATTTGTGGCAGACGGGTGACTGGTTTTTCCACCATGGCAATGCCCCTACTCACACAGCCCTGTCTGTACGACAAATTCGGACCAAAAATGGCATGACCTCTGTTCCTCAACCCTCATACTCACCCGACCTTGCCACGTGCTACTTTCTTTGTTTCGTAGAATGAAAAGACAGGTGAATGGAAAGCGTTTCGCTGATGTTGCTGAGGTGAAGAAAAAAACGATGGAGGGACTGTCAAGCATCACAAAAGATGAATTTAAACAATGTTTTGAAAAATGGAATGAAAGATTCGACAAACGTATTATTGTAAGTGGAGAGTACTTTGAAGGATATTAAAGGTCTGTGCTTAAAATGTGAACAAATAAGTTAAAAAAAAATAAGTCCGGTTTCTTTTGGGTACCCCCTCGTAGGATAGGGCTACTTATTCCATATCACTAGAATTTTGTGGGCCTTCATTTGTCATCCAGGTAATTTTTCATAACATCCACTAATTTCAGTTACATTAAGTGTATTAAATACCCTTCATAGAAATGCATCATTACAGTGCTTAAGTAGAAGCTTGATGATACGAATTTAGCAGGGCCCTGAAGAAGATTCCTATCATCCTGATTTGGGTGATCAAAAGCAAGCCAAGTTGAACATGAGAATGAAACAGTTTATTTGGCTCAATTATTCTCTGTCTAAAAAGGTGGTAATATTTGTTTGCACCTTCTTGGCTTTGATTTCCCTGATAAGCCCAGCCTGGAAAGCATAAAACCGTGCCACAGTTTCGTCTCTCGCACTGCCGGCTCTTGCGGGACGGTGCAGAACATCGAGGGTGTTGAGAGTTTCTGCCCCCAATGACAATGGGTCACGCTCTTCTTCATTGCTGTCCAGTGACGACAGTTCATTTGTTCCATCAATCATCTTCAATGTTCCTCAGCCCGCTGGTTGCAATGTTGTCCGAGGTGACGAAGTCGTGAGAAGCTTGAATGTACAGCATCCCCCAGCTTTCAGTAGCCAAATACTCGTTGGACTCTTTGTCAATCAGCAGTGCGACCGGTGCCGTTGTAAATCCACATTTGCTGTGGTAGTTTGCGATTGTATTTGTGCTCACAGTGTCCCAAGACATGGCCAGAAAATGAGCATCAAAGAGACTAGTCTGTAGATTCTTATCTCTGTGATTGATCTTTGCGGAACCAATTTCTCGGAGACCAACCTGGCGGCCCCACGCGCGTTCCAGCTCGAGTGTGCAGGTGGCAGTTGTGCGTTCGTATCATCTGTGCCAGCCTGAAAAACTTTCCGTACAATCCCGAATCGTAATGTATTCTGTACATACTAGACCATCCGAGACACTTTCTAAATTCAGATCAATCGTAATCGTATCATCTAGATTCTAATTATTTTGAACGTGTCTAGCTTTTATGCGACGATAAAGGAAATAATGCAAGCTTTGTGGATGCAAGGTAATTGATATGCACCTGATGAAGTAGTGGTTTCTTTTGTAAGGTGCTGTACAGTGTGTGTTGGTGCACCAGTGTGCTATTTTTTAATTTTACTGAGGACTAAAAAAAGGTTTTGCTTAGAGGCTTGTTTCACATGATGGTTTGTAACGTTCTAGTTACAGACAGCTTCACCTCATTCTGTGTGAACTGGTGTAAATACACAAATGTTTTGAGCACTTTTGCTAAGCTGTGGAACAAAGGATGTGATATGGAAAGGAGGTACAGTTCTTGAGAAGTTTAGCAGGGTCTCCAGAACAGACTGGGGCTGTCACACTGCCCCCTTCTTTCATACTCTTCCTAACCCTTCCCTGATGGAGCATTACCTTTCGAAACAGACCTTTGAGGAGCCTTGGTATTTGAAACAATGTGCACCATATGTGCATCAAAAGACTTCAGTGCTGGTAGGTTGTGAATGGCTGGCTAGAATCAGTTGCCATACAATCTCGTGTGAAAGCTGCACTCAAGTATGGGCTGCACTCTGTGCTCTGGACCAGATAATTGGGAAAAATATACAGTTGTATGTTTTTTTCATTTGTCTATGGGACACACCTTCAAAAGTTCACACCTGGATTTTTTAAAAATTGTGGCCATTAAAAGAGAGTATATGGTAGCTGTGCTAACATAACTATAGGTTCAGTAATTTTCCTCTGTATACAGATGAGATGATTCTATGAAATATTGCACCCGTTGCTTTTGAGGCACGCATATCGGCAGTCACGTAGGCATTATACCAAGAAAAAACTACGACATTCAAATATTCTATGTCCTGCGACCACATGACCATATAGAAAGTGCGGCCGGAGGCTGCAGTTCACTGCCGACGATCGTACGAGACCAACGTCCGTGTACAGGAAACTGCCTTCGGCTCTACGCGGCGGCACGACCATGCTCGTCGTAGAATGCTTTGATCAGGAAGCATGTTGAACGTTAACGTTGATTGGCGCGATGCATACCGATCTCAGCTTAAGATTCTGATGCAATCACCACATCGCGAGGCACCGGCATCGACTTCGCGTTCGAGAACATATATGCCATGCACAGTGCACGAAGTAAGGCACGTCCATATGCTACTACGATCGCAAGGCGATGCTACTGTCGACCAACTGCAGGGATCTGCTGTCGCCGGAGCCCATGTTGGCCCATGGGCGACGACGGCGACGAACAAGATGCAACGTGCTTCAGGTACCCATCGGACGACGACTACGCCATATCCCGGCTATGAGGTGGAGTTCGCGCCTTCGAATCCGATGAAGAAATGTGGCAACATCATGGTGCTGCTCGGAAAAGTACTCTAATCGCTCGGTAACGTGGTGTCATCGAGAACACTACTCTAATGAGAACTCCGCAAATAAAACTCGGCTGAGAGAGCGCAAGATGGCCGGTTCGTCGTCTTGCGTTGTCGCGACGCCATCAGCAGCAACATTACACTCGGAAACACAGAAGCACTTAACTCCAAAACATTTCTTCGTAGCGACAGGTAATGTACTTAGACGCATTGCGTATACAGTGCCCCCGTAAGTATACACTCGCATTCCTATAATCCCGAGGACTGCAGTTCACACTCACTGGTGTTCAGCTACGCGGCGCCTGAAATTACTTCGCCGTGCACCGATCTTGTTCGATTACGAGCAGCATCAAAAAGAGGTTTTTTCGTTTCGATTGTAGGTAAAAGGTAATACGTGCTACGGTTACAAGCAGTACCGTAAAAACGGCGGTCTTCATTTCACACTCAATGCCTTACAAAAACAACCCACGGTGTAGATGTGAATGATTCTTTTTTTGGATTGAATATAAGGGCTCGTATGCCCACCACTTGACTTTTTGTATTGAATATAAGGGCATGTATGCCCACCACTTCACAAAATACTTCTCATATAAAGGCACGTATGCCCACCATTACTTCGTGCTTATTCATCGTGTCACTCACTGCCGCTAACCTCGAACCGGAAACTGCAACCTGTCAGCACCACACCCACCATGACCACACTGAAGTAGCCCGTGTGGTTGAAATACGATTTCGTTTTTTTTTCGCATTGCATTCAAAGGATCACCAAAATTGCTAAGGCTTATTTTGCGCATTATGACACGTCGGATGTTTATTTCACTTTGATAGCAGAGACATCAGACGATATGCGAAATTGCTTGGCAGTCTGGCAACACCGCGCCCACAACTTTCGGTTTCCATCTTGGCTCGGTCGAGCTCGTCGAGCTGGTGCATCGGTTGCTATGCGTACTTTCTTCATGCGAGTGGAATTTCAACAGGCAAGCTTCAGCTGCTGCGTTTTTTGCACAGCTGATCTTTGACCAAATGTAGGTGCTCCTACCGCGTCCTCAGCTTCGCTTGAAGTCTGGCGCTGATGATCGTAATAATCGGCACTCGAAAGTGGGTTGAAAGTCGAACCGTGACCGTGTGCTGTTGTCGTTTGAATGCTCGCATTAAAGCGCCAGTTCAAGCATAACGCATTATCATGGCTATTTTATTTCCAGGTGGACGCGAATTCATCTGGCAGAGTAGCGAGCGGTTATTTTGCGCTGAGTGCGCACGTGTGTTGACAAACTTCTGTGACAGTGCGAACTTTCGTTCGCGCCGACGCCAGGAGCTTCGTGCATTGCAGTATAATCACACAAGACCCTCGACCAGCTGCGTAATTCGATTCCTCTACTGTAATGTGCAATGCGCATCCGCGGTTTTCAACGTCACCGTTTCAGAGCCCGGCGTCGGTTGATTTTCGCCACAATTCGTTGAAACCGCGTCCTGCTTAAGACGCAGTCAGTCAGTCGACATTAACAAGAGGAAAGTAGGCATGCACATATAATTCAAAATATTGTTAGCAAAGACGCAGCTTTTTTTTTTCAGATAAGAGCCACCGCGGCGGCTTGATTAGAGAAAGATGCTACAGCTGTAGGTGCATTGCACGGACTCGATACGCTGGTCAAGCTGTGTGTGCAGGGTCGAAATTAGCATGTTCGGTTGCTTCCGAAACTTAATTAGCTTACTCCCAAACTTGGACGAATGGCTTTGTTGCGAAGCAAGCTGTTGGAGCTTGCCACAACGATAATAAAATCTGATGGCCTGAAGCGTTTTCAGAACATTGTTGCACGTACTTTCTAGCTTCGAAATGTGTCCCTCCTTCATAATAAAGTAGCTATATTATTCGCTTCTTTTTTTTTAAGGTTTTCGTCGCCGCAGATATCGAAGGTATAGGAATCCTCAAGAAATAAAGCATTCGCACCTCAGTTTTTATACGTATAGGTGTATTGCTTCACAAAGACTCCTTAACGCGTATAACATATATGCGTATGGTCCAGACCCAGTAAACCATAAAACGTACCATAGACATCAGCAAGATATTTACGCTGGACATTAGACACCTCCATTAGACATCCATATTAGTACCGTTTACGAAAAATCTACGTACCTACAACATGAAAATTGGGGTCCAGTTCACGTTGTAGGTACGTACTGCAGACATCACGCTCTACATTTATCAGATATTTGTGAACATGTAAGTACGCCCAGTCTACGTAGCCTAGACGTCTATATAAAGAGAATATGACTATACATGGATCAATATCCAGGTGAAAATTTCTAACTGGTTCCAGTCCTACTGTTTTAAGAGACACATTTCCAGACTGGAACCAGCTGCAATACGAGATGCAGCTGACACCTGTTACAATTCCAGATGGAACGGAGACCTACTGCATCCCAGCCACAGACTTCCCTATGGAGTCGTCGGGACGTCCAAGCACTCCAGCTAGCTCAAATACAGTTGAGTAAGCGAGTACATGGCCATCATGGGAGCCCAAAACACTGCAGATGACTTCCTAGTGCGTTAGTATTTTATTGCGCTAGGCGCTTTCACTGAATCTTCTCGTTGAGCATAATCGTCAGGTTAACAGCTGCGGTGGCATCAATACTCTTCTGCCGAGCCCAATAGGCCAGGGTTGCTGCAAAAGAAAGCATAATTGTTCACTTTTACAGGTGACAAGAGAATGGCACAGCAACCACAACAAACAAACCCAGTAATTTACGCCACTTTTACCGACGCAAGTCTATGAAGCGTCAAAGGTTGCCCTTGCAGCACTAAAAGGCAGTCGTGCTGAGCGGAGTGTGCTTGCACACGCACTTCGGCACACCATCCGAACGCATGCCCACATTTCGGTAGTAGAGGCCAGTTGCATACATCACCAGCCTTTGATTCAATACACAGCGAGTTTGGCGAAAACAGCCAAACGAGTGAGCGTAAAAATATAACGTGCCGATAAATGCGTTAGAATTTTTTCATTACGAACGCAAAAATAGCATAAAATACACTTCAATGAGTAAACTGAGACTGAGTACGCACCAAGAAAGGTCACGATCCCAGCCGGTGAAAACGACTTGTAGTCCTAATTCGTACTGACGGGTCCACTTCGCGGAGTAGTAAAAGCAAGCAAACTGTCTTCCTTCAGCTCCATCAAGGAAAGAACGGTTGAACAATCTCGCCAGCAATAATAAGAGAATAATTAATTCTGTGTCGAGGTTCTTCAAACACAATGTTCCCACGGAACACGATTGAAATCGCACACGCCCTGCGCTCTACCACTGCCACCATGGCTGAACCTAGCCTCGTGCGGATGTGCGAAACTGTCACATATTTTGTATCGTCTCTTTTTTGTACTTAGTAGCAGGCTTGGTGTGGCATGAAAAATAAGTTAATTATTTTTAAATTGTAGCATATTACTTTTTCACAGCTGCAATCGCCATGCGCAGTTTGCGCTATTATTGATAAAATACGATACGAACTACAACGCGATGGCGGCTTAGACAATGCACCGCACTTTCCCCGCCGCCGCCTGTCCGCAGCATAGAACAGGCCATGGAGCAGGCATATGGGCAGCGCATGTAGCATGAAGGCAAGATGACCAATTATCATTAGGGTAACGGGCTGGATTCAGAGAGAATGCAAGCACAGCAGAGAGGATCAGGGCAGGTGGGCAGATGAGGTTCGGAAGTTTGCTTGGATAAGGGGGCCGCCGCTGGCACAGGGTTAACTGGAGAAATTTTTGGCCTGCACTGGACATGATTACAGTGTTGACATGATGATAAAAAGCGGGACTCAAGAAGATTATTCTCAAGAAATATGAGGTCACACATTCAGCAACACAAATGCCTAAGCTTTCCTCAGCTCAACATTCAAATAGTTATCATTGCTAGCGCGATTAGCAGATTTAAGACATTTTTGAAAAAAAAAAATAACTCCCAAAAATTGCACTGAACCAATTCTTGTATTTTAAATAGCTGGATAAGTTGAATAAAACATGCTTAATCAGAAAAAATGGTTATTATATAGTCCTGGCTGCTAAATAACAAAAAGTTTTTTAGTGTGTCCTCACTTTTCAGTGTGGTTGAGATAGCTTGCAGGCTGTAGCACAAGGTATAAATTGAATGTAAGAATAGTAATGAAATAACAATGCGAATCCTGACCAAAGTGACTGGCATTTCAAACCAACTGCGTACAGTTGAGTCAGAAACCTGATGCGTGTGCATTCAGATTTGTCTTTACTACTTCCCGTATTTTTCATCTTTCTAGGCAGGATAATGTTGCCGTGAAGCGAGCACGAAAAAACGCAAAAACACAGGCAGCGCTGGTCATGCCTCCAATTTGTAGTCAATAGCGATTTCAAACTTTAAATGCAGTAAGGCAACACGAAATATCGAACGATTGAAAAATATGGAATTCTTAAATTATATATCTCGCTTACATACCCAGGACGTGACAAGTAATATCTACGAGAAGTCTAGGTTAAGGCAGATATGATGTCGTGGCTACGTTTGCAGCTTTTCCACGAAAAAAGGTTGGTAGATAAGATGTCTGAGAGATTTTGGTTTGGTACATAGACGTTCAGACTTAATCTGGACATCTATGGGAGGTTTGTGGTTTGCTGGGGAGAGTTTGCTCGCCCTTCTAAAACTAATTGAACACGGGAAAAACTTAACTGAACACGTAGCAAACTACGCAGTAATCGGCATATGGTTCTTCGAGTGAACTTAATTCGCCACGGCACGAGCGATTGGCCCGCTCAAAAAAATTACCTTCTGTATTACGTTGTTCAAGTATGCGTCTATATATATTCACGCCCGACCGGAGAGTTGATAAATGCACGAAATCGGCTTCTAATTTTGATCAGAGACAGCAAAGGCTGTGGTCCCTATCTTAATTTAAACGCAAATCACCTCGAAAGCTTTGTCAAAAATCAGCGCAGAAAGCGAAAGCTGCGCACTGATCCGCGTGCTGACACATGATACCTCGCATGGCGTTTTGTGTTACTAAAACGTTGGGACGTACGGAGTAAAAAAAATAGAAAAGCGAAAAGCTTGAACGCACCTAGTTCTGTCACGCATCGTAGTGTCTTTTCACAGTGGAGAGGGTAGCGCAACAATGCATCGGCATTTTACGTTTCAAACGAAGCGCAGCCGTTTTAACCCAACGCTGGGCAGCAGTTTCGTTTTCTGTACCGAGCCAACATGGAGGACTTAGTTCTCGGAGCGCCGAGAGATGGCGCTGCGCATTTCGCATATCTAAAGTCACACTGAGTTCCAGTGACTTTACACATATCTAGGCACCCTACGCATATCGTCTATTGCAGCGGACCGCAGCGTTCGCGCTGTCCACAGATTAACCGTTACCTGCAGCCACGTAGCCATGGAGGAAAGTTTCTCATTTACCTAGAGGGAGAGCAGGCGGCGCTGCACTTTATTACTGACTCCATCCGCCGTGTCTCTATCCATTTGTCTATTCACCATAAAGCATAGAGTTTCTTACTATTACCTAGAGGGAAAGCTGGCAAACCGTCTATGGGAGTTTGCATGGAGACCCCACGTGACCACCTCAGCCACCATGGGCGCTCAAAGCATCATGGGGCGGTGAGCTACTTGTTGCGGAACTGTAACTTTTGGCCAAAAAATAATAAAATAATAAAGCTGTTTGATAGCTACAAACGTCCTAACATTCAATATCTTGTCTAATGATTGCAACAAACGAGCAGAAAAGCATTTAAGTGCAAAGTTTGCCTAAAATAAGACATGACTAGCTTTCCTATTGGCCAAGTGATGAACACTAAAAAAACTAATATTTCGTAATTAACAGGCGCACTTTTAAAAGTAAATATGTTTTAAAAAAAAATGTTGTTGTTTAGATACTTTAAGAGGTTTTTTAATGGCATTTCGGAAGAGTAAAACCTTTTATTGGCGTCGTGTGTCATCGCGTCTTCACTACTATGGCTTTTGCACACTGCGTTCGCGCGAAAGTCGTCTGCGCACACACGAACTACGTTCACTACGTTTTCGGAATGAAACGCCTTAGTACTGCCACTCTGTGTTCCCGAAAAACTACGACTGTGCCGCAACAAGTAGCTCACCGCCCCATGATGCTTTGAGCGTCCATGTTGGCTGAAGTGCAGCGCCGCCAGCTTTCCCTCTAGGTAGTAGTAAGAAACTCTATGCCATAAAGAGTCGCAATGCCGGGATAGCCGGGAAGAGGAGGTTGGCTCAAAGCCGGTAGTAGCTTGGCTGTCCTTGTCTGAATATTTTGGAAGTGTCTCCTGCGACCCGGTCGCAATAACGCAAGCGTTATTTTCACCCGTGACGTCGCATCCGGTTTGAAAAATGACGCCACGTCCGGCCATTTTTTTGTTGTTTTTGTCATGTTTGAGCCGAGCTACAGCCGAGCCGAGCATTGCTTGCAGTAGGAGAATGGACGGACGGTGGGAGCTACGCGCGCTCGTGTTGCCCGTGAGCAATTTCTCTGTTCTTCCTGTCTTTTGGTATGTATGTACTGTATGTATTGAGTGATTGCCCGTTATATGGCATTCGGCATTTCATTTTGAACTTCCTTGCGCCCGAATATTTTGTGTTTGCAGATCACCCAGGACTAGCACTGAGCCCGCTTGCCCGGCAGTGGACACAAAGGCCCTAAAGGTGAGACTCGTCTGTTTTATCCTGAGTTCTGCTCAAAAGCTCAGTGCAGTTCGACAGAAGAGAATATGCGCTGAGTATGTTTTTGTACCTTTTGTCAGCCCGGCCAAACGTAACTTTTGGTCATGTAAAACAGGCATGGTTAGCCTGCGCCCGAAAAAAAAGGCGGGAAACTTTTGACAACAGTCCGTTTATGCGGTGAGTTTTGTGCGCGGTCCGATTTTTTGTGCCCCCGCTAATAGGAAAGTGTATAGATTACTGATTTAATGGTTCATTTTACAGTTGTGTTGCTGTTTATCCATACGAGCCGCTTTCCGAAACAAGGGCACTAATTGCGGCGAGATAAGCGATTACGCTTTGGTGTCTGCAGCGCGTAAACATGTTCTTTTAAATTTATTTCCATTTCAGAAAACGGCACTTGAAAAACCGAAATGCAGTTTACTTGTATGCACGGACCTTTCCGATTCCTGCATCGAGTCCGGCGTTCTCTTGCTGGCGCAGAGGCTGAACAAAATGGGACGATAGAATGCGGAAGCAGCAAAGGCTTTAAGGCGCCACTAGGTGAGCTCTCCACCTCCTGTGAATTTTAAAACTAGTGCTGTGCCACCTGCACTGAGCTTCAGTATTACACGGGGAAGGTGATTGGACCCACGTAGCTAACTAGCATGGAGCGTATGAGGCTACTATGGAAAAGCAAGCTTTCTTTTATTAAGAGCTTATTACAGGTGATACTGCAAAGAGTCCTTAAGAAGGGGAACATTGTGGACAAAGTGCTTGATGTCCTTTGATATTTTGGAAGCTTGTGAGTTGCATAAAGCTCACAAGGCACTGTTGCAGTGTGTGACAGGTCATTGTGGTAATGATGATTATGTGGCCATTTGCTTTGCACGGGTGAGTGGCAGTTTTTCGCCCTGGCTGTCAAGTAGAAAGAAAAAACAAAAAGAAAATGTGGGAACATTAACTCTTAATGTGGCTTTCACCTGCAGACACCAGGTTAACAAAGCCTGCCCGTATAGTGAACAAAGCAACTCTGCTGTTACGGATCTAGCAAATTATAATTTTGAAAGTGGGCCTCCTGCTGTGAAACCGGGAACGTTTGTGCCCCTAGAGACAAGCAGAGGCGAGAAGCCATAGGCGAATGTAGGTAGGACAGGTAGCTGAACGAGGGAGTAGTTCCCATATTTGAAGAACACATGGAAAGACAAGGACGAGGCGTTGTTTGTGTTGTTCCTTCTATGTTTGTCTCTTTTTTTTTCCCCCACAAGTTAAAAGTCGATATTTGTTGTAGTTTCACTTTTTGAGACAGCCAAAAGATAGAGCACAGGGATGACTCACACAGCATTAGTGTTTTCGTTTCGTTCCTACTGTTTTGTGTACTTGCACCTCTTGACCTCAAATGCGGCATTGTCATGATCTTACGTGGCGCTATGCTGATAAAGGATTTGTGCGGCACACCTATGGGTGTGTGGCGTTCAGGTTCAAGCACCAACATAGGGCTTCCAGTGCAGCAGGAATTATGAGAGGAAAAAAAGCCTCAAAGATGGGGATGGGCAGTTTAGCTCTTCGGTTTGCTTTTTGTGAAAAATTCTGTGGCAGGAGGTTACATGTCAGCCCACCCCTTATGTAATGCTGCCTTTGGGCCGTTGAGGTACAGATAAACTGATAAATAAACAACAAAAAGTAGTTTCTGTTCAAACAGTATAATTTGCAGCTTTGGTGGAGGATTTTCTGTGGCCCCTTCAGGGAGTGTTTACCCAGAAATTGTAGTTATTCCTTAATGCCTCTTGGTCCGAAGAACCAAACAGTAATCAATTGCCCTCATGCCTCTTGATGAGGGAATCTGAGTGGTTGAAATGATAATTTACCATAGCTGTAAACAGTAATGGCTGGGTGTATCGCCGGAGAGAACTGAAGTCATCTACTGGACTGAGTGGTAAGAATTTCGGGTTGGTTAAAGCACAGATGGCTTAACATCATATCGCCAGATCTTGCACTGTTGGCGTGTGTGATTGTTGCGGTATATGTGGCTGGTGAGCTGTCAGCTTGGGTGTGACAAAAGTTGTAAGCTCAGCCAGACATGCCTGTGCTGTTTGAGCTCTGGGCAAGAGCTTTGTGCGAGGCCACTGCACTGTGTCCCTGTTGTACATTTGGCTTTTGTGGTGCTCCAACTTCCTCCTTCCCCCACCTTTGCTCGGAATGTCGCCATGGGAGTGAGAGAAATTGGTGTGATGTAATTAGAGCAGTGGCATGGCCATAAGATCCATCCGCACAGTACCACTTATAGGTTGTTTGCTGGTTTGGCACCGCGGTCAGGATTGAGGTGAGTTGTGAGTGGGCCACAATGGAAAATGACATTAGACCAGCAGCAAACATGGCACCAATGGTGGAGAGCAAACTTTGATCTCTGTGTTGCCATTGTTGTCAAAGTTATCTGTGAGGCCATCAAGGGCAGCACCTGTTCTGAATGCATCGCATAGCAGTAGATCAGAACTTCACTTTTACACTTGGGTCATGGGCCTCACTGCAGGAGGTGTATCAGTCAGTTCAGATTTCACATTGAAACGCATCAAATTCAGCAACCTTACTAGTCATAAGTACAGTGAAACCTCATTAAGGTGTACCTCGTAGCACTGCAGAAAAACTATGTGCAAAGCGGCAATATGCCCAAACTGAAAGCGGCCTGAATATATCCACTTACCTGATAAAAAATGATTCCTGATCAATTTTTTAAAATGTGCACACGAAACCTTTTAACTGCATAGCTACCGTTCAGCCTCGAATGTGGCTTGAGCAGGGTATGTAATCCTAAGGCAAAATAACCGCTGGTCCTTAAGGGTCCTTAAAGAAGGCAAGCATAGCAGGGGGCGGCAGAAAGGTACATGGGCGGATAAGATTAAGCAGTTTGCCGGGATACGGCCACAGCTGGCGAAGGACAGGGTTAATTGTAGAGACATGGGAGAGGCCTTTGCCCTGCAGTGGGCGTAGTCAGGCTGATGATGATGATGACACTGCCATCCTGCTGCAGAACATCTGCAAAGAGCCCTTCACAGGCAGCGTGGCTGTCAATACTGAGAGCTTCGCCCTGATGTGACACACTGCAGCTTATTTAATTTGGGAAGCACGCTATCCATGACAGCGTTGGTAATATGAGAACGCAATGAGAAGGGGCTGGACCACAGCTGCACAGTGGCGCAGGTCAGCCGGCAACGCAGCAATGATAGGTGCGGCGCATGGAGGAAAACTGAAATCTGCTGCAGAAAGCCCAAGTCATGTGACAGCGATTAGCAGTAGCTATAGCAGTGGCACATCTGCATGGCTAGGGTCGTGGCTTCTCGTACACCAGCACCTGCAAACAGGTTAGTGACGAGCCTCGGGTGTGGTGGGGACAGGCTGGCACCCCCCTTTCCTTACAATGGGAGGGAAAAGTTCTCTCTTTCCAGATGCGTCAAGCAGCTGCAAGTAGGCTAGGCATGTCAGCAACATGTCTTATTATGTCAGTGTGGCGTATGCATTAAAGCACTCATGAACTTTCCTTTTAAATAATATGCATTTTAAAAAAACTGTGCAGCCAGTAGTTTTTTAAACTTTGGCATATCCGTATCTTTACCTTCTCTCAGTATTGGTCACTGGCTACAAAACTGGAAAACTGCTCCTATGGAATTTTGGCTTGCGACAAAGACTGCTCCAAAATGCTCGTGGCCATTCCCTCCTCTGCACATGCTGTGTGGTGTGTAATATTCATTGTTCCCATGGGCATTGTCACATATGGCCAGCTGGGTGGTGTGTATCGTTTGCATAAGGACTTATGGGCACTGAGAAATTCCCTAGGCAGCCGCTTGGCCACCCACTGATTTCAACGTGATTGCACTCTGCTTTTCAATGAATGCTAAATCCTGACGTGATGGTGTCTGCAAATTTTTTTGCCACATTCCCCCCCTTTCTTTGTCTCCTTTTATTATTTTTTTCTTGGATGTTGCAAGTGCTGTTTTATGCAAGAAGCTTGAATTAGGAGCTTCGAAAAATTTGATTGCTGGTCTGCACGTGATTGTCTCCATGTCCAGGTTTTGCGCCATTTCCTAATCCCTGGCATTTATTGGCACTTTCACTTCTTTAAAAGTTTTGTGTGTGTGTGTGTGCTGGCACAAATTTTGGAAAGCTCTTTTTCTAGCGCTTGCAAGTTCTTTCCATATTTTCGTTTTTCATGGGGCTGGAGCTTCATGGCACATCCAGTCCATCAACTATTCCTTTGCATTTTCAGATACTTTGTCCCATTGCATTTGTGTAGTGTGGAGGAGCCGCCGCTGCTCTTAGGATGCTTTGTCTCCTTGCTTTTTTTCATAGCCTTCTCCGCAGTGCTCAGGTGCATTTGGGCAAAGTATCGAAAAATGATGACTAGCTTGGCTGGCATTTCCTCTTAGTCAATGAATGCACCATGCCGTCAGAATTTGACGAAATTATGGACATGTACACCGGGGAATCATTTCAGAAAGTTATCCAGGATTTATATTGTGAAGAAATATAGTGTAACTTGCATAATTTTTGGGTTTGTTATACGGCAGATTACACGAACCAAGAACAGAATAGCAAGGTTCTACTATATTTCTCTGAAGGGCTGTGATGGCTTTACAGGGTGTGTAGCAACCTTGAACCATCAGGGGAATTTTCTTTACCTGTAAAAATGAGTGAATTGGGAGGAATACGATCAAGAAAGTGGCCAAGTTGGAAAAAAGGACTGACTGAAATTAACGCAGTGGTCTGCCGCAAGTTTCAACGGTACTGTGAGTGCCCAGCACACAGTCTGTTCACATTGGCGTGGCATATTTTTGCTTCTAACACGTATGAGGCATGGCAGCCTGTCTGTTCTGGGTGCCTTTTTCTTGTCATCCATGATGTGAGCATTGTATATACTGGTTCATTCTGTACAGGTTCCCGGACTCAAGAGTAAATTTGGGCTGGTGCATATGGATAGACATAGCTGCATTCAAAAGTATTTTCTGTGGAATAAGCCGTAGTCGTAGCGATGTGCAGAGTTCATGCACTTTCAGTGTACTCATGCAAGGAGCCACGCCACCCTAGCGTGGCATCAAAATCAATCTGAAAATCTTGCTCTCAGGCCTCATCAATCTTGTGGGCCATTGCAGAAACAAACAAATAGAGGCTAGTTTCTCTGCAGTTCGAGCTGTGATAAGGTCATAGGAAGCTGATATTTTTTATGGAAATCTCTTGGTGCTTGTCCCATGGCATTGCTGCTGTCGAAAGGGATGCCAGTGTGAGCACAGGGTGCCTTCATTGGAAAGGCAGGAAACGGCAGTACTTTTCACTGATTTAAAAACCAACCTTTGAAAGCCTGAAATAATCTCTGGCAGTACAATGATAAGTTTATGAATCCCCTGAAAGCATGCGGAGTGTTTCGTTTAGATAATTTTCCAGCATTTTCTCAAAGTGGTGCTCTTTGTTTCTTCTGTAAAAGCACATATGGCCACCACTCTTATGAACCATTAAAAGAGAGCAGAAACTTGTGAGCATAATTTTAAGAAACTTCCAAATCTAAGAGCCCAGACCACTGAGGCACTTTTCGTCAGGTGAGAAGGAAAACAGCTGCCAAAATTGCTGCACAGATTCCAAATTGAAATCTGCCAGCATCTGTGGGCCCGTTATGGCTAGGGATTCCAGTGTGGTGAAACCCATACACAAAAGTTAAGCGGGCCATGTCCCGTCAAGAATGGTGCATCTGGGACAGCATTTCACGGTTGGATCTGTCTCTAGGTGTCACGAGGCAGCATGGAAGACGTAGTCTTGTTAAAGCTCTCAATCGCGTTGTGGCTTGAGCTGCTGTTCATTGATTTTTCGTGGAATCTTTTGTTTCTCAGCAGTGTGCCACATCACGTCATGCGCCTTTTCAGTGTGAACTGCGACAAGAGCATCTCCACTTGCCACCTTACAAATTCAAGCTGTCAGGCTTTTCCCTGCACACAGTTATGCTTTAGGCAAATTTTACCATTCTACATGATTTCCTCTCATTCACTGAGATGCTTAGTAAGCATTAGGATGTGATAAATTATGAGAAGTAAAATATTGGTGTAGAATATTCCGTTTCATTGCTGCATTTTGAGGAAACATGTTTTTATTGTAATTTTAACTATCTGTATTGATATCTGAACTACTCTAGAATATTCAGTTGCATTTGCTGTGAATTTTATTGCTGTTATCTGCTTCAAAATGAAAAAATTGATGTTGCCACGCACTTGGTAGAGAACATCAAATGCTGGGAAGAATAAAGAAAAGGGTAGCCACCTATAGTAAAGAGATGGACTTCGTAAAAGGAGCTTTCTCAAACAGGGGAAGCAAATCTCTTTTCAATGCAGCTTTTGCAGCTTCATTAATTTTTTTCTGTGAATTGATCACGTATACTGTCCATTATTATCGCCACTATGTTTCTCGCTTCGGCCATCGGGAATTCAAAATGAGTAGCTTGCTGGACACCCAGTTTTAATTTTCTTTGTTGAATGCTTCAGCTTGCCTAGATAGCATATTTAACTCAGGAATGCATTTAACGTTTACATTTTAGTCTTTTTGTCCGCAGATTTTTGTTATTCTGTGCACACCGCAAGGAAACTCGACTGTGTAAACCATGCGGAAAGATATTTGTTTGAGTGGGATTAGATTCTTATTTTATGTGCAATGTGGATAGCAGCAATGCACTGCACTGGGAGCATTTCATCCAATGCAAGCAGATGCTGCTTTCAGTTGGCATCTAGATCACAAGGGCTTATCCAAGCTGCAACGGGAACAGGAGCATTGCTGAGAACTAGGTCTAATTTCATACATAGCAAAGCGCAAGGAAAGCAAATATTTATTTTAAAAATGCATTGTACAAAACAAATTTTATCTGCTTGTGAATGCGCAATATACTCGCAAGATCACCAAAAAGACTCCCAGAAATTGTTGCACCCTTTTATCCTTTTGGAATGGGCAGAGTGTTCCAAAGCGGCCGCCGCGGTGGCTCAGTGGCTATGGTGCTCGGCTGCTGGCCCGAAAGACGCGGGTTCGATCCCGGCCGCGGCGGCTGAATTTCTTTGGAGGAGAAATTCGAGGCCCGTGTACTGTGCGATGTCAGTGCACGTTAAAGAACCCCAGGTGGTCGAAATTTCCGGAGCCCTCCACTACGGCGTCTCTCATAGCCTTAGTCGCTTTGGGACGTTAAACCGCATAAACCAAACCAAACCAGAGTGTTCCAAAGCTAAATACAATGCTGAAATCACGTATTCGGACTGAGATCGTCCCAAGTGAGCTGCTTGGTTTCAGAACTCGACGTTGCTCCTCACCCGCTTGGCTTTGCTAATTATATTGTAGTACCGGCCGGCAATTCGAAAAGCCCTGCTATGCACAGCATGTGTACGAGCAGACGACGCAGCAGTCCCTTTGTCTACTTTTGGAGCCCGCGTGACCAGGGTTGATGCTCTTGGGAGTGACGTCATAACACACCCCGGCACTCAGAAAGCGAAAGCGCTCAGTATAAGTAGCACGGTAATAAATTATTTATAGTGCATATATGAATCGTGCAGCATGTGTCATGTATATGTGCCCTGGGGCAATGCAATATTTGAAACAAAGACGCCAACCAAAAATTTGTTGTCCCCCATTTTAAGATTTTGTGTTTAGTATATGGAGCTTTTGACCTCCTGTGTGCCAGCGTCGGAAGCTGCAAAAGGAAATGCGGCAGTGTTGTGGGTTGGCCAAGCTTAACTGCCAAGACTTGAAACCTGATAATTTCATTCTCTTAATTAGTACTGGTCTGACCCAGTGAAAACCTTCCGTTGTTTGTCTTGACTATTGTCATTCTCTCTTGAGCTCTGTGCACACTTCTTTTTGTGTGTGGTTCTTCCAGCACATCTTCAACTATGTTGCTTTTATCCTTTTTTTTTTAAGGTCTTTCAAATGTCCATGCACAAGGCCACTACAGGAGTGCGTAGGCTGCTGCGATAAACTGTTGGGAGATGTTTAACAGTACCTTTTCCTGGGCTAGTTGGTGTGACATTGTGTTCACGAAAGTAAAAACAGTGCTAAATTCTACACAAACCACACAGACTGCAGCGCCTATCTTGTCCGTCTCTCTGTGTGGTTTGTGTAGAATTTAGCACTGTTTTTACTTTCCTGAACACAATTGGGGGATGTTCTTATCTTTTTCTCTCTTGCATACATTCCATTTTTTTTTGTGTGTGTGCATTTGTTTGTGGGTTTCTCCTGGTGGTTTATTAGTTGCATTTTACTTTTCTGAGCTTGCCCACTTTTGTTTTCTCTTTTCATGGCATCCAACCCTGCATATGGCTGACACTAGGGGAGGGACTGCAGCAACCGACCTTGCATGACGCAGCATTCTCTGGTCCAAGGCACCTATTCATCGTTCCAGGCTACTGGCTCAAGAACATGCTCACAAGTCTGCACCTTGGCCTACAAGCAGAATGACAATATACCCATTGCTGCCAGAACTGCTGTGCCAAATAAAGTATTCCTACCAACGTGCCTTGTCGGTGATTAATGAAGCATATGAATAGATTACTAACAACTTGGTTGGCCCTATAGAAAAATCATGTTACAAAACAGTCGGTTGAGACCGTACCCAGCCTCCACATTGTTTCCTGTGCAGAGCCGCATATTGCCTTTCTGTTTATGCCCCTGCAGCAGAAAATGCTGCACAAAGTTAATGAGGAAAAGAAATTTCACTGACAAGCTGCTCTGAGACTACTGCTAGAAGGGTACTGAAGCCCCGTGAAAATGTAGATCAGGTAATGAATGTTCGTGGGTGCTGCACGTGTACTTTCGATGCATAGGAGGGGCCAGTTTCAACTTTCTTTTACAGGTAGGTAGCACCTTTTCTGATTGCACCATCCCTTGATGTGGGATGCTTCTGCCTATACCACCACCTCATTCAGCACTGACAGTGCTAGGAAAGCTCTTGCTGAATATTGTAATCTGGGTGCTTTTAACTGAATGGTCTTTGTAGGTATTTCAAAAAGGCTAGGCAACCATCCTAGCACTACTGGGGTTCCAACCCACTGCAAACTAGGCAGATTCTGTAGCGCTTGGCTCTCGCTGGCAGTTAGTGAAATTGGTATCTCCCTAAACTGCACTCTGAAAGAGCATAAAGGAAACTCTTCCACGGTAATTCATGCCATGCAACATGACATGGAAAACATCTCGTGGCTAGTTCATCCATTGTTTTCAGGTTCAAGACATTTGCCAATTTCTATACGGTAGCTTCAGTCTGTTGCAAACTACGTTTCTCTTGAAGGCAATTTTTGAGCAGGAATTGGGTTTCACCCAGTTTTCATGGTGATGCTTTGGGTGCACAAACTGGGTAATGTTGGTCTTTACCTGTTAACAAAGGGCCCTAAAAGTTTAAAATGATATTTGGTAAATTCGATTTACAGTCTTCTCTTACCGTTTCTGACCTATCTTTCCTCAAACAGAACAGTGGCTGATTGAATTCGCATCACTTGTTAATGTCAGATTAAATTTTTTCTTGCTCTAACCCTTCTTAGCTGCTAAGGGCCATTATTGCCCGAGAGGTATGTAGGGTGTGTACTGTACACACACGGAAATCGCTTCATTCAAATCTGCGGTATTTACGAAAAGGTACTTCGGTCCCGTCAGAATCTCGTATTTCAGTGCGACAAAACTGCCGGCAGTACACGCTTATTCAACGGCCGTCCAGTTTACCTGTCCTGGCCGATGATGAAGCATGGCAGTGCAGCGTGCTGCACGCGGCCATCGTGTTTTCGACAGCCCCCGGACCGATAGTCTATGAAAGGCTATTACATGCACTATGCGCGCGTTGCTTGGTGTGGGTTGTGCTCTTTGCGGCTGCTTCACTGCAGTTCTTTTTTTTTTCCCTGCGCTCCTGTCACGACGTGGGACCAGTTTATTTTAGAACGTGCGAGGCCGATCGAGTGGCATCTATGAGGCGACGCTAATGCTGCCAGTGCTGATGAGCGGTCGCGTAAGAATGACAAGACTGGTGAATTAATTAAACTCTCTGGTCGGGCTTTCTTTATTCCGAACTCTGTGTGGAGAACTATTTTCGGTCCCCTTACCCTTAATTTCAAATCGGCATGATTTGAACAAATTTTCAGACCCTTAACAGTTTATGCCCGACCATTGGCGCTTGGCGTTGCAACGATATATATCATTTTCATGGCGCGCACACAATTTGGCTCTAAACGTGATGGTCCTTGCCTTCATCTTCAAAAGTCTTGGCGCAAATCTCAAAAGTTTACTCGCAACAAACATAAATATAAGACTGCTCAAAGAGAGCAGCACGCGGCTACAAAACCACCGTGCCGCGCACACGTGTCCACTCTTGGCACCCTCAGTTCGAATAGAATTTGACCAAAAGTTTGAGCTAAGAAAGCGGGCACGAAACAACGAGAGTTCATCGTGTGCGTGTGTTTGAGGAAAGGTCGAGCACAATAGGTTTTGCCACTAAAAGCACTGATCGTGGTGCTTGCGTGCGGTACAGCGAAACGGTGATATCGATACGAGATGGAAGTACGCGTGATATGTTGCTCCGCAGCTGGCGCTTCTATAGTCCTCACAATGAAAAGTGGAAGGATTGATTTTTTTTTTCTGCAAAACAAACCTCGAGTAGAACCCCGCTGTTACGTTCGCGGTTGCTGAATTTTACCAGTGCTACGTTTTCATGAGCCAGTCCAGCTGCCATAGATCGAAACCCATGTATTACGTAATTGAAACTCGATTGCCTACATGTATCCGTTACATAATGCAATTGTTGCATCATTTCCGCATCGCATGCCGCGGAAGTCGCCTCGCGGTGATAGTTTACACCGTTCCGGCATTTGTTCAATGCGTGTGCAATGTCAGTGTCGGGTAGAAAAAGCGAAACTATACACTCTATCGGCGCTTGTCCGCCGCTGTGTTAGGCGACTTCTGGCGGGAAGCCCCCACGCCAAAGTGAGCGCGCTTATTGACTAGGTGATTTTTGGTGCGGCTGTTGGCACAGTTACATCGCTGCTGTGATGCCAGCGCGAACGACCCTAACGCGCGAAAACGAAACTATGCCGCGGCAGACGGCACACGAGATGCAGTTGCGCGCGTTGGCTCCGACGGTTTTGTTTCTACCATCCGCTTTATTCTTGTCACCTGCACCTTAAGATACACAATTTCGAGATTTCAATAGGCGATGATCCTATGGGATTAATGTGGCCACCGCGATAACAGCGAAGAGGAGCGCGCGTACCGCACCTTCGCACGCTCCAGGCATGCTCCCTCTTAGCTGCTAAAACCCTTCCACAGACAGCTGCTCAGAAGCGGAATCGAAATTTGAGCTATATATATATAGTTGGCATAGCATCATGGAAAAAATGGCACACTCATCACTTGTGTTGTTTGGTCTATCTTTGCTCATGCAGAACGATCCTGAGAACCACACAGCCTTGCTAATTCCAGAAAAGGATATGGCGCACAATTCATAATAATAAAAAAAAAACTGCAGGCAACAGTGCACAATTTTTTTTCACTCAAAACATTCATCTGCTACGTTTCCTGGCTGTTACTTTTTTTTTGCGGTCCTATGAAAAACTCCGCAGCAATGTGTTTTGTTGCATTTGATGCTCTGGTGCATTTAACAACTATATGTGGACACTTGAGTGCACTCTCAACTCTCACTTTAGGTCGTACACACATGTGTGTAGCCCAAAAAAATTTAACTTCATATTGTCTCTCCCAGATGCACACAAATCACGTACATCACCACCTGGACAACATGACCACAGATGTCATGCATATTCAAGAATGCTGATTCCATGGCTGCAGTTGAGGTTTTCGGCCAGAAGCATGGGTAGCGGGGCGAGCTGGCACAGGTTGATCGCTTGCAACAGAGAAGTAATCACTAGCGAAATGTGTCGTAGTATGTGCACCGACATTTGCAGCTGAACTGGTTTTTACTGAAATGTGAAATTTTTAGTAGTCACTGAAGAAGAAAATAAGTAAAGTGTGTATTGCAGAAACAAAAAAAAATAAAAAAATTAATTCAGCTGGTGAATGTGAGAGATTTCAGTTGCAAAGTATATATGCCAATCCTAATTTATCTTCGAGAAAGTACTCTACAAGCTATAATTAGTCCAAAAGTGATGGCCTACAGAGTGTTTCACTGAATGTGGCAATTTTTTAAATAGATTAAATACAGCTACGATATTTATTTAACCCGCAGGCTTGTAAATTAATATATAATATTTAACTTTTTACCAGTTACAGTAATGCCTCTTATTATAGCTGACCATAATATCCGCATCAGTTTTTAGATTTCTCAAATTGTGATTCTCATCTTGGCTGCAGTGCACTGAGCTTGGGGTGCCCAAATGGGCGAAACTGCACGGGCCAGGAGCACTCGCAGCCACGCCTACGAGTGCATACCCAGCTCTTTTCTCGAGCAGTTCCCACTGCGGTCACTAAAGTATATACACACTTCATTCCCTACTTCTGTTTTTCAAGCTCAGCCAGTGTAAAAGCAGATCCCTTTAAGAGCTGTTAATTCCTTATAAAAGAACTAATCCCAGCTGGGACACACCTTGCACAGAAAGATTACAGCAGAAGCCTTAACACAGCTGCAATACCTGCAGGTTTTTGACTGGTATCAACTGAAAATGTAGACAGTTTAGTCTGGCAAATCCCAACTGACCCCTGCTGAGATCACACACAACCCTGTGGTTTCCATAGCTGGTGACCAGTCGAAATCTGCCATTCTTGTGAAGTTGACCTGCTATTGACTAGGACAAACATTTGGCTTTTATTATGTCATTAACTAGAACAATTTGCAATGATATTTCAGGCACACTTCAGTTTTGATTACACAGTTTCACTTGGTTCCAGCTCGAACAGTGAAGCTGCTTTGCAAGAGAAGGTGTGGCATCATATATTAGCAAACAGCTATGATTCTTAATTCGAAACTGTGGCCAACAGATTTCTGCTTGAGACTGAGTGATATTAGTTCATATCAGCTGCAACTATGTCATATTCTCAGTTTAGGATGTTTCCCTCGCACGTATGTAAATCCAGATGGCAATTGCCCAGTGAAAGCAAATTATATTCACCTGAACTATAGCTAATCTACTGCCTTCATGACTGTAGCAAAAAAAGGTTTAAAGCTCCTTCAAGTAAGTGCAATATTAGTACAAGACGCACTTAATTTTCATTGAAAGGTATGATGGCATTTTCATCAAGCAGAGAGATACAGTAGGGATTAGAACTTCAATGTGGGACATGGGTCATATGGTTACTTGGTCATCACAAAGCTGAACTTTTCTTATTAAATAGCAGTAGAAATAATTTGCTTATTGCTAAGATGTCAGGTTGAAAGCTCTTGACTTTAGTTGTTATCAAAGCTGCTGAGGCAAGAAAATTGTGTAAAGCACACATTTTACCCCATTAAAGGTGAAGCATAGAAGAACATACCATCAGATGAACCTGTGCTCACTGAAAAAATAATGCAGAAAGTACAATAAGAGCCAACAGCCCCTGTAAAAGAATTTAAAGGCCCAGATTGCAGTATAAATCACTCAATCATTCATAAATCAATATGTTCAGAACAATCCTTGCAAAGTTTCAAATCAGGTTATTTACTGAGCAGAACAAATAAAATGTACTGCACTCATTCTGCCCACACATTTTTGAAAAGGCATGAATGAATGCCTGACAGTGTAACAGACCTCTTAGCTGTTTTTCTTCCATTCACACAATATTAAAGATTACAAACAGCCTGACAATTGTAGATACATAAGGGCAAACTGTGCAATTACTCCTACCGGAAGCAAAAGAATCAAAACAAGCAAAAGCTACAAGAAACAATTATTACAGGTACAACATATACAGATTAATTTTTTTCTTTTTGAAATGTTAGTCATACTGATCCTAGTGTATCAATAATGAGAGTGTGATTTTGCAAGAAGTGTGCTATAAAGTAGAATTGCTTTTCATGATATAGATTCTATTGCGCCGTGATTATACATTGTCAGCCTCACCTTATTTATGTTCTTTCCCAAGATGCCATCTTGGAAAGGCACTTTCATTTAACTTGCACGCACACACACACACACATCTTTTTCACTGCCAGAAAACTGCGCATGGTAATGTAGCAAAACACTTCAGCAGCTTCAGCTGCCCCTTAGGTTGTGCACAGATGGTACAGTAAAAAGCTCTTTGTGTGATCCACCAAAGCTGTCAGGTACATATATGCCAGTGAGCTGCCTTCCTGTACCTAGCTAAATTTTGTGGTTCCGCAACTTTCGATGGGAAGTGAATTTTGTTGAAAATTTTCATATCTAAAAATGGTGATGAGTAATGTCTGTTTGTAAAAAAGACTGGAAAGACCTAGAAACAGGAATATGCGAACACTTGGTGACATAAGACAGCTATTCAAAACACATTTGAAACATTCTTCAAGCTATATTGCCCACATGGAAAACATGTATCATATCTGAGTTCTAATATCGTTTTTTTTCTCATGGATACTAGAGTCAAGGATTTCACATTAAAGAGCAACCACAGAATCTTCCGTAACGTGACACAAACATACCATAATAAGCTAAGCTACCACTATAGTATAAGAGAATATGCTAGAATATTTGATTCAGTACACATATTCCATTGAATTTCAGCTGCAGGAGAGAGAACCACAGTTAAGTAAAATACCACTCTATCTGTTGACCTTTGAAATATTCCCGAAAGAGATCATTTTTTTTTGTGCGTTAACTGAAATTCCATTGTCAAAAAATGATTTAAGCATATAATTTGTTTTCCTGCAACTAATGCATTGCTGACTCAAAGTGTACTTGATCTGTGAGCAAAACTGTGCTGTCCATGCACTGGAAGACCAAGCACCTGAAGTTATCGAGCTGAAGCCATTAGTGATTAAATTTTTTTAAAGAGTATGGAAGATAAAATAGAATCCAGCAGTTTACCAGCCTCTATATATTGGCAGTTTACCACCAGGTTCAATTTGGTTATTTAATTTAATAATGAACGACTATACAAAAAATTCTCAGGGATAGCGAAAAAGGGAGTTCAAAAGCCAAGCAGGTACAGTTTGCTTGGTAAAATCCTATGTTTCGTCACATCGAAGATTTTCTGAACACTGAGAAAAAAAGCGCAGTTAAACAATTTGTCAAATGACGAATACAGCTCAGCTGCAAATTTGTCAAGAATTAATGCAATGCCCCTTATTGTAATATTGCCTTCCTGATGATCAAAAAAAATAGAGAATGTTAAAAAATCTTGTCATGCATTCAAATAGGAATTTTTCTAGTATTTGGGATGGAGTCAATAACAGGTAAATTGGTCAGTAGTTCTCAATGCATTTTTTGCCTTCCCTTTAATAGTGGCCTATATCAAAGCTTATCAAATCATGACAGAATTTTCCTGAGACTGTTCAGTCAAAAAGAACGGAACGTTTGCAAGAGCATGATGATACCATGGTAGCAATGAAGTGGGCATATTTCGCCTAAAAGTGCACTAACCTGGCCAGATCCCCCTTTGAGAGCCTCACAATGTATGTTAAAGCAGGTGAAAGTTTTTTTTAGTGCGCAAGTGGTGTTGTGTTGTGTTACTGCCATTCTTTTTGCAAGCCTGAAATATTGATTGAAATTATCAGCTTTTTATGATGGATTATTCAGCAAACCATCAGTGCATTGAGACACCTTATTTCTTCCATGAAGGGGTTAATCTGCGACACCTTTGCAGGGTTTTTTGTTTAATTAATAGTAACTGTAACAATGATGATAATGCTTTGTAAGCATTAAAACAACTCTATGTCTAAGAAATGCTTCTAAAATACTTCAGATGCAACTGCAGCACAAGCACTCACATTCGCATCAGGGCACAAAATAATCTTCTTGTGACAACATGAGAGGATCTCTTTTGCAGCCTTCCTATTCCTGACGAACCTCTCACCAACCCCCAACTTCATTCTCTTTAGTGCATCCTCTTAAGATACACACCTCACCCCTGGCCATTTTTTTGTCTGCCGCCTCAGAGCTTCCCCTGCACGCCCCATTTGCTATGATCCCTATGCTGATCTGGAACGTGCCCTCTTTTCCTGCCCCATCATCATCATCAGCCTGACTTCGCCCACTGCAGGACACAGGCCTCTCCAATGTCTCTCCAATTATCCCTGTCCATTGCCAATTGCAGCTACCGTATCCCCACAAACTTCTTAATCTCATCCGCCAAACTAACTTTGTGCTGTCCCCTGCTATCTGTTTGCCTTCTCTTGGAATGCACTCTGTTACCCTTAAAGAGCAGCGGTTATCTTGCCTTCGCATTACATGCCCTGCCCAAGCCCATTTCTTCCTCTTGATTTCGACTAGGATGTCATTAACCCGAGTTTGTAACCTCACCCACTCCACCCTCTTCCGATCCCTTCATGTTACACCTGTCATTTTTCTTTCCATAGCTCGCTGCGCTGTCCTTAACTTAAGCTGAACCCCATTGCCTTTCAATTACAGCATTACCCTTAGCATCGGACAAGCTGATATGGACCAGATGGCTCTGGTGACACTGGCACAAGATATCCACAGCGCTTCATGTTGCATCATAATAAATCTGTTTCTCTTTCTCTTTCAGACTCACATGCAGCTGCTGCAGCATCCATGCATGCGTGTGTTCCTTAATTTGAATGTGGGTGTTTGTGCTGCAGTTACATCTGAAGTGTCAAACAAACTTGCCTGAAACCTCGTTTTCCTCTTAATATATTTTGTTTACTGGTGATTATGTTGGAGTGCCTGTCTATTCTTTAGCTTGGTGGGTGCCATATATCAACTTTCTTCCCTTTGTATAAATTAAATGGATGATTTGTTGCTTCACCCCACGTCGTTAAATAATGCTGCTCATTCACCTACTTCTTTTTTGTACCGTATATAGGACAGTTGACCACTTGCTTTTGTTCTGCTGTTCAATATGCTGTAATGAGTATGTGTGTGCAGTTTATGACCAAGTAGAATGAGCCCATGCTTGTCTATGGTTTGGCTTTATGCGGTTTATCGTACGTCCCAGAGCGACTAAGGCTATGAGGGACACTGTAGTGGCGGGCTGTGGATAATTTCGACCACCTGGGGTTCTTTAACGTGCACCGACATCGCACAGTACAAAAGGCCTCTAGCATTGCGCCTTCATTGAATTGAGGCCAACAAGACCGGGACCAGGACCGCATCTTTCAGGTCAGCAGCTGAGCACCACAACCCCTAAGTCACCATGGCGGCTTGCCCATGCTTTTCATTCAGTGTTTCGGTATATACACTGCATTTGCCATCACCTGTTGGGTCACCTTGTCAAGCCACTGACAGCAGTAGCTTTTTGTGGCTGCTCCCTCTTTGCATGAAAAGAAAATCCAATTTCAATTTAAAGAAATTATGCGTTAAAATATTTCGTTCCATCACCTTACTTATCCACTCTCAAGGCTCAAGGGCATTATTTAGAGAAATGGGTGAACAGAACAAATCAGTTGCAGCTTTCTTGAAGGCGATGTTATTGACGATCACAGTGACAAAGGCAACAAAGTAGTTCCAGTCGTTACTGGTGTGTGGAAAAAATGAATATATGACATGCGAGAACACAGACTTTAAACATGTGGTCATTATGTGATGAAATATAGGGCTCATTGTAGTGCTCGTGAAAAGCTAAAAATCCAGAGGAAAGAAATAGGAGTTGTAAAACAGAAAACAAGACTGTCTGTAGTGTTGCAACTGAATAGTAAAAAGAAGGAAAAATTATAGTAAAGCAAGAGAAATATCAATATCACTCCCAAATTTTAACAAGAATTGCAGACAATTTTAGAATGTGTGGTAAAATAACTATTTTGATTAAAATTTAATACCCGCCTTTGCTGCTCTGCCAATGCTAAAACTGGTAAAAATTTTTCTCGAAACATGCAATACCTAGAAGCACAATTTGAAACACTTTTTGCATAACGTGTCCATACCTCTGGATTGTAAAGTTGAGATTTCGGGGCATGGTCAAAGTTGCCTACCACTCATATTAATAAGACAGCAAGAGCTGAATTACAACTATGCAACATTAAAATGATCATTAAACTGCAAGATCAAATAACCTCAGTTGAAGGACTCATCATGCTTCTGCAAGGTTCCAGTGGTTCTCGCTAAGCTGGTGCCAACAATACATGATCCCAGCTCTTTGAACAGCACTTCAACAAACCTTGTTAGCAGAAGCACGAAGTTAGCAGTGCACAAAGTGCCATGAAATTGCGGCCGACCATGCTCACGTCGAGGACCTCATTTCAACAGCAACTAACATACAGAAATATCTACACAGTAGCAAGATTTATTACAACGAAAAAAGGGTTTTCCTTGCTGCTAACCAATACAAAGTTGCCTATTTTGAGTCCTTGTGACACTTACGGCCAAGTGAAATGTGCCTTGTGAATTACTTCTGCTTATATGCATTGCTTACAAGGTGAGTTATTATTGAGAAAGTTGACTTAGAATTGAAGAAAGCATATCAGTTTGAGTAGTTTAAGCACACAAACAAGGAAGGAAAACATGGGAAATGAGCTGCAACCAATCAATTTATTTCCTGGCTGAAGCACTGTACACAGGAAATGAATCATTATTAGTATGGCTTCAATGCCAAGCAATACTGCAATTAAATAATAAATTCAAAAGACAAGCCAGTTATGAAAGTTGTTCACGTGCCATCATGTCTATGCTATTATAGCCGGTACCCTAATCTCTTAAAAGACGTTCAATCTCATAGGTAAATGAATGTGTCTTAAAGGGGGGGGGGGGGGGGGGGTATACTCCATTGCCACGCCATCTAGCATTACCTACTGACAGATTTAAGTATTCCCACAGAACACCAATGCAGAACACCAATAGTTTGTAATGTCTTTTCTGCCACCCATATATTTCTAACACAAAATGTGTGTGGATTCAGGCAAGACAGCCTGAGAGAAGTGGTACAAAACAATTGGGGATTCCGGACCTGCTGGCCACCTTTTTGACGTTAATTGTGGAATATATTGTGGGCTTAGGGCACAACTGCTGTTAGCTTCGGTGCATAGGGCACACGTCGTGAAGTTTCCATTTTGCCTTAATAGTAGAATGAAACTTTGGTCACTGACCATGTCGAACATGTTGATTGACATTGCAGAACCCTAACAGGTTGCTCGTTCAAAATGAAGGACCGGTCATGAAAAGGCAGCTCCTTAACTAATCAGGGCAATGACTTTGCATATGCCTGGTGAAGGTTTCCCTTTGTTCTGATGACTGTCTTAAGCATCATCTATATTATAAAGGACTCCAGGTGCAGCAACTGTTCGATTCCTACTGACATCACTGCGACACTTTCAGATGCCTGGGTATGTTTCTAGCTGTCTCCCCGATGTAGACCGAATTAATCGTCGCAAGGTAAACGATTCCAGGGAACTTCGAACGAGGCAGAGCATCTTCAACATTTCAAAAAATCCCCATGCAATTTACTAGTTAGAACGTGGGCAATATTCACCTATTGCCTAACACCTGCCCTTCGTCTGGAATGTACAGAGGGCAAAACGCATATCTAGAACACGCTCCGAGTGTGTTTCGGAAGTCACACGCGGTAACTAGCGATAAGACTTGGTTAAAAAGGGTCTAGATGTAAACATGTGCTTTTAAACTCATAAAATTTCATCGTCATTTTTTGCCTTCTTGGCCGCAGCGGCTTTGGGAGCTCCGGAACACACAGTTTGGTTGTTCTAGGCATGTGTTTTGCCCTCTGTACAGGGTCGTCAACTTGTACGAACACGCGAGTGCGTGGCCCCACTCTGGAGGGCCACTGCGCACGACACGGCCGCGAGTCGAAGCGAAGTGGTAGATGACGTGAAGCACCACGTTCAGGTCCAACTTCTCCTGCGCTACTTGGCTGCGATGAGCGGCCGTGAAGGACGCAGTGGCCCTCCAGAGTGAGGCCACGCACTCGCGTGTTAAGGGTGGACGACCTTGTACATACGAAACCACTGCTCGCTTCAACTAACGAATGCCTCGGGGACTGCAAAACCACCGTGCCTGGATCGTATTTATGACCCTGGTCCCACGTTGTAATGAATGTCGCAAATCAGGTTGAATCACACATATGCCTACTCGCACAACCCATAAATTACGCGAAATGAAAGCGTATTTATGTCGATTAATTATACCAAGATTTTCCGGAGAAAGCTGGAGCGTCTTCCAAGGCCAGTGTGCACAAGCGCGAGCACCCAAACAACGCAAGCACACAAGAGTCCTTTCACAACGAATCAAGCGATCAGAACGCGCCACGCAAAAGCCAAGGTCACATATACACGGTGAGAATGATGCAAAACGCCTGCATGACTTTACCACACCGCCTAAAATCCAAGCGCAACCCCGAAATCACACGTCCACGCGTTGACAGAGGCGGATCAAACAAGCAAACGATGCAAAAACGGCGGCTCAAATCCCGTCCGCCAACAATAAAGGAAGCCAAGGCAATCCATGGGTGAAAATAACGCTTTGGGCCGGCTTTTCGTTATTTCCACCGGGTCGCAATAACGCTTTGGCTTGGATTTCCGTTATTCTCACCCGGTCGCAATAACGCCGGCCCGAAAATTCCTGTACCATGTTGGCATGGTCCCACCTTGAGTATTTAGTCGTTAGGAGCAACGCTCGCTTTTCTAGTCCGAGCAGATGTGTGCGCGCTACCTGCGGACGCCTACCGCGCTTTATGATACTCGATCTCCGACTCAAGGACGCTGAACCAGACGTTGTCTTCTAGAAGGAGAGAGATGCGTACTATGACCATGTTTGCACGAAGTGCCAGTACTGCTCCTAATTGTGTGTTCTGCCATGCAAAAGGAATTTTCGCACCCCAGAGTGAACAGCTCCCATAGAAATCGAAACTCCCACCAGAAGCCGAGGCAACATGCCAAAAAAAAAAAAAAAATCACCGAAGCCAATCCAGTCCAATCCCAGTCGCCAGCTGGCGTGGTTTTTTGTATTGCACTTTGTGTGGCCTTTTCGTGCTGTGGTTCTTCAAATGTGCTACAGAATTTGTGTGCACCGGACTTCGTATTGCGCCTTGCACCGCGCCCTGTCAAAGCTGGCACCAACATAGTAGGAAGAATGTGAGTAGAGTCCTTGAAATTATCTTTCAGAGCGTTGTGGTGGGGTGCGTGAAGTGCTGTAAATGCTGCTGAGTGTTGTTTGACAGCTTCTTCGGAGTGTAGTAGAAGTTAGAGTTCGGCGCAACGGCTTCCGCAAGTGCGCTGTTTTCACGTGACCGCTAGTCTTTCATTCAACCACGGAAACCATCGCTTCGCGCCCATAACTTCCTCTCTGCAGTGAAGAAGTTCTGATATAGAGTTGCATGTCTTTAATCTCGTGATATCGTTGTGCTCATTATTGCGACGAATTGGACCAACGCGCGGAAAGAACTGTGCATTGGAACGACGTATTCTTCTCAGTGGCAGTGGTTCCCAGCATTTAGTTTTTCGGGCTTGTGTGTGTGTGTGTGTGCGTGTGCGTGTGCGTGTGCGCGCGCGCAGGGTATAATTCCAAGCTCAACAAAACATGGTCTGCCGATTCCACGTTACAAATGCGCAGAGTACTCATAGCCGTTCAGTGCCTGGAAGTGGATTGACGATGTAGCTACAGCTCTTCGAGTTGCCTGGTTCGCTCATAGAGAGTATTAAGCATTTTGTGGGCACTGGCTTTGGTTCTGTGTTTTCTTTTTTGACATTTCAAGCATACTTCGAACTGGTGCAGTAATGAACCTCTACAAAGAAAAAAAAAATAGTAACGCACTTTAATACCCCTGTTACACGGGCGTTTTCAACGGCAGTTCAGTTGACCGTCAGTTGAACTGAACGGCAGTTAGCAGTGTTACACGGCAGCGCTAACTGCCGTTCAAATCTCAACGGCAGTTGAGTTCGACTGAGATCGGGGGTCCCAGTTGAACGGCCAACTGACAAGATGGCGTCCAACGGATAAAAAAGTTTCCCGTAGTGGATTGTCTTGGCTCAGTGTATTGCGGCAAACTAAGAAAACACTCCAAATAAAACTGGAGACGCAATAAACACCGGTAGACATAGCGCGTGCGTCGAGCAGTCGAAGTGAGAAAACAAAAAAAAACGACGACGACCAGCGAACCGACCCACATCGGATAGTCTTGGCTACGAACCGACATCGTCACGCAAATTTTTGCCCAAAAGCAAAAAAAAAGGCACAAAATTTGTCGCTATAGGAAAAAATATGTACAAGACGATCATTTACTACACACAAAAAAATGTATACGCTGTTTTTCTTTACTTTCATTTCGCTCTAGAGGCGACGTCACGTGGTTACTGTGCTAACTGAACTGAACACGAAGTGCTCGTGTAACAGCAAGCGAATCCAGTTGAAATCAACGACAGTTGAAATACTCAACTGAGGGTTAACTGAACTGCCGTTGAAACCGCCCGTGTCGTGTCGCCCGTGAGCATGTCGGTGCACTGCTCTGGGAATGCTTTCATTTTTGTAATTGCGCACTTTGGGCTGTACCATCGCAAACTGTGCGTAACATTTTCAACTCTGCTTTTAAATATTTTTATTTTGAAAGACTTTATGCGTGCAATGGTGACACATGCAGTTTCGCCAGAGTTGTTCAATGAGAGAACTACTGAGACTTGGATTTCGCAGAGATGTGTAGTTGGAGCTTCCACTTGAATTGTAGTGTCCTGCTGTAAAAAGCTTACTGTTTTACGTATTGTTTTGTTGTGTCTGTGGTTTTGGCACCGATTCATTTGCCTGGCTATAATCTCATTGCTTTTCTGCAGCAAACGGAACATAGCTTTATTGACCTCGCTACCAGAGTGCGAGAGATCGTGTGTTTTTAATGTGTCTGTAACTGAATGAAGTCATTTAAATGGATACAAAGGATTATACGGCCTGGCAGTTTGAAATAGTTGTGGCATTGCTAGTACACATGCTATCTTTCTACAACTGTTTCAGCAGTGTGAACCCAGCGTCAGTGGAGCAGGAAGGTGAAAAGTTTTCTAAATGCAGCGGGATCAGAATCGATGAAGCACTCTCCTGCTTAACAAAGGGGGGGTAGTCGGCATCACCATCTTGTCAGATGCTTAGTGAGTGCAATTACTGTGTTTGAAGCACCGGTCCGAGAAACCCAGATGTAGACGCTCTGTGCTGCCTGTCAGCTACTCAGGTTGAGTGACAGCTGTGCTCACAGTTTTCACTGCATTTAATTTTCTTGCTCTAATTAACCAGACACTTGTAAAACACAGAAAAATGTTGAATTTGGTTTGGTTTGTTTGGTTTATTGGGGTTTAACGTCCCAAAGCAACTGAGGCTATGAGAGATGCCGTAGTGAAGGGCTCCGGAAATTTCGACCACCTAGGTTTCTTTAATGTGCACTGACATCGCACAGCACACGGGCCTCTAGAATTTCGCCTTCAAGAAATTCAGCCGCCGCAGCCGGGATCGAACCCGCGTCTTTCGGGTCAGCAGCCGAGCGCCGTAACTGCTGAGCCACCGCGGCAGAATGTTAAATTTGTTCTTTAAAAGCTAGCGGTTGTGAATGTCACTGCATTATAGCGGCAGTAACTATTGTTATGCATTAGAATAATAGTGTCACAGGCAAATGTAATAGTTATTATTCATTGTCATAAAATATTCCAATATGGCAGGGGTAGCAGTCAGAGCTGGATGGTGTTTACAGTTCTTTTGTAAGGGTACATTGCATTTATTTTAAAATCATGTTTTCTGTGTTGTGTTCTTAGCAATCTTTCCAAAGCTAGATTACCAGAGTGCTGCTGCTTGTAGATACTGATCTGATTGCTGCTTCTGTTTGCATTATTGTGAAAGCAGTTCTGTGCTAGGTCTCACTGACCTTTCTTTTTCTTTGGCCTTTATGCAGCCATCTGGGTACTTCAGACTGGCAAGCCTGGGTGGTGCCTAGCTGATACCTCCTCATCTCTGCACAGACAGGAATGATGCACCTAATAATCTACCGGCCAGGTCACATCATTGGCTTACTGCCAGTCATTAGCCCAATTTATGAAAGAAATTACTGAGTTTTATGCAATTGAGTTATTGTACTGCTGGATATGTGCAATGAAGATCACAACCAATGAATAGCTCGAAGTGTAGGTATGAACTAACAACTGCCTCCTTTTGATCAATATTTGTTTTCTGAATTATGCGCTATATTAAAGGATATGAATTACGAACTAAGTATGCCCACATCAGCATGGTTAGAAAGGCAGAACTCGTATTAAGCATATGCGTATTTTAAATGTGTGCTTTGAGATGGTTTTTAATATCGCAGCACATTTATTGCCCTTATTTACTACAAAGTAATGAAACGCACTTGAAACAGACTGGCTTTCGAAATATTTGTTTTGTTTCTCCTCTAAACTGGATATTGCTTTTCTTCTAATTTTTCTGTTTGTTCACTTGATTACCATAGCATATCATACCTTCCTTGAGCAGTGAATTTGGCAGCCGGCGTATGATGATCTCTTAGGTTGTTGGAAGCAAGCTGTCCATTGTCAATGGAGGCAATACAGCTCGGGAAAGCATGTGGATAGGTATAATATTAGTTGCCTGTCGGCAGCAGCAGTTGAGTGAAGAAAGGGGGCTCTAAGAGATGATATAAACAGCTTATGTCGTCACCTAACAAGGACTCTCGAACAGCCGAATGTAAAGCGTCCTCTTCTGGCCGCCCTCTGTTCCCTATGGTTAGACGAAGTTATACATGTAAAGCAATGCAGGAAGAGACAAGTGATGGGTATGTAAGAAAAGAAACCAGCCCTTTTGTTGGCCACAGTCAGGTATTTGATGTACAGCTTTTTTGTGGTTAATGGTGGGTAGTGCAATCCAGGCTGAATTCAAATGCGAACCAAGGCACTCCCTTTTCGTATTCAGTAATATGCATGATGGTTAACTGGCTCATTATTGCTCAGTATCAGACATTAAGTACTCCTTGAAATTTGCATTGTCATGAAGTGATTTTTAGACATGTAAAGTAGAAATGATTATTGTACATTTTCTTTCGCTCATTCTAGTACTTTATGTCTTGCTTGAATTACCAATTTATTCCTGCTTAAAGGAGTAAACACAACTAACTTTTGAGTACCTGTTCCCTGCTTTGTGATGATGCGTAAGACATTATTATACATGGACAATCATGTGGTATGATCACTAAAGAATTTACAGTCGAATTTCCTTCTCGCCCTGTTTCCGTTTCAACAGCCGAGCGATGACTGTGACATCAATGTGTGCTTATAGGTCACGTGAGACATGAAGAAGCTGTGATATAATCGCTGCTTTGTCATTTTAATTCGCTACAATGCTGAAGCCAGCCAGCTTGTACAGCCTGTATGGCAACAAGTGTAGAAGCAGCGACTTGCTCTTTTTTCACGTGACCTATAAGCACTCTTTAATGTTATATCCATTGTTCGGCTGTTGAAACCAAAACAGCATGAGAGAAAAGTTCAACTATAAATTATTTATCTGGCATTGGTGAATACCACCCAGCGATTCATACATAGTAGTGTCTTCCACATCGCTGTAGAGAAGAAAACATGCCTCCAAAATTAAGCGTCTGTACTGTTTGAATAAGCAGCATTTTAATACTAAGCCTCCGCGGTGCCTCAGTGGTTATGGTGCTCGGCTGCTGACTCTGAAGACGCAGGTTCGATCCCGGCCGCGGCGGTCGAATTTCTATGGAGGCAAAATTCTAGAGGCCCGTGTACTGTGCGATGTCAGTGCACGTTAAAGAACCCCAGGTGGTCGAAATTTCCGGAGCCCTCCACTACGGCGTCTCTCATAGCCTTAGTAGCTTTGGGACGTTAAACCCCATAAACCAAACCAAACCATTTTAATACTGAACAGCAGAGCTAGCATATGCTCTTCAAAACAGTTTTAATTCTTCATCATGTTCACTTCTTTATTCTCACAATCCTTGAACAGCTATAAATGATATCCTTTCAGAATGCTTCATAAGGGTACAGAGTGCTTTCTTACTTTGAATTCTCACAAAATAAACATGGAGCTAGCCTTTTGCCGTGGTTCCGATTAGCACTTTGTACCTTATGTAGGTCATCAATGAGTAAAAATTAAGGCAGGCTCATACTAATAGGTATTCAAGGTGGAAGCCCAGGCAGTATTTGTTTTGAGTCGGTACTCTGCTGTTTTTTCATAAAAACATGCTCTCTTTCAGATGTGATCTTTGTTGCACATGTGGCACGGAAAATAATTTTGATCTAAAATTACTTGATTGTCTCAAAATAAAATGTGCTGGTACTGCTCATGTGCCATGCCTCCTCTCAATTTTCATCATAATTTCTGCAAATTACTTAGGCTCGCCAAGCCGCGGTGGCTCAGTGGTTACGGCGTTTGGCTGCTGACCCGAAAGACGCGGGTTCGATCCCGGCTGCGGCGGCCGAATTTCGATGAAGGCGAAACTCTAGAGGCCCGTGTGCTGTGTGATGTCAGTGCACATTAAAGAACCACAGGTGGTCGAAATTTCCGGAGCCCTTCACTACGGTGTCCCTCATAGCCTGAGTTGCTTCAGGACGTTAAACGCCAATAAACCGACTTAGGCTCGCCAAGAGCTGCACACATTCAATTCCATATGCTGCTGTAAAAGTGTAGTGACCAAATGCTTTACAGAATTCTTTAAAAAAAAAGCTTTAAAAGTTGCTGATGGAAATAAAGTTAGATGATTGCATGTGGTGTGCTATTGCTCTGTACGGTTTCTTGCATGCTTACAGGAATAGCAGTAGTTACATCGTGCACGTACGGGCTCTTTTCCTTCCCACCAGGAAATAGAGATCAATGTGTAATACCATTCCAGAGCAATGCAGTGAGCAAATGCCTTACGCAATTCTTTGCAGATTCAAAAGAAACACCCTGCAACAAAATGAGTGAAAAAGGATTCCTAAATAATTCCCGAAAAACTTTCTAGAGTCATTACAGTGTGTCTCTTGATAGCCACTCGCTGAGCTTCTATAGGCATGCGGTGGCCACTTAGTTATTTGAACTTTACTGAAATAATTACAGGTTTAAAAGCGTCACATTCAATGAAATGAATGCATTCAAATGGATTCCTCTAAAAATCCTTTAACTAGTTTCAAGAGAGTTGTTACGGTGTTTCTTTCAAAGAACGTTAGCCAAGTGGAAAATTAATTCTTAAAACTCTGGACAAAATTCTGTACAGATCTAAAACACAATACATTCTAATGAGTAAGTTTGACATATATTCTAAAAAATCGCAAAAGCACTTTTTGTAAGGGGGGACTCCGGGCGTTGTGCTTTTTATGTTCCGCGTTTGCTGCCGCTAACTTCTTGGTGGCAATTAGGAATGAACACGTCGAGGCAATGGCATGTTGTGTTCTCTGTTGAGACTATGCTGCTTTCTGTGGTGAGAAGGGGCAGCAGAGTAGCTTGGGATGTGAATGTGTGCAACACGTTCCCACAACGGTATATACACTTTCGGTGTGATTCGGCCTTGTGCTGGGATAGAGCGTTCAGAGTAAACGTGGTTTAATGGCATCCTAGTCGAAATCAAGAAGAAATGGGCTTGTGCAGGCAAGTAAAGCAGCCGGCGGGAGAAAGGTAGGCAGATGAGATTAAGAAGTTTCCAGGGATACGGTGGTCGCAGCTAGCAAAGGACAAGGTTAATTGGAGAGACATGGGAGAGGCCTTTGCCCTGCAGTGGGCGTAGTCAGGCTGATGATGACCTGCTGATGAGGTTGACAAAATTTTTGCGTGATCCTGTTGGTTGCCTGTCTTAATACTTTGAGTTTGTCTGTGCTAATGCTGAAGCCAAAATGGCAACCCTTCAGAGAAAGTTGACAAAGCGGAGGTGATGGAGGTGAATCAGTCTAGATCGTGCACGTGGGCATGTACTGTGACAACGCGAATGTAATAGTGGATACTCGCGAAAAGGCCGTGTGCTGCGTAGCCTTTTTTTGTTGTTTATGTATCCATCACAGCTATCAGACACCATAAACTCGTTCCCATTCCAGGGCCACAGAAGCGCTCACTTACGCAGGCATTCTGCTAAGAAGCCAGCTAGTAAATGTGTTCACGTGCAACTCAAACGACATACATCGAAGCATGCTGACAGAAGCTTAGAGAAGCAGAAGTCAATTGTCTTTATTGTGGGCCTGCGAAGGCATACTCTGTCATTTTACTTTTCTGATACTCTGTCATTTTACTATTATGAAACTTCACATTTTTGGTGATGGAATTAAAGTCATTCTTTATTCAGAGATACCCCACTTTTCCCAAGGGTCTCTAAGCAGGGGGAGGGGGGGTGCAACTTGGAAAAAAGATCTTGATTATTACAGCACATTTGGTTACAAGACAGTCCGGTGCACTCCGTTAGGGTTTGTGCAAAAATGAATTAATGTAAATGTTCATTCACCGAACCGAATTTTTTTCACCGATTTCACATAGAAACCCCTTCATGGAACTGCTGGACGTGTAAAGCATTTTTCATTTTTATTGGCCATGAAAGCAGACAGGTTATATACACCTTGACTTTTTGCCAAGGCTTTCTTCACCCATAAGTTTATTTTTATTCTATTTCTGCAAACCGTAGTGCTCCTTCATTTGCAGCTAACAATTTTCAATGTTCTGATCGTGATTTTTTTTAAGCGCACAGGGTAAGCCTTATACTTCCCATGCATTTTAGGCCATGTTGAGGTCTTTTTCAAAGGTAACCAGGCTGCATGGTTTGCTTCTAGCTTGTACAGTGGAGCCCTTACAGCTTTCCTGAAGTTGGAATGGCCGTTAAAGGGCCACGGACCACCCCAGCTCAGCAGACACTCTCTACCTCTCTTTCAGCGAGCCTCCTCTCCTTCCATTCCCTCCTCGAAATTCTTCTCTCCCGCTCCTCGTCGAGTAGGCTCGGCAAGGCAAAATCACCCCTTCCTTCTCCGACGTAAGCCGGAGGCGTGGTGTCTGTGGAGTGCGTCACGGGGCTACGTCATGGCCCCGCCTTCAATAGAATTCTTTTCTTGGTTTTTGCTGCTGGGGCTGAAACAGCGTCGTCGCATTTTCTCCGCACACTGAACGATCGAGAGGCGCGATCGGCTCGACCACCTAGACTTGTTAGCGAGCGCACCCTTTCATACATCTGTTTGTCATTCCCAGTTAGCGAGCCACCTTTTCATTTTTTTTTTTAGGCCTCCCCACCGTTTCACGAGCGGATGGGCGGAAGTCGTTTCTGTTCGAAACACACGGCGAAGTGCGGACCCGGCAACCGCCCGTTTGCTTTTCTTCATGTGTGTTTGTGTTCTGTGTGTTTGTGTCTTTTCTCCGCTCCGAAGCCCATGTCGTTCATTGGAGTCAGGGCGTACGCAAGATGCATGGAGGATAAGCGGTGTCTATGCGGAGCGCTCAAGTGGACGAGCGAGGGAAAGGCTCTGCTGCACTACTAATTAAAACCTTGTTTTGGGGGGCTCGCATAGAAGAAAAGAAACTGAGAAGGGAGCGCGCACGCAGAGCTTCTCGTGACGTGATCACGGCGGGGGGGGGGAGGGGGGGCGAACCAACTCCCTCAGTTTTACTATTTTTTACTTTTTATGGCAAGGGTTCAAGGCTGTCGCCGCACGCTCCCTCCGCAGTTTTTTTTTTTTTTTCCTTCATGCGGGTTTGGAGGCATGAGCCAGAACAGAAGGCGCTGCGGAAAGCCTTGTGCAGACGACGCGACGCCAAGGCTACGCCCAACCTTCTCCCGTCAGTCAGAACGATGCACTAATGGAGTGCCTTTAGCGAAAGTAGCCACCCTTGACGTCAGCGGGGTGCAGAGTAGTGGGCGGGGCCCGTTTTTGAAGGAAGGAAAGAACGAACGGGCTTTGATTTGAATTTTCGCAGCTTTTCGGGGCGCGCATGGCTCTAGTATTTTGCAGAGGTTATCTTCGATGCCTCATCTATGCAGTGGGCTTGTTTTTCAAAAATGTCCGGACCCTGGTCAGTGGCCCTTTAAAGGTAAGGCCTGGGGGCCTTCTTACCTTCTAATAACTTTTGATCTTTAGGAAAGGCACAAGGGCTGCACTGTGCAAGCTTGAAGCAAACCATGCAGCCTGGTTACTTTTGACAAAGACGGTACATGTTTCTCACGAACTAATAGGAGTACCCTAGTAATATATATATTATTTTGTTCCAAATTTCATGCACTGTTTACTGAACTATATAGAATAATTGAAATGTGTTCAAAATTTGATTTTTAATGAAATTTCTACCTGTAGTACATAAATTTTGGCTTTCTTTGCTCAGTTGAAAAATCAAAACGGAAAAATTGCTGAGTGAAATTGCTTAATTTTAGTTCAGTAGTTTCGAACACTTATGTAGATGGTTGCAAAAGAAAATCTGCTGTCAATCTTGGAAGACATTGGAAATAACGGTACCTTTGTAAGAAATAATATTTTGAGATAATTGAGCCTAAAGTGAAAAAAGATGTGAAAAAGAAATTTTTACTCACACAAACACATTCATAGTCATTGATTTAATAGCCCCCTGCTTTGTAGTCCCTGTCGCAGTCATTTTTTCGCTTTTGGGCTTGTCGTTTTGCTTGCTGGGCCTCTTTTGTGAGCTGTCTTGTTGCTCGGTCTGCTAAGTACATACGCTTGTGGTCAGCTTTCCTCAGCCACTTGATGGTGTTGCGCCCTGGGTTCAATGCACACGCCTTCAAAACGTTGGCCCGTGTGATGCTACCATCATTAAATGGAAGACCAACGTCCAGTGCTGCCATCCTTAGGGTCTGAAGCCTAACAAACACACGTGCTTTGTCACAATTTTGATGAACTCAACACTGCCACCGCACTGTCTGCACACAAAACTCTGTGTAATTGCGGCACAAATGCCATCCATGTCCATTAAGGGATATTCACTGCCGCTCTGTAGCACATCCTCTTCCTGGAAGCACACAGAAATTCTTGGAAGCTTCAATGCCGAGGAGCTGGTGCGTTCAGCGTCTCATTAGGTCGCAGACTTCCTTTTGCTTTTTCACGATGAGTGTTACGGTTGCCGAGAAATTCACGCCTGACGATGGCCTTCTCTGCCCTGGGCATCTCAACTTATCAACAACCAACACCGGCACAAAGTACAATACTCATCGGAAGGGAAAGCACTCGGACGCAGCTGCATGAAGGTCGCAGAAACATGGAAAAAATGTGCGCAGCGTCTCAAGATTGTCTTGTCTAAAGGATGGATGGATGGATGATAATGGCTTTACCCTGCGTATCGGGCGGTAGCTTGTGCCACCTAGCCTGTATTTCCCCCATTGTTAATGGATTTTTCTTTTCCCTTTCTTTCAATTTCGCTCTTACAATGTTTAGTTTGGTTATCTTTTTCCCCTCCAAATTCACCCCTCCCTTGATTTCCTCCACCAATCTTCCAAACTCCCCTTCATCAGTGTCACGCCTTTCCCATCCACTCGCCCCTCCTCCCCAGCAAATCCCAGCACTATCTCTAGGTCTGTTGTCGTCTCCTCTGGGACGGCTGGGCGGAGTTCTGCACACTTCAAAACCAATTGCTCTATGGTCTCCGTTTCCGGTTTACAAGCAGAGCACAAAATATCCACTTCAAATTTGAACCTATAAGTTTTTGTTCTCAGAGTCTCTGTCCTAGCCGCAAAAAGCAGTGAACTGCCCCGCGAATTATCAAATACCTGTTCTCTTTTGATGTCCTGTTTTCGTGTCCTATATATATCTAGCGCCAACCTTTACTGCATTCCTTCTTTCCCCATCTTTCTTTCTGTCTCCTTTCCCTCCATTTTCATGTTAGTGTTTTGTTGCGTCCTATCCCTTACCTGCAAATACTTCGTTCTTAGCTTTCGGGTTCTATTTGTCCATTTTGTGTTAATACTTTTCATGTACAGATACTTGTACACCTTTCTTGCCCACCTTGTTTCCTCCATTTGGGTTAGTCTCTGATGGTATTTCAGTTTGCTGATTGCTTCCCAAACCTCGAACGACGCCCAACCCATATCTCCCTGGACTCCCTCATTCGGAGTGTTCCCATGGGCTCCCAAGGCTAGCCTTCCTACACTTCTTTGTCTGACCTCTAGACTTGACTATTTCTGATTTCATCACAGGACTGCATTTCCAAATGTGAGGCCCGGTACCATGATTCCCTTCCATACCCCTCTAACCACCTCATACCTGTTATAGTTCCATAGTACTCTATGTTTCATAATGTCTGAATTCCTTTACCTTCATCCTTCAGAAGCCTCTCATGCTTTTCCAGATATTTCTTTCCTTCACTTAGCTATACACCTAGATACTTATAAGTTCTCATATGGTCTATCATAGTGTCCTGTATTTCTAGTGGGTCTTCTCTCTCATCATTATATACCATTATCCCTGACTTCTCTCTACTGAACTGGAGTCCTAGCTTGTTGCCCTCCTCACCACAGATCTTAACTAGCTCCTGCGGCCTATCTCGCTTGTCTGCTAGTAGTACAATGCCATCTGCATACAATAGTCCAGCCAGCACTTGGTTTACCTTCTGACCTTCCTGCATATAACTCACGCCAACTCCTACCCTACTCTCTTCCAACTTCTTTTCCATTTGACTCACGTATACCATGAAAAGTAGGGGTGATAGTGGGCAGCCTTGTCTTAGCCCTCTTTTAATTTTAGCTGGTTTTGTAGTTTCTCCCTCCCAGGTTACTACCACCTCATTGTCTGAATATACACGTTGTAGATAGTCAACCAGATTTCTATTGGCACCATATCTCTTCAATTGGTCCCAAAGTTTTTCCTGATTCACATTATCATATGCCCCTTAATGTCTAAAAATGCCATCCATAGAGGCCTCCGACTTGCCTCAGCTATCTCTATACACTGCGTTATGACAAATAGATTGTCCTCCAACCGTCTGTCCTTTCAGAAACCATTCTGCAGCTCTCCCAAGATCTCCTCACGCTCTGCCCATTCTTCCGTTCTCATTTTCACCGTCTTCATTGCTAGCCTGTATACAACTGATGTGACTGTAATTGGTCGGTAGGATTTGATGTTGTCCCTGTTTCCCTTGCCTTTGTATATTAGTCTCATCCTGCTCACTTTCCAGTCTTTTGGAACGTCTCCTCCCCCTACTACTTTTTCAATGATCTGTCGTAATTTCAATTTGCTTTTTTCGCCTAGTATGGTAATTAATCTCATAGGTATGCCATCTGGTCCTGTCGCTGTTCCAATGGGAGCCTTGCCTTCTATTCTGTCCCAGTCCCCTGCTATCCTCTCCCTAAGCTCTTCCTCGCCTGTCCCATTGCTATCCCTGCTCTCCTCTAGTCCGTCCACCACAGGCTCTGCAAATGCTGCTTCGATTGTTTGTCTGATAAATTCTCTTGCTTCCTCTCCCTCTATCCTTTTTCCATACTGTGTGGTCAGTGTGTGTTGGATGCTCTCTGTCCTCTTCCCTTGTAGCCTTATGTGCTCCCAAAACCTCTTTGCAGCATTCCTATCTTTCTTATTTACTTTCATCATCCACTGGACTCCTGCCTTCACTATTTTGACTTGGACTAATGCCACTGCCTCCCTTTTGCTCTCAAGGTATTCATTCCATTTTGCATCCACTTTGCCTGGTGGGGCCTCCTTTTCTTTGCAAATCTGTGTTCCCTAGATGCCTCTTGTTTTCACGCTATGGCTGCCTTCACTTCCCTGTCCCACTGGCTTTTTGGTGTGTCTTCCCTTTTTTCTTCCCTTTTTGCTTTGGGCCTTCTCTAACTCCCTTTGAAAAACCCCCACTAGGGCATCATATGTCCAGTCCCTATCCGACTGCTTGGATACTGTCTTCAATGTGTCCCGACACTTCCTGCAGTTGTGTATCAGTGAGGTTATGTTTGCTTTCCCTCCCTTGAGTTCCTACTGCTGGTATTGCCCTACCAAATGTAATTTTGATTCTTCTGTGGTCACTTCCCAGGCTTTTCATACCTTCTTCGTCAATTTTCATGTCCCTTAACCTGTTGTACAGTTTGTGTGACATTAGGCAATAGTCAATAGGTGAGTGCGAGTTATTTCTTACCCATGTTACTTTCCCTTCGCATTTTATTTCTGTATTAACTATTACTAGATCATGGACCTTGCAGAATTTTCCTAGCATCTTCCCCATTGCATCTGTAGCTCCGTCAAAGTATTCCAAGTGAGCATTCATATCTCCCAAAATGATTATTTCCCGATGCGAGCCTAAGTGCCTGATATCTTTAGACATACACTGGAAATGCCCTTTATTCTCCTCACTCAACTCACTCCCTGTTTTCAGGTATATAAACCCTATTATTGTTCTTAGACTCCCCACTATGCACTGGAGCCATAGATGCTCTCTGCAGGTCTCTCTTACCCTTTCCCAATCTTGCCCCTTTACTAATGCGCCCAGGCCTCTACCTTCACGGTCTTTCTCTTTTCTGTTACACCCTATCTAAGTGTAACCTGCAATGTGTGGCGGTTTTTCCATGTCTCTGGTGAGTTTCCGCAACCCCATATACCCCAATGTTTTCAGATTTTAGTTTTTCTTCGATTTCATCCAATTTAATTCGACTTCTTCCCCCCTTGTACGTTAATGAACCCAACACTGAGATGTTGCTTCCTTTTCGTTCGCTGTGCCCTTGTCCTGCCCCTCCTCCTTTCACCTTTGCTGTCTACTCCTTGGCCTGCAGGAGTATCCTGTGTGCCTGTAAAAAATCCAGTGCCCTATGGCCCATCCTCTTCCCAACCTGCCATCCCGCTGGCTCTTTGTAATGGATGCCATCTGGGCAGAATGGGGGAGAGTTCCTGTCTCCGTAAATCACCCTCTTGACATTTATCACATCGCACCTGAGGGACTTTCCCATCTCTCTGATTACTGAGTTGGCCCTCATGACCTGGTCCTCAATGTATGGGCCCTGTCCCCTGATCTCCGGGACTGTGCACAGAACATTGTGCACTGCCTCGGAGGTTGCCCTGAGTTTTCCACTCCTGTCTGTATTTGTTTTAAGAAGGTTTCAAATTGGGCTACTTGGTAGTTAACATGGTCACACATATTTGCGCTTTTGAAAAGACGGGACAAAACAGGGACGACACACGAGAGTTTGTGTTGCGCACGAGTGTTTGTGTCCCGTCTTTTCATTGCGCCCGAGGGTTTGTGTCGTCCCTGTTTTGTCCCGTCTTTTCAAAAGTGCAATTATGTTTGACCATGTATTTGTTTTTCCCAGGTGCTTCCCTCTATCCTGCAATACATCACTGAGCCCTGCGTGGAGTACCACGAGGTTCTCACCTTCCATGTTTTCCCAAAGCTTAGCCTTGGCCCGTACTGCCATCTCTCTTAAAACACCCACTCGAAATGTTCTCGGCCTGCACTTGCTCATTGTACTTTACCGTTTTTAGCAGTGCTCGTTTCACTGTGTGTATATTTGAGCTTCTTACTACCCAAACCTTCCTACTACTGCCTGGCTTTGCTTGGTCTACACCCTGCTCCTGTTGCATATCTGGTCATGACCCCTGGGTTTGAGTTTAAGTTGAGTTTATTGACGTTTTTAGTTCTGAGTACAGAAAACTAAGGGCCGGGAACAAAAGGTATAAACCGGTACCTGGCTGGGTCCCCTGACCCCATAACAAAGTTCATAGTGATGCACTCCGAATAACCAAACCATAAACTAAGGAAGAAACACATACAAAGCACTTAGAATGAAAACAATTCAACATGATGTTTGAACTTGTGCACAACACTCGTGCGAATATTTAAACACAATAAAATCTGTTTCAGCAAAACCCTGTGCAAAATCCATCAGGAGAGACACTTATAATCAATAGTGCACAACAAATAAGTATGACGAACATATATCAAATATAGTCCATTCCACTCAAAAACAATCATTACAGAAAAGTCACTCCCCCTCTATTACCACGGTACTTCTGTTCTTCTCTGCCTTTTCCGGCTGCTCGCCTCTCTTCGGCGCGCTCCACACTGTTGCGTCTGCCCCCCAGTCTGTTATGCCGGCTGGCCGTCCTGCCTTCCCCTGCTCTGCCTCCAATCTTTCTGCCTGTCGTTCTCAGCTCCTCAATCTACCTTTCCAATTGGGCTCTTTCCTCGCTCAATCCTCGCTTGAGGGACTCTACCCTGCTGCTCCACTCCCTCTCGATTCTAGTCTCGGATTCTGCACACCTCTCCTTTTCCTCCCTCAATTCCAAACTTATCCTCTCCATTTCACTCGCCAGTTGTTTTTGCAACTTCGCGACTGTTTCACACAAGTTGCACACAAAGCTTGTCCCCTCCGCCTCCATCACACTTTCGAACCCCGTCTCGTCCATGAAGCACCATCTTTTGCATGACTTGCATTGGACGAGGTCTTCTCCTTCCTCCTTGGCTTTTTTTGCCGGACGCCCGATGTTTCTCCTGAGTGAAGGGCCCTGCTCCGCCAATATATGCTGTCTACATGCCCGAGATGAAAAACACCCACAAAAGAGAAGACACACCCGTCAGAACAGTATCCTGCACGTCCAAGACCAAATTACACAAAAAAGGGAAGGAGAGAGAAAAAAAAAAGGAAAAACTTCTTAAATAAAGGCCTAGCACAAGGTTCACGGCTAACCCTTCATGGGTCCAGTGCTAACCTACTTCCCCTTCGCTAACTTCAACTCACTGAAACCTACTTCCTAATCTACTTTCCTAGTCCTACCACCTGTTTAAATGTGCCGCCGCTTCCTAGTCCATAATCAACCCCCCAAAAAAACAAAAACAAAACATAGATGGTACTTAGCTACGAATGGATCGATGCTGCGACGGCTCCCCGGTTTTTTTATATGTAGCTTATTTCAGAAAAGCTTTGAAATCAGGTGGTGGACTTTTTGGTAGCAAAAATTGACGATAAACGTGGAGGGTATCCGGAAAAGGGGCATGGGCGCTCACTACATGGTTTCGGGAAAAGCATTTTGCAGCCTAAAATATGGCTTTCTGCGGAAAGTGCGATCGTGTAATATGTGTAGAAAGAATTGAACTTCTTAAAGTGCAAAAGAAAAAAAAACGTTTTTGGATGACAGGCCTTTTCAGCTGCACTGTTAAGGGCACAGGCTAAGGTAAAGTTAGAAAAAAAAAAAGTTTTTTTTTCTAATTTTACCTTACCCTGTGCCCTTAACAGTACAGCTGAAAAGGCCTGTCATCCATGCCCGACTCCTTTGTTGGAAGAAGCTAAAGAGCATATGCAGAAGACTGCAAGACATCCTGAGGCATGTGTATGAAATATATAGCACGCAGAAAGTGGCACGAGACAAATTGAACATGTGACACGCAACGTTCTCTAGAGTTCACTAAGCACTTTCATCTGGGCGAGTTTGTTCATAACAGCAACTAAAGGAATAAACCTGCGCAAAGGGATTGAAGAAGAAAATGAAAGAGACCTGAGGACAGGACAAACTGCTCTGTCCTGTCCTCACGTCTCTTTCGTTTTCTTCTTCACTCCCTTTGCGCAGGTTTATTCCTTTAGTTGCTATTCCCTGGAGTGGCTCAGCTACTAAAAGGGCTCCTTCACTGCATGTGCTGCTTATTCATGTGTAGTCTGTGCATATGTTCTTCATGTGAAATTCACATCAAACATCTATTCCTTATTCAAATCCAAAGAAATGAACGTATCTGCACCCTAGCTGTGGCTGCTTGAACCACGAAACATAACACTGTATCTGTTTCCTGCAAAAATGGCAAAGAATGGAGCTGAGGACTAGTGACGTGCAAGACAGGTATCACTTCAGTTTTCTTTCATGTGGTGATCTCCTGATGGTGTCGGCCATTTCTCATCGAAGTGCTGTGGGGTCGAGAGATAGTTTACAGAGCATGTGTTCAATGAAGCCGCAAAATTTCTTTAAAAGTTCTAAGTACTACTTGAACAGCACCATATAATGGAGGCCACTCACCTTTTGCAGTTAATATTTTTGCTGTATTAGTGTGCATTTTAAGGCCACTGCTTTTCAGGCATTGAAAAACTTGATTGACGAAATGTACACGGTACAAGTCGTGTCACACTTCCTTCACAAAGTAAGGTGTTTGGCATTCCTAATTGCCACTGGCTTTCACACAGGTACTTCATAAATTGATAATTTGGTAGTCACCATCCTGCAGCATAGTATAGTTTGCATCTACATTGGTAAATAATACATAAATTAAACCTGTACAGCATAAATTAAACCTGTACAGAGTTAAACCTGTACAGCATGCTGTGAAATACCACCAGGATGAATGCCAATTTATCAGTTAAACATTTTCTGGAACCTCATGTCCACACGTTATATCTGGTAGGCTGTAGTTTGTCTTCATAACTTCAGAATGACTTATGCTGTCAAGAAGACTTCATGCGGCTGTATGAAAGCTGATATCACTTTAAAGCCCCTTAAATTTCTTATTTCATTTAGATAGTTAGCTTATTGCTTTCAGTCTGGTTGCTGTTTGTATTCTGTAGCTCTCCAAGGATTCACATCAGCAATATTTTTGTATTGGTGCTCTGTAATTCGTTCAACTGAGGTTTCACTGTGCTCCGATGTTCACCAGTATTTTGTAGATACTGCCGGTGGAGATTGGTATGGATTTTCTACACTGGGCTCAAAGAAATGTGATAATGTGATAATTGCTGTGAAGTAGTGGTTGGAATGATTGAGATAGGCAAGTGCCATAAGACAGTGTAATTTTTTCAACAATAAATACCACATTGCGCTTAGCATAAAACTAGTCTCATTTATTTATTTATCTACTCTGCTGTTTGATGCAAATGATATCGCTGACACTTAGCTGTGCTGTTCCCTCCCTGCTGAAAGTAGGGGAGGACGTTGATGTCTTTGGCACAGCCGTGTGAAGTGAAAACTGGTGTGTCATTCTGTGGTTTATAATAAAAATGGTCCATGCATGGTGTCTCTGTGAATATGCTTAGCAATGAAAGAAACAAAATTCCTTCACAGTGCAAGCTCATTATAATCATACTGTGGTCGAGGCAGCAGAACACTGCTGTAAAATTGAAAATTCAAAAATATAATCTCGTGTATGTCAAATCAAAGTGAATGCATAAGGCAAGAAGTGCAGCTCCAGTGGCAGATCAGGCTATGTAGGTATATAGCAGCCAATAGCTCTGTTAATAACCTTGTCGGTGTGTGCGGTTAAGTTTTGCATTTGATGCAAGCTACTGTAGAGCAAGCCATAACACATGCTTGTGAGTAACACCACATGGCTCTTATGTCTTGTTTTTCCTTGATGGTACCATTTTATTAGTCTGCATTACACGAGCATTGCCACACTTGCTGCTGGTGCCTGGTAATCCTTAGGGAAAAGTAAACTAAATAAGTGAGACTAGCGTAAGAAACAGTATGAAGTATGTCGGATGTAGATGCATCAGCATGTACAGTAGGTCCCTATAGCCTGTTTCACATGCCAGCGAAAATGCTAGCGAATCCTGTCGCCGCGGCGGAAAAACCTGTTTTGAGTCGTCGCTGCGATGAGCGGCGAGGTTTCAACAAGTTGGAAATTTTCGCTGCGACACGCCGCTCAATCGCTCAGTCGCCTGCATGTGAACCGGCCTTATCATGGGGACACAAACACCAGTGCCTTGTTACGTCAGTGTGCAAATCTACTGAAAGGAACTCCCGACAGCCTTCTCGGCTAACTCGCTGCTGAGCCTGTGCGGCTTATTATTCAGTGCTTGGTAGGTACAGCAAGTTTGGCTTGGTATGGATGTCAAAACTACTCTGCGTGTAGACGCACATCAAATCTGGAAGGAGCTCCTCCGTGCCAGCGTGACACCTTTTTGCGAGCGAGTAACGCATACCTTGGAGCGCGCATCTCTGCTTACCCGCTGCTGTGTGCGTGGACGTGGCTTCTACGCGTGCCGTGTCGGCCAGTCGTCGCTTTACTGATGTCCACACAAAACAAATACGAGGTTCATGCTTCAAGTGCAAAAATTTATAGTCCTGCGAGCGGCGCCGAACATGCGAACGGTCGCACAAGTGACGCTTGTCGCAGTAACGCGCGCGGTCCAATATTGAGCCTGGTGCCACTCGCCCGTTAAGAAGAGATGCGGCGAAATAAGCGGACAGTCATAGATTGCTCTCCTGCACGCATTTGGCGATAGCTGTAACTTATTTGCACGAGATCGAAGGGCGTGCTGATCCCAGCTGTTGCAGTTGTTTATGCGTGCCCACGTTGCGATAGCGAAGGCAAGTACCAGCATAACAGCTGCATAAGAGTTTCGCACGTTAGAAACCTTACGGAGGTGATATTAGGTAATAGGAATGATGGAATCGTACCACCAGAAGTGGCGAAATAGTGCTCTCGGTGTGACTTTTTCAATATCCGCGAAAAATCGCAATACGTCCAATCGTCCTGCGCCAATCGTTACAGCTCGAAGGACATTTATGAGACAATGTGTCACTCCGTCGACATGAATTGGTGGAGATTTGTTTTCCTGTTCACATTTTCCGTATTTTTTTTTTTGCGGCTCTATGAGCGTTATACAAACGTGATTCCGAGGGGCGTCTGCTACTGCACCTCCACTCTTCGTTTCTTGTCTGCGCCGCCAGGTGCCGCATGCATTTGTTAATTCGCGAATACGACACTAATGGTGTATTCGGCTGACGGCACTCGTGGAGTTTTCTACGCACTCGTGCGGTGCCCCACGTTCGGCTGGATGCCACTTGTGCAGTGCCGTACATTCGGGTGGGACGGGCACGACACGCGCCACCGTGGAGACCGACGGTGGAGCGCGGTGCAATCGCGTCGTGCAGCGCACGCTAGCAGACGACGCTGTTCACGCTCGTTGGTTGACGCAGCATCGACGAAGAGAAAAACGGACGAAGCATTACAAGTGGGCACATTTTAAAGAAATGTTGAATATTATAGCAGCTGCAATGCATTTATTCGCGCTGCAATCACGCAGCTACCGGCCGGCGAGCCATGTGCCTTCCGTTATGAGGAAATAAAAGGTCTGTCAATATTTTTAATCTTGTAAGTTCTGCCGTAGTTCTTGTAGAGTGGCTGAAGTTCTTGCAGCGAACGGCATGTGCTGTTCATCCGGCATGCCTGCACTTTATAACGTCGTAATTTTTGCCAACGTATGCACAGGTTATTGAAGAATTATTAAAGGTCTATAAAGGATATCATTAAAGCGACAATGTTGGGCGCTTAGGGGATTGAGAATCACCTGCTGATATTTTCGGAAGTCACTCTAGTTGAAGCTCTAAAGGCGTATGCATCGAAACCGGCAAGCATAACGCCTTAGTGTGGTGTCTTACAAACCTGCGCCCCCATAATTAACCACAGTATCTCACGAGCAGGCTCGTGGGTCCCGCGTTTCATTCTATCAACGCCTGCGGTACTGCAGTGTTCTGAAGAGGCTGTTGCTAATTGTACAAATGGTTGACTGTGCTCGTTGGCGTCGGCCGCTCGTAGGAATAGCCTCTGAGATTATCGAGGGTCTCGGAGGCCTCGGTGAACAGACAGCAGAAAGAGCAACGGCACTCTGCGAGTGTTTCGCACGTTCGGCTGATGTGCAGGGAGACGTGCCACTCGTGTAGTATTTGACGTCACTTCCTGCGCACCGGCACGGAGGCAGTGCGTGTCAGCCGAAGACACCATAACATTCTGGAATCCTTGCTACATTCAAAAGAAATGAAAAGAAGCAGTGAATGAAAATAAAACTATTATACATGCAGAGTGATGATTAAAAGACTGTAATATGTGCTCATCTTGCAAGTGTAACAAATAAAAATTAGAAGCAGAGTAGCGCGTGGCCACTCGCCGCGAGCATCTCTTGCGCCACAGCGTGTCGCCGTTGCTTTGACTTGACCGCTGCGGCCGTCATTCTGCAACGGCCAGTGAATGCAGCAAGACTCTCCGTACGTGGGTAGTCATTTATTGTCCCTGCACTGACTGCCGCTGCGCAGCCGTACTAGGTGAGCACCGTTTCTCAATTCTGCGCTTTCCTAGATGTTCGTGGTGATTTAGCAGCATTCCCTTAGGCAAACTTTCGAGGAGTCTCGCTTCTCGAACCGCGAGTTCGAACGCCACCCTCACAATCCCATTGTGATGCAGGACCACGTTTCACAACGTATGACAATAGGCTTGAGCCTTTAGCGCTGAGCGCATTGCGCCTCTGTTGTCAGAACCTGAATGTTTTTCATATTAGGCGAGGAAAAGAACTGCGAGCGCTTTAAAAAGGGACCTCGCGTTCGGGTGGTAGATACCGGGCGCTTTTTTTACATTCAGCTGCTTCCCAGTGTCGCGCTCCAGCATGCAGGGGGGCACAATTAAAGAATTTGTCTTTTTTCGTCGTCGAGAATAGATCTAAGCACTAAATGCACAGCAGGAAAAGCGTATATTGTAGAGCTGCAATGTAGTCTCGAAGAGCCTCCGTGGTTATACCGCTTTTGCTTTGGTAAATTTTCCTTTTGCGAGCGAAAGCGTGGACGGCGGCATCTTCCCCGGCTTTCTTTGTGCGTCAACGCGCGTGGCAAGCTGTCGCCACGTGCCGAAGTAGAAGGGGTGGCGCCAGCACGTGCTGCACAGAACGCTGGGACGTTCGCCTAGGCCGGACGCCGCCGCCGCTGCGTCGACCAGCCCGTCTATGCAGCTTTAGGTCGTGGTTGTGTGGTAGAACACGAAGTGATCCAAATTAATCATGAATCATGCTAACACTGGGCCGCGGTCCGCGGCGTCCTGTATTACTCCGCTGGCCAATCGCAGCTCTAAACGGAATCAGATTTTTAATGTTTGACTATATCAAACAATCCACGTATCAAAATAATAGAGCTCATAATTCTTTTTCTTGGGATAAGCTTCTTGTTTAGGTAATTAGAAACGTTCAAGCAGCGGACTACTTTTTTGTCGTGGAGCAATTCTGTGCGCAGAGGCTGAATGTGGGCGGAGCTTCACTGCAGACTTAAGTTGTATCCGACTATAATGTGGGATGAGGCGAAAGCAACTTCCGCCTGTGTTGCTGCCCCGATTACTGTGGTTTTCATGTCATAGGTGACGTCACGGGCATGCTCCTGCAGCTTCCAGGGTGGAGTTGGAGAGGCGGTCGGCGTTAGTAGGTGACGTCGCGCGTATGCCCAGTACATTTCCGGTTACAACGATTTCAGATGATGTATTTAGTGTTTATTTTGAAGCGAAAAGCTTCACTACCTGCACCACAGTCGCGCTTCACGTGAGCCGTTGGAGCCAAGATTAGCCACAGCTGCGCATGCGCAAAACCGAGTGACGTCACACGTGACACAAAAAATAAGACAAACAGTGCGGCAGGAAACTCTCATATCTCGGTGGGCACTCGAACCGCGCCGTAAGGGAAGGAAAATGAGAAGAAAATTGGTTTTAAGGAAAGGACGCCTGTCCCTCATATCTCGGTGCATACCAGAACCGCGCCGTAAGGGCCTTAAGGAAAATGAAAGGAAAATTGGTTTTAAGGAAAGGAAATGCCTGTCTCTCATATCTTGGTGTACACCCGAAAGGAATGGACGCCACAGTACATGTCTCTAAAGCAACCTTCTAAGACAGCACTGTATTCACTACACGGGCGTCTCCTCCTCCGTATAGGCAGTGTGTGGACGGCCGAACGCCTGCACCGTTATCGTGGGGCTCCCAGTGCATTGTACGCCAACTGCGACAGCCATGACGTCAAACCAAGCACAACTGCAGCTTTTCGCTTGTATATCCAGGCTTAACCAGAGCTAAACCACTGCCTAATTTTTTTCATTTTTATTTTATGAGTGTTTATGTGTTTTTTATTATATATTTATTACTTGGGAAATTTTTATATTTATGTTATTATTATTTTTGGTATTTTTATTTTACAGTGGTTTCAATGATTTTCGGTTATGTCATTAATGACTAAGATATCAGTATTCAGGCTAGGACATACTACACCACCGAGAATTTTGGCCAGTAGTATGAGCATTAACGGCTTTTGCCTTTTTTGCCTTAAAATTTACTGCGCAGAACGAACGGATCAAATATTACACTTTTAGTTGGGCGTACACTCGCCCTGTCCGCCCATTTCGGAATAAATACGTCGCCGCTGGATTCTTTGGCGCGATAGCTTGCTGAAATGGCAGCAGTTCGATTTTCTTTCGCACTCTCTCGTCCACACGTACAGGTATAAGTGTACCTTAGCCCTATTTTTCCGATAATTTGGCGATTTTCATGTTCTTAGGCCTAACTAAATGCAGTGTTTTCGTGTAGCAAGCACACGTGGCGCAGCAGTTCTCATTCATAATATATTCAGTTGTTGCATTTTCTTTTATTTCTATAGTTTTTCTTGCTTGTAATGCACTCACCCTCATTATTAGTACTTACGGATGAAAATGAAACTCAGCGTTGGTCCGCCGCGGTGGCTCAGTGGTTATGGCGCTCGGCTGCTGACCCGAAAGACGAGGGTTCGATCCCGGCCGCGGCAACCGAATTTCGATGGAGGCGAAATTCTAAAGGCTCGTGTACTGTGCAATTTCAGGGAACGTTAAAGAACCCCAGGTGGTTGAAAATTCTAGAGCCCTTCACTACGGCGTCTCTCCTGAGTTGCTTTGGGACGTTAAACCCCAGTAAACCAGTAAACCGAATCAACTCAGCGTTGATGTGGTTTTATGCGTTGTTACTAGATGGCGCTACCGTTTACACATGCCCCTGTGCAGCGTGCCCCTGTGGGACGCTGCGGCAGGGAGTGGAGATATTTAGTATAGGGTCACCATATTGCTTTGGGTCACAGGGGAATAGCGGTACGCTACTGCGGATGCGCAGAACGCTAACGGATCTTGGGTATTTGGGTGAGCGGGCGACGCTAACGCTAAATCGGCGAAATAGCGTGCGCCCCAAAGCCTGCTTTGCGTTGGGTCAACATGGCGGCGCCCATCGAAGCGGGCTGTCTCTCTTCATCACCGATTTGTCGTTGCCGCTACTCTGTGGCTCACGCTCACAGCAAACTAAAGGCGCACTAGGCTTTTGCTTTGGCTGAAGTTGCCTGAACCACAAAATTTTAACGATGAAACACGCCAAATTTTCAGATTGCTTCCGTGTTTACAGAGCTGCTAGGCTTAGCGAGTACACGTCGAATGACTTCAGAAAGCGCAGGAGGTTCAAACTACTGATCTCCACAAACAGGTTTGCAATTTTGGGCCCAAAAAAAAGGAGTCACAAAAACTTTGCATTCCAGTAACACACTTTTCTTATTTAGGCGGTATATTTTATCCGCACGGACATAAACAAAACTGAAAATAATTACATTTGCGAGAGTTCCCATTGCGGGTTCTGCCCGAGATGGCGCTGCACGTGGCAAAAAATTAAAAAATGTGAAAAGCATTTCTTGTAGAGCTAGCGCCAAAGCGAGCGCAGAACTTATGCCTAAAAATAAAGCAAGGCACGCACATGGAGGGGCAATCTGCTGTTAGTGGCGGCGGCGGCAACTTCCTGTGTGGATAGTCTTGGCTCGATTCAACATGTCCGCAGTATAAAAAAAATCTTTGCATCATTTTTCGCACTTCCTAAGTAGAAATTGGTAACTGCAACAGTTCGCGTGTCGTTTTATTTACACAATGAAAAATATGGCATGTATATTAACTGATTTGTTCTGAAAGCTTCTCTTTCCTGCCGTCATGGCGCAGCCTTCAAGCAACGTAAAGCCACCATCCACGACCCTATTCTATAGACAGAAAACATGAACACGTTCCCCTAACACTAAGCGCATGTGGATAGGGTCACCCTATTCGCCCCGACCCTAGGTTTAGAATAGGGGGCCTCAGGAAGATTGGCAAGGGCCGCCTTGCGTGTTGGGTAAACGTTTGGTCTCCTCGATTTGGCTGCACTTCCTGCACCACTTCAGGCGGCGCTGCACTCACGCCTTCGATTTCCATGTGCAGCTAGTGCCAGCTGCGCTTCGGCACCCGATTTGACGTAGTGCTGCTCGAGCTCTCCTGCACTAGCCTCCCGGCGAGTTCTTTTCCCGTGCAAGTAGTGCAGGGTGGTCTACTGTCTCTTTTGTGTGCAAATATTATTACTCGTAGCGCGACGGAGCATTTGCATAAAAGGCAGATGATGAGATTTAGGAGAAAGATTACTGACGTCAACCTAGTTAATTTTGAAAAAAAAAAAAAACACGTCGTTTCGGGACCGGCTCGGTCCCTTCTTCATGGTCGAGGCGCAGTCTGGCTTTCCAAAATGAACTTGGTTGACATCAGTAATATTTCTCCTAAAATTAATTTCCCAGCCTGATAAACTTCTGTCAAATGTTTTTTTTTTGAGATGCTAAGATGTTTTTCAATACGTGAGTGATCGCAATGTTTGTGATAACTCTGATAGTCACCCCGCTGTCACCGTCCACCGACAGTGGATGCGTGTTGTGTTCAAATATAGTTTTAGTGATCAGGCAACTCTTTCCTTCTGTAATTGCGGCAGTCACTTTTTGATAGAACGGCAACAGCTTGAATTCCGTGTATGAACTGTCAAACGTCGTCTCGAACGAAAGTCTGAGTAACCTCTCGAATTCAAAGTTTGTTGCCTCTTCAAGGTACCCGTTGAATCGGTGACGGTCGACCGGCCTGCGCCACTCTGCACAACGCAACGGAAAGGACGGTGTCAAATTCTTCAACTTTTGGAATTAAGAAATTTCATAGCCGCTCCACGAGATACACTTTGAACAAATGCGCAGCGTTCGGTACACCTAGCACAATCCCGCGCATATGTCAAACCACGCAACAAACTCCAACAGACGGCCGCAGCAGAAGAAAGTTTGTGCACTTTTGCACCAGATTTGACCGCTGCATCGAGAGCACTAGTGTATTCCAGATATGGCTTTCTTCTGATCTTCTATATTTTGGCAGCAGCTGTGTATTTATGCAGAATTTTATTGATCTAAAATTTCGTGCCCTTCACCTCACTGGGGAAGTTTTCCTGCTACGGAAGGTACTGGGACATTCTAGAAGGGGATGACTCATGCATATCAATGAAGGGCAGTTCCAACCGGGGGGGGGGGGGGGACGATGCATTGACGTTTTCTGCGCTCATGGAAGGTGATGGTGCTGGGTAAAATTGTTTTCTTGAGAGCTGCCCCACGCAACAGAATCAGGCTTGTGGATCGCGCTCCGCTAAAACTATGTGCTAAGACACCTGTCCTGTCTGCGTGGCGCTGGGGTTGTTCCAATGCACAACGAAACCGAAAACTTGCCAAAACCATTTTTGACGCGACACCAGGCGTCTTCTCTAGGCAGCCCCGTTGTGAACCCTCGTGTTCAGGTCGGATCGATGGCGCCACAGTGTTAGTGGCTTTAAAGTGAAAATAAATACATGTCCTTCCCGCAATGAACCACATGCCTCTAAGCTGTTAAGCCGTACATAGCTTCAGCGAGGCTATTGGGGCTATGTATACTCTCGGTCAAAACTTGTCCGGCCGCATGACTGGCTTTTAAGAGCCTTATAGTGGAGAATTCACGGTACCCTTAATTAAGGACTAAAGCGGCTCGAAAGGCTAGACTAAACGCTCCTCTTGCCTTAAAGAATTTTACAGCCTGAAGGGAGCCTAAAATGCTCTACTAAATGGATGCAAAGCAAACCCTTTGGCCGGTAGACTTTGCAATGTGTGCTGCAGTTTTGACGGTGAGGTGGAGACGTTTTTCTCTGCTTCTTCATCCTTGCGTTCTTTTTTGTTCGTGCAGACCGTTGGGGGCACTAAGCGATCTACTCGACCTCACACCCTTCGGTCTGCCGCACCTGCGGTGTGCTTTGATCCGCCCATCTCAGTTTTTGGCGCCATTCACCCCTTACAGTCTGTATACATACTGATTGCATAGCATTCCATGCATGCTTTCGAACGCACCAAACTATGCCCTTAATTCTTTGTTTTTGTGCCAGCAGATGAGCTCAGTTGTTACAATGCGCTTATGTGGGTCTGATCAAATTTCCAGGCAATTTTTATTCGTATGCTCAAGGCATCATCAGCATGAGCTGCCACCACCACCGATGGGACAGGCCCGGTGCAGAAGCGACACGCGGAACGCGGAGGAGTCAGCTGGCTCTGCCTCTTTGCTCCCAAGCACCAGCCACGGAGCCCGCGGCGAAGGCCAGCAGACCAGGCAGGAAGCTGATCTCGGAATACCTTCAGAGGCAAGAATCTCGCTGTATTCTTGGGATGCTTAAAGGGGTACTGACGCAAAATTTAGAACGCACACAAACGATATTTGTTTCATGGGCGATGCCTTCTAGAAAGCTTCGGTAGAAAGCACTAGAGTCGAACATAATTTAATATGATATTGAATTCTGTCCGAGGAGCCGCTCAGCACTTCAGTCTGAATGGAGGGACGTGAAGGTCCTCTTGCCTCAATTATTGTGACGTCACCGAACCCAGTGGTTGTTCGCATGCAGGAACAAGCAGTGCTCTCCCGCGGTGCCGACTTGCTCAGAAATGTGGGAGCCCAGCAGCGCTGCCAACCTCCAGAGCCACTTGTCCCCCAATTTGCAACCAAAAATTCCCTAGATTTCCCTAAATATGAAAAATATTTTTTTGTTGTATATTGTAAAATTGTATATTTATGCGTAATTCAGTAGCAAATTTTATCTTGCAGCTACTCTATTACCAGATCTTGTTGAGTAAATTAGCTGTGTATTTGAAATGAAGGATGTAAAATGAACTTCTAAATGAAGCTACAAGGTAAACGTAGCACTCTTTGAAAATTACAAATTAAAGGCTCTATGTCGTATGTCTTTTTTTTTTCACTGTACGCAAGATATTAGTAAACATGCATCGGCATGCGGAATTAATTGAATTTTTTTCCCTCATGTTGTGTCGGTTTAGACAACAGCCGAATGATATCACGTACAAAATGCCTGTGCCTGGAGGTCGCTTGAGGAGTGTACGGGAACATATAAAAGCTGCTTGTTCATTTGCTGCGATTGCTGTAGAGGGTGGCTGACGTAACAGTTTTAATCAATTAAAGCAATGAAGCAGTGATTTTCTTTTGAATGCCTCTTGTGACCTTAACTCACTTTGTTCGTCGTGATGGAACTGGAAATTATGGTTTATGATTTTGAAGGGTCTAATGTCCCAAAGCGACCCAGGCTATCAGGGATGAAATAGTGAAGGGCTCCGGAAATTTCGCCCTCCTTGGGTTCTTTAACGTGCACTCACATTGCACAGTACACGGGCCTCCAGAATTTCGCCTCCATCGAAATTCGACCGCCGAGGCCGAGATCGAAGCCTCGTCTTTCGGGTCAGCAGCCTAGCGCCATGACCACTGAGCCACCACGGCGGGTGGACTGGGAATTGTTCCCTTAGTTAGACCAGTTCAGATTTCCAACACGGCGCTTCTTTATAAAAAAAATGGCGCCCTTGTTCTTTCCTAGTTATCAAAACGAACATGCAGATATGCTTACTGAATAGGAATTTCACGTCGTGCGGCGAGCTCCAAATACAGTGTGAGGAAGGGGCGCGCGTGTTGAGAGAAGACGGTGGCGCGCGAGATCACATCAGTGGGTGCCACTGGCCACGTCAGGGACCATACACGTCCTACGTCCGTGTAAAGGCTGGTTCGCATGCATGCAAGCGACTGAAAATTGAGAAGCACAGCGCTGCAAAAATTTGTAACTCGTTTTAACATAGCTGCTCTGACTGCTGCAGAGCCCCCGTGATGGCTCTAAACAGCTTTTGCGCTGCAGCAACAAAGAGTTTTCACCTCCATGTGAAACAGGCTTTACTCGAGCGCGCGGGGGTGTTGTGCGGGCCTCCGTCAGTTGTAGAGGAAAAAGAACGAAAAGCTTGTACTGTCTTCACAATTTGAGGGAGAAAAAATTAATTCTCTGAGCAAATGAAATTTCCCTAGATTATACAAAAGATCCCCTTTCCCCTAAACGACGTCCAAATGCCCTAGATCTAGGGAAAAATCCCTAGGGTTGGCAGCACTGGAGCCCAGGTTGGCGGGTCGACCGCGACGTCAGTGTGCACTTGAGCGCTGGCGCCGACGAAAATCGAAACTGCCACTACAAAATCGTTTGTAATTAGCACTGCGCATTGACGTTTTGAGCTAATTTTAGTGATCATTAGGCCCGAAGGCCTTTTTGCAGGGCGAAAATAGGGACACTTCAAAATCATGTACCCTTTTCTGTGCCCGTTTAAGCTCGTTGTGCCGGGAGGCTCTCACCGGCGAGCTCTTTTGATAACCTAAGCACAGCGCTGCTTCTTGTGTATGAGACACGTCGGTACGTCGCGGCCCGAGCGCACCGCATAGGAAGAATATCTTACTGGAGCCCACGCCTCGTCTCTATTTCTTCCAGTAGCCAGCACAAGCGACGGCAACCAGTAGTCAGCTATTCTCACGTGGTCATGAGCATTCCGTACTATATCCGAGGTCTGTTAGAAAAGTATCCGACCTTTGGCCGAACAAAAAAAACTGGCATAACTGGAGCGTTGGAAACCTAATAACCTTCAAAGTAGTCTCCTTGGGGCTCCATATACATCTCCCATCGGTGCTGCCATTGTTGGAAATATTCCGAAAAGGCCCTTTTCGGAATGGAATTTAGCTCTGCCGTCGTTGCAGCCACAATGTCCTTTCTTTTCTGAAATGGCGCTCCTTTCAATGGCCTCTTCATTTTAGGAAACAGCCAGAAGTCGTAGGGGGACATATCAGGAGAGTAAGGAGCCTGTTGAACTACAGGAGTCTGGTTTTTCGTCAGAAAAGTCTGAATCAAATGCGAGGAATGTGCAGGAGCAATGCCGCGAGGGATGCGCCAATTTCTTGTTGACCTCAATTCCGGTCTCTTGCGCCGCACAGCACCACGTAGGCGATGGAGGACATCGACTGTAGTACTATTTAGTCATTCTTTGACCCTGTGGGGTGCGTACTCGTGGTGTGCCACACAGAGGGAGTCAAAAAAGCAGTCAGCATCACTCTGACATTGCTGCGCACTTGGCGGGCCTTCTTTGGTCTTGGTGACGTGGAATGCGTCCTCTGTGACGACTGGGATTTGTGTTCCGGGTCGTACCCGTACACCCAAGACTCATCACTAGTGATTACGGCATAGGTGAAGTCAGGGTAACTGTTTGTGGAATCCAGCATCTCCTGTGAGACTTCAACACGAAGCTGCTTTTTCTCCACCGTCAGCAGCTTTGGCACGAATTTCGCCGCATCTCTCTCCATGGCCAAATCTTCGGTGATAATGGAATGTGCATAAAAATTGCTGATGTACACCTCTCCCGCAATTTCTCGGATAGTCACACAACAGTCCCGCATCACCACAGCGTTCACTTCGGCAATGACCTGGTCATTTCGGCAAGTTGACGGCCGACCGGAGCGTGGCTCTCTCTCCACGGATGTGCGGCTGTCTTTAAACCAGTTGCACCACTGCTTAATCTATGTGCTGCTCATAGCATCATTACCGAAAGCCGTCTGAATATTTCGAATGGTTTCCACTTGGCTATCGCCAAGTTTCTGGCAAAATTTGAGGTAGTAGCGCTGCTCCTCTCGCTCCGCCATTTTCCTTGCAACAAAAAACCGACGAGAGCACTGCGCACTGCCTCACTCAAACGCTGCTTCCCAGTGACTGACGCTATCGGCAGGCGGGAAAAAATTCGTGCATGCGCACGAGGGTTCAAGGTCGGCTGCTGTAAGTGCGCTTGTTTCACATCCATCAGGTGTTCGCAAAAAAAAAAATAATGTCGGATACTTTTCTAACAGACCTCGTATAGTCTAGAAATGCATACTCGCCTCCAGCACATAGATTCTGCCCTCTTCTAAGTAGGTGCAGGTCACACTGGCTGGGGGAGGTCAGCGTGCACTGCATTTCTTAGCCACATGCGACGAAATTCAGACACGAAAACGGGGACGTACCAGCTATGGCCTATTGATCTCCTAACTGTAGGCAGCAGCTAAGGGCCTTGAAATTCGCGACCAGAGCGTGCCGTGGAACTCGACTTCCGCATTTTGTCACGTCTCGTAAATAATGCAATACAGCCAGCCATGCATGACTCTGTCCGTCGCCAACTGAAGGAACAGCTCTTTGAGAATTTGGTGCTTTGTGATGGCGTGGTGTTAAGCATTTCGCTTAGTGCTGGTTTCACTTGCAAGGTGCGCCACTGCGAGTTGCGCCATTGCGACGGTCGTGCAAAGCATCCACGGGGTGGTGGATGTACCGAAGGTTGCGCGTCCTTTTTACTTCGTTTCGTTCTATGAACATTGTACATGAATTGATCATGCTAGAACTCCATTTCAACTGGTTAGGTAGATTCCGTTCAACGGGGCAATTAAGTGTCTTGCAGTTCGTCAATAATCGGTTCATTCTTACCCCTAATGTATGTTTAAATTTTCCAGAAAAAGAAATGCTCTGTCTTTGCAAAAGCACTAGTTATGCAACATACCTGCTGATCACTGCCAGACTAAATAGTAAGATTGGATTCTCATCTATCGAATCGAGTAATAACATAACCAATTATGCTAAAAGTTAGCAGGGGCAATGAAGTATGTAAGGGAAAATGAAAAGGTGTCGTGAACCTGTTCAAACTGTCCATATCCCTAAACACATATACTAACTGCACAAAAACGAATAGCTACTGTTCAGTCTGTAGGTCTGCTCTAGAGAGCTGCTAACACGCTTCTTAAGTTATCTGATGAACTAAATGCTGTTTGCCCTTAGGTCGGCCCTTCTCCCCCCTCCTGCTTTTTTCTGCATTTTCTTCTCGCCTGGTTTCACTTCGTTCAAGTATCGTGAGGATCGCAGTGAAAATAGTGTACAGTGATACTTGAACAACCACATTTAGCGGTGGCTTAGTGATCTGAGCATCCGCCTAGCATGCGGAAGGTGCGGGGTTCGATCACCAGTGCCGCCGGGTACCCACCAGTGATACAATGGGCACAAACTTTCCCTTGGTCTGGTGCTCGGCTTGCTTAGGGTGGAATGCTTGGGAAATGGGTCTTTGACCCCACCTTGAGTAGGAGAACACCTTGCCATGTCGCTCTTTGGCTACAGATGCCCTTGCACCATAAAAATCCATCATCATCATCAATCAGCTCATTTAACAACCATTCTTGGCTGTGCATTCTTTGTTGTGCCCCTAAGTGCATCTCATTTGAGAACGTACAGTGCACTTCCCGTGTGGTTCGGGGAATCAGATGAGCCCCAACATATTGCAGCTGCTCATAGGTTCTAAACTCAAAGCTTACAGGCATATTTTTGAAGCAGATATGGACAAGCAACAAACCGTCGTCCGTTTCGAAAGCAGAACGCTTTCTTGCACTCTATTTCACAGACAGGGCAAGAGGACTATAGCTTCTGCCCTGCCGACTGCTTGCTGCTGGGACACCCATTCGGCAAAGAAGTGGAGCCGTGGATTCCAGTCCCTAGCGAGGCGCATCGCACCCGGCTCTGCGGCAGTGGCTCCAACTTGTGCCACTGACGGATGTGATGTGGCGTCACCTGGCTTCAATTGGGCCTCTTCTGGGGCACCTGCCTTCCGTAGACGCTCTCCCTCTCCCGTTCCCAGTGAGTGAACGTTCACGAAATGGGTTACACACCTGAAACTGCTTTCTTCCAAACGGTTCATATGATCGCAGGTTACTTACCGTAACTTTTATGTCTGGTTCGTAGCACAAGGAAATGCGTTACACGTGGGCTTGAAAATGAAATGGGTTGGTTTTTTATATTTCTTTTGACAACACTTCGTCTTGATTTTTATTCTGCATTGTTAGGCTTTTGGATGTCCACTTGGAATCTGAACCCAATGGAACTCAGAATGCTTGATGTAGTCTTTAAGGAAGACCGAAAATTTGCCATCAGATGGTAACAATGTTGATCAGTCGGCTGGTCTGCAATGTTATTATTGATTGAAGTTATTTCACGGATCTGCTTTCCCTCTTGCATTGTAGATTATCGCCGACTGTTTCATTGGCAAAGGGAAACATCTTCGCGCATGTGCGTGAGTGTGCATCAGTGAGTGTGTGTAGACACCTACAACCTCTGTTGATTGGTGCACATGCTAGGCTTAGATGTGTGTAGAGAGCAAAATTTTGCTGGCATGTTTTCTTGTGTTAAATGATGGTTTAGACATTATACCTGAATCACCCTGTAGTATTCGCCTATGATGGCTAAATAAATTATATTTGAATTTCTTCTCGATGCTGTTTCGGTTTCAGCTTGATCCAATTGAACAATGGCTTTGAGGTCAGTGGTGATTTTACGTCATGTGATGCACAAAAAAACTGCAGTATTATCGCTGATATGTGGTTTAAAGTCACTACAACGCTTAAGCCAGGCTGCTTCAAGAGCCGGAAAGGCATTGAACGACGTATCAGCGGTGGTATTTCAGGTTTTTTTGTGCTTGACGTGCCTTGAAGCCACCTGTCCCGCCGCATTCATTCGGTTGATGGAATGGAAACCTAAATATAGTGGTCGCAGGCAAATAGCATGCGATGATCCAGGTGTCCTAAGGTTTAATGCATCATAGTACAGAGAAGAAAACATGCAACTAAAAATAAGTGCATGTACAGAGGGCAAAACACATGCCTAGAACGACTGAAATATCTCTTACATAACTCCCAAAGCAGTTATGACCAGGAAGGCAAAAATTGACGATGAAATCCTATGAGCTTAACTGCAAATGCTGACGTCCAGACCATACTGAACCAAATGTTATCACTAGATATCGCGTGCTTATCCCAAAACACGTCCAGAACGTGTTGTAGAGAAGCGCTTTGACCTCTTTACTTGAAGAACTTCAGGTGGTCAAAATTTCCGTAGCCCTTCACTACGGCGACCCTCATACCTCATAGCCCGAGTCTCTTTGGGACGTTAAGCCCCATATCTCTAAAGCACCAACCTTTTAACCATTTTCGAGTAATAAAAACCAAATCACTAACAACGCCAGCAGCTCCCGCTCTGGACACCGAACTTCTCGGATTCATTGGCAAAGATATGCAGACGAAGATTTATATAGTTACGAAACAACCTGGGTCTAGCCACTTGTGCGGTTGGGGTAAAATAGAAAACGTTGTTTATAGATTTTCAGGTCTGGTCGATGTTGATGGCGCTTCGCGCAGGCAGCTGGAGAGTGCTGTGAAGGGATGGATAAGCGCAAGACGCAAGGGGGCAGATAATAGAGTGGGAGGTCCCACCTACGGTCTTGTATGACGGGATTTCTTGCTATATATTCCTTGCGTAATTTGTTATTAATTGTCGCTAAACTTTCACCTTCAACCCTATTCTAGGGTGTCTCCTCCAAGCAAGCCAGCGTGGACCGGTTCTTCATGCTCCAGGCTGCGCTTCGGCAGCAGAGAGGTACAGCGCGGGCCGTACGACTCGGGTTCCTGGTACGCATGGCTCGTGGTACCTCGCAGGGGCGCCATAACGGGACTGGGAACAATTCCTTCGATCGATCCGTGAGTAGCACCCAACTTCCTGCGCCGGCCACCGATCAGGACTTTTTGAGTGCTCTGGACATTCCTTTTGATTTTCTTCCTCTGTATTAGTTGTGACAGCAGACGAGAGCAGGCAAGAGCTGCTACGGGGCATCTCGCCGGTGTCTTGCTCGAAGTTTGATGTCTAGCTAGCGAAAAAAACAATCACAAAAAATTTGCGAATAATCAGACAAAACGTCAGAGGCTAGAAATAACGGCATCGTAGGCACGAAAAATAGCCACCTAAAACTTATTTCTAACCAGAAATTTATACAAAAACTGGGAGTATACTTTTTCTCACAAGCAATATCAGCACCTAAAAAACTGACGATGCACTTCGTGAAATGAGGCAGGATCTAATATGGTGTCCACCTCCTTCTGCTAAACACTAAATAATACAAGGGAAAGAAAGAAAAAAATTAAGTCCACTTTCTTCCCCACTCATTTAGCTAGCTCAAGATTAGCTGCACACACAAGCCTCCACACGGTGTCAGCGTGCACGTTTTGGATCCCCTTTTTGTGTTGCACTTTTGCAAAGCCATCGTCCATCGAGTGAGCTTAGCGCTGTGCGGACTGCTCAGGGTGAAGGAGCGGATAGGACAATGATCAGTGATGATCACTCGCATATTAGTGCCGAACAACCACGCCTCCAGGGCGTTACGGCGCTCTGCTGCTGACCCTAAACAGGTGGGTTCGATGGAGGTGAAATTTTAGAGGCCCGTGTACCGTGCAATGTCAGTGCGCATCAAAGATCCTCAGGTGGTCGAAATTTCCGGAGCCGTTCAGTGAGGCGTCCCTCATAGCTTAGTCGCTTTGGAGCGTTAAACTCCCTTAAAACTTTTCCGACTCCCGAATAATTGTGTAAGGCTCCCTTTCACTGGTGGTCCAACGGGCCTGGGCCGGCCTCAGTTTCCTGCTCAAGAGAGCCACGGGGCACTCGTTACCCTCCTCGTCGAGTTGCGCTAGACACGCGCCGACGGCGAAGTCGGACGCGTCGGTGGCAAGAACATATTATTGCATGGGGTCCGGTGGGCGTAGCGTCGTCGCAGAACTCAGCCTAACCTTGACTTCGTCGAATGCCTTCTGGGCCTCGTTTCCAGGGGAGCTGCCGCGGCGTCCGCCTCATAGTGAGGTTGTTCAAGGGAACCCCATCCTGCACGTAACTCGGTACATACTGACGATAATAGTTGGCTAGCCTTAGAAGCTCGTCAGCTTTCGGTTCGTTTGGGGTGCGGCAATTTCTTGGATCGTTTGACCAATTTGAACAACTTCTCTATGTGCTTGAGATGATCCTCCCATGTCCCAGAAAATATTGCAACGCCATCAATGTACGCAAAAGCATAAGCGCGGTGGGGAGCCAGCACTTCGCTCATTATGTGCTGAAAAGTGAAGCCAGCGTGTCCGAGGCAGATGGCATAACCCGCCACAACTACTGACCGTGGGGCTTTACGAATGCGGTGAGATCTTGTGTCGCCTCCTCTAGCCGCATCTGCCAACACGCCTTTAGCATGTATATCAGGGTGATTACTCCGTCTTTGCGACGCGCAGCAGGAACTCTTCGGATACGCTCATTGGGTATGCATCCAGTTCGGTGATACTGTTTTGTCTGAGGCAGTTGACACATAGTCTCACTCCTCCATCCCACTTCGCCACTCAGACCACCGGATGAGCATACGTGCTCTCCACCGGATACACGAGACCCCACTTTCTGAGCTCTGTTCTACTCCTTTTCTGAAAGCCGTCGGTGCCTTGTACGGATAGACTTGCTGCGCCTACCTAGAGCTAGATGCTGTCCAAGCCTATGTTTCATTGGCCTGGCCTGTCTCCGAAGATGCGTGTGTTTCTGGCCAGCTAGCGCTTCAATCTCCGAACGTTGAGGCACACTGAGATGATTCAGTGCGCCAGGCGGCAAGTCGCTGCTTGGGTTCTCATGAGAAGGCAAGGTTAACATGTGACCTAATTCCTCATCACCTTCAAATCATTAAGCCAACAGCACTCACCTGCGTGTGGTAAGGTCGCAGCTTATTGGCGTGTTCCGAATGGCACAACCGCTCTTCTAACCTGTCGGCGTAGGTATCTGGGTGCAACTGCTTAATGACCCTGACAGGCCCTGTCCACCTGCTCTAGCCACAATGCATGTTCGTCCTCAGCGAAACTCATGGCTGTTGCTCTGAGACTGTAGGGTCGGTATATGCACGCTGAGCCATTTCTGCACTTTAGTCAGCCGCTGCACTGGCCTCAGCCATCCTTTCGCGTAACTTCTGCATGTGCTGAGCCGCGGGGACTCCTAATGAGTCCAGGACTGCCCATTCTCCTGTCCAAAATTTCTGCGGGATGGTGAGCGGCTCGATCTGCAACCTTCCGTACATCAGCTCGAATGGCGATCTACCCGTAGTAGCCTTTACTTACTTGTGTTCTTCGCGCTGCCACGTCATCGATCCACCGACCTCATATGGCGCGGCTACACGAGCAATGACCTACCTGTCCTCGCAGATATACGTTTACAGCAGCAACACTGTGGGGCAATGTTTAATGAAAAACACAAAATAGGTAATGAATGCATCAGACACGCATTGCATGAAACACTACACTGCGGACAAGACCTTAAAGGGGTAGAGACACCAATTGCCGCCACCGTGTGCAGATGGCTTGTGACTACCTCTGAACGCTGCTGCTGCGTCACTCGGACCAGCGCGTCCTGCCGCCTTGTCTTCAGCTACCGGCCGTACCCGAGGGGGAACATTCTTCCATTGTACCAAGGCTGGCTCCAGGAAACCGCTCATTTCCGGTCCTGCAGTAGGCGTCGAGCACAATGGGTGCATTAAATTGAATTGAATATTTATATCAGATTGTCAAAAATCTTTTCGCCGCCTGCCTAGCCGGTGCTGCACCCTACATGCATCCCTTTGCAATGTGCCCGTACACATGGCACTTAAAGCATTGTTTTCTGCACCGCGATTCGGGGATAGCGTTTTCTGAAGTGCGCGCTGTCGGTCTCCCTTCAGCTGTTGGTCTCCCTTAATAAGCTGTCAGCATTGTACTCACACCTGCCATCCTTCCCACTGCTACTCTGCACCTGACACTCTCTTCGTATGCCTGTGCTATTGCAGGTACATAGTTGGACTTACGAAGCCCTCGCTTTTTACTTTGATTAGCCACAATATGTGCTCTCGCGTCTGGACTGAGGCATCCCTTCAGAAGGTTTGAGACGACCAGCCGTATGAACTTTTCCACGTGTTAACTTCAGTGCTTTCTACTTAGTACTCTAAATAATTTTCTAATCTGACCGCGAATTGCTCGCACGTCTCTTCCGGCCTGTTGTTGGAAGATTGGAATAGACGTTTGTATTCCGCAACTGACAGCCTCAGGCCTGCCCAAATTTAGCTTTTTAGGATGGCGTTAATGTATATTGTTGCCCTACCCCTATCCTTTCTTCTGTCGCTCCCCCCTCTCTTTCCTTCTCCCTCACCTCTCCCTGTGCTTCTATTCCGGCTGGCCGCAGCTCCTCACGTGCTTCAGGTTTCGGTAGCAGATGCCGTGGCTGGCAACATCTGTTCTTTCAATTTTTATTTTTTATGACCAATAAATAACCACTAATAATAATAACAGGATGGCGTATTCTCGCCTTCCTTCCGAAGACAAATGGGTAAGGAGGCCCCGTGCCCTCTCACTGAGTCGTGGGAACACAAGTCCGGCCCACCCTTCAGTTGGTACCTCATATGATTCCAAAGTTGCCTCAACATGTTCGAACGAACCCGGCACTAGCGCTTGCCGAGTTGGCATTACTGCGAGTTGCCCTTCAAAAGACTGGTGAATTTTGGGGGTTCGGTCCTCCTCCGACGGCGTATCCGACCCTGAGCAGCTGCTGCTGCTGCGAGGTGTTGTAGCCTCTTACATTTTTTGCTTGTTAACGACAGCACCTCTTCCCCGTCCCGTCTGCACCCTTGTTCTCCATCCCGGTGCACTTCTCATATCACTTGTCAAAACCTAAGGCTTTCGCATTGCACTCAAACGCCAGAAATTAAACGGGCACTCGCCTTGCTACCAAAGCGTCAATGTCGGTGCCCCAGCTGTGTCAGGGGAGCCTAGAAGTCTGCTGGGTTCTCCTCGTAAGGCCAGTTGCTCCCTCCATCACTCTCATCGTCGTTGCCGCTTGTCCCTGGTGAACGGTTTCCGCTCAGCCTAAAAAGTTCTGCCCGACTGCGCCAGTTGTACTTCTCCATAGGTTCTTTCTATCGGTCAGCACATGGAAGAAGCTTCCCAGACAAGCATCGGGTTACAGGTTGAAACATATTTGTTCAGGTCAGCATCCCAATTAAGTCAGATCAAAACACGATTAAATACCGCTACCAAAAAGAACAGCAATCGGGTCCGAGGTTCAGCCCACGGGCGGCATCGCCCGCCCCCCTGGCAACGTTCCATCTTTCCTTCGTAGATGGCCGCAAATCACTATCGCACGCACACTCTCGCCGCTCTGGTGGCACCATCGCACAGCTGGGCCCCATCTGCGCGTTCTCCAATTCTTGGCAGAACTTCCCTTTTCGTCACAGCTCTCATCAGCGCTGCAGGCCCCGTTGCCGTCTCCACAAATGTTCGGTGCGAACCTCTGTGTATCTCACCGGCCCAAGGACATCAGTGCTGTTGACTTCGGTGAACTCGCTGCACGGCGCCACCCGGGGGTAGCACAATCACCAAGCCCGCAGCCTTCACGCATGCAGCTCCTGTCCGTGCCCCCTTCCGGCACACGTGGGGGGTAGACGTGTTACTGAACTGTGCGACACCAGCGCTAATCCCTTCCGGCGATGACCCACAACTGTGCATTTGCCGCCACCGTGTGCAGATGGCTTGTGACTACCTCTGAACGCTGCTGCTGCGTCACTCGGACCAGCGCGTCCTGCCGCCTTGTCTTCAGCTACCGGCCGTACCCGAGGGGGAACATTCTTCCATTGTACCAAGGCTGGCTCCAGGAAACCGCTCATTTCCGGTCCTGCAGTAGGCGTCGAGCACAATGGGTGCATTAAATTGAATTGAATATTTATATCAGATTGTCAAAAATCGTGGAGCCCGGAGCTAAAGGCAAATAAATTCTGCCTGACGGGGCCCCGGGCCCCAAGAAAAAAAACCTAAGTACAGATATACGTTTACAGCAGCAACACTGTGGGGCAATGTTTAATGAAAAACACAAAATAGGTAATGAATGCATCAGACACGCATTGCATGAAACACTACACTGCGGACAAGACCTTAAAGGGGTAGAGACACCAAATTTTTGTGTTGTATCTCTGGGTTGAAAATAATGCGTAGCGATTCAGTGAGCATGCAACACCGTCTTAGAAGCATGAACTCGCATTATATAATTAATAATCGTATTATTTGTACCCAACAGTTTCGGTTTCGGTTCGTAGTTGCCAGGTTTTGCCAGGCTCTTTCATGACGTCAAAAACCAGACAATGCGTTGTCACGTGGGTCCGGAAAGCCGTGACGTCGTGTAGGCATGTCGTCTGCTTGACACGCACGTGGTGCGCGTAAACACGGAGAGCCGGGCGGAGGGCAAGTCGAACAGCTCCGAGTCGGAAAGAAGAGTTTTATTTCGGCGAAGACACCGATTATGAGGAATCGCGGGATGACGCAGACGAGGAAGAAGACGCCGCGGTTCGAACCCCGACAACCACTTCATTTTTGATCCGCTGGCCAGCGATTCCGAAGAGGAGGCAGGCGTCAGGCCCGACGCAGCTCAGATTGTGCCAGCGAACACCGAGCGTGTAGGCAACGTCAAATGGTAAAGGCGCGTTCACACTACGCCGACGATCGGCCGATTTCAGTCTGGCGATGGTCGGCGGCAGCGATTTTCGTGCCGTCGGCGCGTCTGTCACACTGCGCAGACGCCGACCGAGCACCGGTCGTCGCCTGACGAGCGCATCGCCGTCGCGTCGCCGAGATAGCAGCCGTCGGCCGACCCGTGTGTCACACTCTGCCGACAACAGCGCCGACCTCACGCCGACGTTGTCCCATCCCGACAGCTCGACGCTGCTTCTTCGTGCGCGCTGCTCGTCTGCTAGCTCCGTTGATGAAGGCGTCGTGGAAATCGAACTTATCTTCTATTATGGGACGAGTTCGCACTAAAGCGATGTGAAGAGTAGGCCTTTTATTATAGCACAGTCGACTTCCAGAGCGCCGTCAACTGCGGAAGCGAGACCACCTAGGCCTAGCGACGATTAGGGCAGCCTGGGACCAGCGCGCAGTTCAGGCGTGTTCACACAGGCCGACGGGACCCCGAGGTCGACGCGACAGCGACGCCGACGATCGCGTCGGCCAACCTGGTCGTTCCCCGACTAGCCAGTCACACTGCACCGACGACGACGACGACGCCCCAACGACCAAGCGTCGTCCTAGTGTGACAACGCCGCCGACCAAAACGAGACCCGTTGGCCAACGGCATATCGGTGGCCGAGCGAAAACATTCGCCGACCAAAAACAAGTAGCGAGCTCAGAGCGCGAAGTGCAATCATTATTTAGACAAATAATGCACGCGCAGCAACATTCATCAAGCCATATGGCCACTAGGCCGACGCGCCGCACTGATCGTCGCTTGCGAACTGCCGCCCCACTGCAAGCAGGGACACGGATCGGTGAGCATCGCTGCGCCGCTCTACCCAAGCTCCGCCCGCAACCGGTGTCGCACTTCGCCGCCGTACAGCAGTCCCCCAGAAAGACTGCTCGAGCAGCGACAAAGCATGCCTGCTTATGTTTCGAGCTTTCGGCAACGGCATCGCTCGCGGGCGCTCCGGGCGACGAACTCTTCTGCTGCCTGGTTGCCGTGGTCGTCGCTAGGCCTATCGCCTCTTCCGCATCGAAGTCGCAGCGGCCGGCGCTTCGGAAGTCGCCTGCGCTATAATAAAAGGCCTACTCTACACATCGCTTTACTGTCAACAGCATCATCTCACAATAAAATAATAGTATGGTAAATCTCCACGACGTCTTCAGCAGCGAAGCGAGCGGGCGCCAGGCGAGCCGGACCGCAACGTCGGGCCAGCGGCAGCTGCGAGGCGGTTGTGGCGAAAAGTTTGCTCGTATCACAGTCGTTACCTTTGCCAGCAGCTCAGTATTCGTCAGCGATCCTCAAAAATGACACATTTTTCACATTTCTTATCCCAGGGTTTATATATTTACGTCAAGAACACACTTTAGCTCCTTTTTATGACGCCGGCGGACGGGATCCAGGCTGGCCGGCCGGCATGCTCGGCGTACTTCACGTTCGCACAAGAAAATACATAACATCCATGATACTAGAGAATGCTTCCTACATTAGAGCACGGGCAATATGCCTCTGCAAAAGTGGATGTTTCGGCAACGACATCGCCTGCGGCAACGCCGGGCGTAAAGCACCATCGCACTCGCGAGCGTGCAGAAAAAAAAAGACTCGTGAGCACTCGTAACCAAGGTTGCTAGGCCGCGAAACCGCAAAACTTGGTCCCGTACGTCAGAAAACTGTGCAATGACGTAGGCAATACTTGCTTGTGTTTTCTTCTCTGTTCCTACGTCAGATTGATGCACTAGCGATGGCTCAGACTTCAAGAGTGAGCATTTTCACAAACTTTAAAATGAAATTAAAATATGTTCTAGACCTCCCTTAAATTTAATATTTCGCTCTTATGGTCCTCACATACAAAGGAAACGTATGGCAGTCTTTTGTACAACCTTGGAATTTGATGTCTCTACCCCTTTAAACATAATGTATTGAGCAAATAGGGAATAAGAAAACTGCGTTAAATGCAAACAGTTGAAATAAGGTAAAGTTTAACACTTTTAAATGAACGAGCAGTTTTGAAATCCTGAGACAAGATGTAAATGGACGGGAGTTCATTAAGACCGAAACGGCATATGAGGTCATCTGCATACCGCAATTAGTTCTAATGAGAGGAGTGACGTGTCTTGTATGTCTGAGAGAGTGTGGGTCATGTTTAATGAATGTTGTTCAGTAAGAATTCAGATTCAGTTTTATTTCTTTCTAAAGTTGTATTTCTTTGTTACTCCGCCGCTGTGGCACAGTGGTTACGGTGTTCGGCTGCTGATCCGAAAGGCGCGGGCTCAATCCTGGCCGGGGCGCTCGAATTTCGGTGGAGGCGAAATTCTGGTGGCCCTTGTGCTGTGCGATGTCAGTGCACGCTAAGGAACCCCAGGCAGTCACAATTTCCGGAGCCCTTCACTGCGGCGTCCTTCATAGCCTGAGTTGCTTCGTGACATTAAACCCCCATAAACCAAACCAAACCATTTCTTTGTATTTCTTTGTATGAGCACTTCTCAGCCGAACCATTTTCAAATTTTAATGCTCCAGAAATAAAAAATAAGGAATAAATCGCACTATAGGCTGTCCGGCTGGTCCAGTTTATTCAGATGCATAAATGATGAAATGCACATACTATACACGATGGACAGGCTGGCCATGAAAGAGTGCTGAATATCAACTGGCTTTATAGTGGGAAGGCTATACATATACCTTAACATCAGAAACAAATGTCAAGGAAAGGTAACCGTGGAGGGAAACAATAAAACCAATATCAGTGGCCTACCACAGCACCATGAGAGGTGGCTCAAATACTCACACTCACGGCTGCTTGCACTCCCATCCACTCACTCACTCACGTCCACTCACAACCACTCACTCACATTCGTACTCATGACCATGTGCACTCACAACCTCTCACTCATACTTGCACTCATGACCACTCATGCTCACAACTACTTCCACTCGCACTCATGACCACTCGTGCTCACAACCACTTCCACTCGCACTCATGTCTAGAGCTACGGCAGCTTCCTCCCCCTCCGTTACCGTACAGTTTCTTAATGTCGCGCTGCTAACTGGTTCCCCCATGTGGTCTACCACTGCTGCCGCGACTCGGAACTTTCAGGTCCTGTGGTCCCGTTTAGAGATGCTCCGTTTAGAGATGCCTTAGGCTACTCTGCCATCTCCGAGGCTTCTTTTTATCGTTGTTGCATAAAGTACTAGGAACTTCTGTGACCCTCCTCGTGCCTCGCTTTATCTCGTCGAGTTCAAAGATCTCAGCATAAGTCCTTACGCCACCGTGGCTCCCTTACTCCGCCTGCACATCAAAATTTTGGAATGAGTCAGAAGATTGAAATTGAACATGTCCTGCAGCGGTAAAGAGCACTGTTCTCTCAACAGCGACCTCGATGAACGCGGCGGTTCTGCGTGTTGATCCATCATGCGGGTGTTCCACACGCTAAGCTGTCCTACGAACACCAAAAGCTCGCACGGAATTCCGGAGTCTTTCGTCGCACACAGAAATAGTCCTCCAGCGGCAAAGAGCACTGTTCTCTGAACAGCGACCTCGCTGAACGCGGCGGTTCTGCGTGTTGATCCATCATGCGGGTGTTCCACACGCTAAGCTGTCCTACGAACACCAAAAGTTCGCACGGAATTCCGGAGTCTTTCGTCGCACACAGAAATCTTGTAGTGAAGTACATCATCTCAATCTCTATTTTAAGACAATGCTGAAGTATGCCCCAAAAACGCAGCGTCACGACAAAAAGAAACAATTATTTTGTTGCTCAGTGATTTCTCGTTGCTCTCACAGGTAGCAATTCACTGACCACGGCACAAACGCCTCCTTAGGGCAAAGGTACGTCCTAACGTGTAAGGTCCATGTTTGAAGCGTGAACAAGGTTTTTGCGGCCGATTAAAACTACAGTCGAGCCCATTTATAACGAACCTGACGGTCACGCGGATTCCGTCCATTATATCTGATATTCGTAGTAAGTGGACTCTTCGTATAACAGCCAAGAATACTAAGGTCACTAAAAGTGGCATTTATTTCTTATCAAACTATTTTATGCGCTCCTACTTGTGCAAAGCAGATCCTCCAGCGACTCTTTCCAGGCTATCTTGGGTGGTCAGTCAATCCTGGTGGAGACCCTTGCTGCTAACCATCAAATTTAGCGACGGGGAATAACTAATCGTGGTTGAAGTGTCCACGGCAGCTGGTGGCAGGTCAGCCACATAAACAAAATTACTGAGAGTACGGGAGTGCTTGTGCTTGGTGTTCGTCTTCGTCACAGCCCGCACATCTGAAATTTTGTGGTCCGCAGGAGCGTAGTGTTCTGAGGAAACATCTGGCCAGCCATGGATCAACGAAGCTTTGTCACACATCTACATTCGTCCGGTCACGTGTGTTTTCGAGCTGCTTCTATAGTTCGTGTACTCATGAAGCGACAAAAGTAGCGCAGCGCTCGCGGCACTGAGTGCATCAGTTGCACTGTCCGCTGTGTGAAGCTGCCTGCACGTGGTAGCAGCGCAAAAGATGGAGCCGACTGGGCAGGCTATGCATGCCACGTGACCAGCCCGTGGCTAGCACGCATGGTTAGCAAGGCTTTAAAAATTATCAAATCGCTGCTGTTACTTGATTCACGACCATGGTCAGTAGCTTTGCTTTCGACGATGCCCCTTTCTCACACGCACCGCGCTTCCACTTCAGAGGCTTTGCCCAGCCGGCGAACACGCAGGCAATGATTGCCCTCGTAGGCCATCGACGCGGGCTTGGCCTGTGGTTACTTACTGTTTGAATAGGGAGTTATAGCATATCGTTACCGTGTTTACGTTACCGTTAGCAGTGTTCCCAGACGCTGGATTTTCCGGTTAGCGCTGCGCACTGCAGTGCCGTCTGTTATCGCATTTTTCGGTCGACATGTTCTTTCCGAAGCGGTGTCGTGAAGGTTGAGAGACGTTCTTTCACTGCGCGCTTACTGGAAGCACGACCTCTTAAAATTGGGGGGGTAGTTTACGGCGCCTGCTCGTTCGCTATAACTGAGTGGTGCGGCCAAAGTTTTTCGTTGTATCTGCAACGAATTGCCGTTTCCCTTATGCATATTTTCACTGTAACACCGCACCTGTTCGTAATAAGTGAGCGTTCGTTATATCTTCAGCCGTTAGGCTGGACTACATCCGCTGAATTCGTATCAAGAAAGGCTAGGTAAGGCTGCAGATATATGGGTAGAGGAAGTAATGACCGATCACAACCTTCATCGTCTGCCTTATGGAGAGGTCGTACAGGTATCCCAAGGAAAAGCGAAGAGGGAGGAAACCAAATGTATCAGCATAAAGTTCTCTGACGACCATGTCCAGAAAAGAAAGACGAGCACTTAGCCGCCTATTAAGCACAGGTCCCAGAAAGTGGTTGTTTGTAGTTTTGAAAATAAATGCCCTGAAACAAGTTGGTGGACAAATGGTGCACGGCAGGTTCACCACACTCCACCAAGGGTGCAAAGGATTCTGTAGACGCACAGGCTCCCTTTGATAGCCCCCAGGAAAAGTTACAAAAATTCTACGTAGTGCAAGTACACCTTTTTCCTAGCAGAATGCTGCACTTGCAAGAATGTTGCAACGCAACATCCCAACGATTATCTTACCAATTTGTGTCTGTGCAGAAACGAAGCGCCTCAACCTAACCTATCCAAGTGTGTTTCTTTTATCATATTCTTTTTATCAGAATAAAACAGATCGACGTCATCATAATAAGTCAGCCGTAATTTCTCACTGTACTAGCGAGAATCTACGACTAGCTGTCGTTTTGAATATACTGAGAAACAGGGGCTCGAGATATATAAAGCAAGTGACAAAGGCTATATCGAAGAGGAGATTTCAATAAAATATGTTTTGGTATGCTCAGGGTGTTAGGGAGAGCTAGTGCTCCCACGAGGCTCTCGTTCAGTGGGGGATGTGTGGTGGAGGGGTTCTCGCATATTCTCGTAACATGTAGGAAAGGGAAGGGGGGGGGGGGGGCTGACAAGTCGATTTTGGGACGACGAAAAGGTGTCTGTCTGTATATAGGTGTCGATACATGGCAGCTTCGCTTCTCAATAGTGCGCTGGAACGTAGAGGCCTGGTGCGGCGGTCATGTCGGCGCCCGCGTAAGTGTACTGCGTACGAAAAATTCCGGACTGACTCGAGCTTCAAGGAGACCAATTTTTCGTGCGACGGGGTCTCCGAAATTCCTCAAGCTGGAGAGTTGTGTAGATGCAAAATCCACCGGATTTTCGCAATATACATCATCAGAAGGATTATAGCATACACATAGCCGTACATTATATTTCGAGTTTATTTCATTGTTCGGCTGTTGCCGTAAATTCGTCTTTTGGCCGCAGACAATACATAAAGTGGGTAAAGTGATACATCTCGCATTAAACAAATTTTTGCATTTTTATGTTATATATCGATGCCACAGAAAAAGTAAACACCATAACAAGGTTGATTAAACCCATCTACGTTCTAAATTTTTTTTTCCCTAAACCCGTTTTAATCCGTTTGAACCGGTTCAGTACGTTCCGAACCGGTTAACCAGAACGGAATGTCACTCTGGAGCCGAACCCGAACCTGAACCGAACCCGAAAAAATTCCGGTTCGACACCCTGGTATCTACACTTGATTCGTCAGCCATTAGGGCAGACGTCGGAACTGGCTGCTCCAGTGCATCCCATGGTAACGACGACGGGTCATCAGCGACGACGCCTGGCCTTGGAGACGACCGTGCACTATGCACGTGTAAAGACGACGGGCCATCAGCAACGACACCTGGCCTTGGAGACGACCGTGCACTATGCACGTGTAAAGACGATGGGTCATCAGCGACGACGCCTGGCCTTGGAGACGACTGTGCACTATGCACGTGTAAAGACGACGGGCCATCAGCGAAGACGCCTGGCCTTGGAGACGACCGTGCACTATGCACGTGTAAAGACGACGGGGCATCAGTGACGACGCCTGGCCTTGGAGACGACCGTGCACTATGCACGTGTAAAGACGACGGGTCATCAGCGAAGACGCCTGGCCTTGGAGACGACCGTGCACTATGCACGTGTAAAGACGACGGGCCATCAGCGACGACACCTGGCCTTGGAGACGACTGCGCACTATGCACTCGTTCCCCATCTTTTCCACATGCATTCCAGCAGGGTAGGTCAGCACCTTGACGTAAATCAACAACTCCGTCGGATACCGGGATTGCCTGGCACGGAAAGAAGAATGGCCATAATGATAGGTCGCCAGATACGACGGCTGGTCTTGGAGGCGTCTCTGCAGTGCGATCTTGTTTATCGTCTATGACAGGTACATTCCAGCCGGCCACGTCAGAACCCGCACTTGAATTCTCAACCACTGGGACGGACATTGGGCTGCGCCGCTCGTCTACGGTGCATGGCAATGATGACTGGCTTCCAGCCATGAAAGCTGGCCTTGGAGACAAGTCTGCGCTGTGCTGTCTTTTCTCGGTTACGTCAACAGTTTCACTTGGATCGTCGATGTCTCGGACGTGCACTGAACTTGGGTGCTCGAGTGCAGAGCACGGCAGTGATGTCGGGTCGCCAGCCACAACAGGTGCGTTTGGGGACGACCCTGCATTCGCCGGCGGACTAATGAAACTGTCTTCTTGGCTTGAGAGGCATTTCTGTTGATTTCCCAAAACAGGTTGGCGCTCTGCTGAGGCGATGGACATTCCAATTGGCTTCTCAAGCTCCGCCTCTGCCTTTGCGGAAACCAGAGACTCGTTTTGCGTGTCTTTGCTTGGCAAACCAGCAGTGCTTCCTTGATCCATCTCATGTCCCTGCTCTTTTATCACGCAAGGCTCACGATCATCCAGTAGTGACTCGACTGACAATGCAGAAGCCAGCAACTCATCACGGCACTCCAGTTCCACTTGCTCCACTTTTTTGAACAGGCTTGAATGTGGCATGGCCTCCGGAACTTCCGTCTTTTGTTTTGAGACAACCTTACTATCTTCCTCACATGCTGCCTGTACACATCCTGAATTATTGCCTTCCAAGTACACTGAAGTGGTTTGATGCTCTTTCGTAGTAGTGCACGGCTGCTCTCCAGGACTGTCACATGCCTGACAATCGGCGGTTGTGGAACCATGGATGCAAAGCTGCTGCTGCTGCTGTTCAATAGGTTCTTTATTTCCCGCAGAACGCTGCTTTTCGGCAGGCTTTTCTTGTTCGGCGGTGAAAGTCGTTTCACGTCGTTGGTCAACTTGTTTTGAATATGAGCAGTCCTTGTGCGGAGCGCGATTATCCCAGTAAGGCAGGAAATTCCCACCAGCTCCACGTCGTCTCCTGTCATAGCCATGAGCTCGATTCAACCGTGGTCTGAAACTGCCGCGACCATGACGTGGTCTCCAGCCCATGGGCCGGTTGTAACGTAGTCGCATAGGACCGTAACCTTCGCTCAGCTCTTGGCTCCATTCCACGGTCCCGTTTTCCCCGGCACGAAAGGAAGTGCGACCTCGACGATGCCACTTGTTGTAGGGAGTGGTCGGATTATACCATGAAGGAGAACAGCCGAAACCTTGACAGGGCTCCTCACTATATTCATTCCACCACGGCGGGGGACAGGCATGATCGAAACCTTCACAGGGCTCCTCGCTGTTTCCCCCATTCCTCCATTGCGGGTAACTTACATGATTTAAACCTTCACAGGGCTCCTCACTGTTTTCCTCATTCCACCGTGGTGAGGAATTGACATGATCTTGACCCTGGTTTTCGGCGTCTTCATTGTACCATGGTTGAAAACTGCAATAGTTTTGTTCCAGCCCCTCAGTGTCGTTAGCACCTTCATTACAGTGAAGCTGCCAACTGCGACTCTGGCCTGGTATCAAACCGCGGTGAAACTGGAAGCTGCTGGCTGACGATGGAGGCGTGGGCAGCAGTGGGGGGCGGCTTGAGTCTTTGGTGGCTGACGGTGGAGGAGTGGGAAGCAGTGCGGGGTCGGCGTGATTCTCCTGAATGGCTGGCATCGCAGCTCTGCGACCAGGGCGTTTGTTCTGACGAGCCTGTTTCCTCGGTGCGCATGGCGAACCGATCCCTGCAGTAAAGGAGCACTGATTTTAATGCAAAATCCGAACCTCAGCGTCTTTTTCAAGCGTGACTGGCTGGTGTATAGCTGCAGTGGTAAGCACAAAAAGTAGAACTTCAAAATCAACTTTGTAATCGACCTGACAGAGCACAAGAGAAAGCAATATAAGGTTGCAAGCATAAAAAGGTCAGATTATAATACTTTGTATAACTCAGAACTGTTTTCTGTAGATGCTCGCCTGGAGTTTTCTCGAAACAACACAGCATATAGAAACAGAACTTAACAGACACAGTGAATAAATAACAGAACGTTTTATGAATCATGTAACCGCACGCTGCAGTTATTACCGCTCCTGCAGGGCACTATAGCTGCTCGCGCTTACCTTGCTTATGCACAATGCATGGATAAGGGTTCTTTCTTTTTCTTTTTGCTATATTATCCGGAGCTCACCCTCGGCCTTCAGGTATGCAGAATTTGGCAGATGCGCGGAGGGTGCTGCCCACTCAACGGCTGTCACTCTCCAGCAACTCAGAAGCGCTACCACCCATACATCCGCAACCACCAGCTTGCCCGAAGTGGTGCCACATTATCCCTCTCTGAGAGAGAGAGCACGCACGCGCACACACACGTGCACACACACGCACGCACGCGCACACGCGCACGAACCAATGCGGTTATTTTTGGGAAGGGATGCTATACTGCTAACGGACAACTAAACGAGTATGCATACTCCGAGTTGGATTCGTACCAGCGGAGGCGCAACAGAAAAGCTCCGTTTAGAGATGCCTTAGGCTACTCTGCCATCTCCGAGGCTTCTTTTTATCGTTGTTGCATAAAATACTAGGAACCTCTGTGACCCTCCTCGTGCCTTGCTTTATCTTGTCGAATTCAAAGATCTCAGCATAAGTCCTTACGCCACCGTGGCTCCCTTACTCCGCCCGCACATCAAAATTTCGGAATGAGTCAGAAGATTGAAATTGAACAACATAGTCCTCCAGCGGTAAAGAGCACTGTTCTCTCAACAGCGACCTCGCTGAACGCGGCGGTTCTGCGTGTTGATCCATCATGCGGGTGTTCCACACGCTAAGCTGTCCTACGAACACCAAAAGCTCGCACGGAATTCCGGAGTCTTTCGTCGCACACAGAAATCTTGTAGTGAAGTACATGATCTCAATCTCTATTTTAAGACAATGCTGAAGTATGCCCCAAAAACGCAGCATCACGACAAAAAGAAACAATTATTTTGTTGCTCAGTGATTTCTCGTTGCTCTCACAGGTAGCAATTCACTGACCACGGCACAAACGCCTCCTTAGGGCAAAGGTACGTCCTAACGTGTAAGGTCCATGTTTGAAGCGTGGACAAGGTTTTTGCGGCCGATTAAAACTACAGTCGAGCCCATTTATAGCGAACCTGACGGTCACGCGGATTCCGTTCATTATATCTGATGTTCGTAGTAAGTGGACTCTTCGTATGATAGCCAAGAATACTAAGGTCACTAAAAGTGGCATTTATTTCTTATAAAACTACTTTATGCGCTCCTACTTGTGCAAAGCAGATCCTCCAGCGACTCTTTCCAGGCTATCTAGGGTGGTCAGTCAATCCTGGTGGAGACCCTTGCTGCTAACTATCAAATTTAGCGACGGGGAATAACTAATCGTGGTTGAAGTGTCCACGGCAGCTGGTGGCAGGTCAGCCACATAAACAAAATTACTTAGAGTACGGGAGTGCTTGTGCTTGGTGTTCGTCTTCGTCACAGCCCGTGCTTCTGAAATTTTGTGGTCCGCAGGAGCGTAGTTGTCTGAGGAAACATCTGGCCAGCCATGGATCAACGAAGCTTTGTCACACATCTACATGCGTCCGGTCACGTGTGTTTTCGAGCAGCTTCTATAGTTCGTGTACTCATGAAGCCACAAAAGTAGCGCAGCGCTCGCGGCACTGAGTGCATCAGTTGCACTGTCCGCTGTGTGAAGTTGCCTGCACGTGGTAGCAGCGCAAAAGATGGAGCCGACTGGGCAGGCTACGCATGCCACGTGACCAGCCCGTGGCTAGCACGCATGGTTAGCAAGGCTTTAAAAATTATCAAATCGCTGCTGTTACTTGATTCACGACCATGGTCAGTAGCTTCGCTTTCGACGATGCCCCTTTCTCACACGCACCGCGCTTCCACTTCAGAGGCTTTGCCCAGCCGGCGAACACGCAGGCAATGATTGCCCTCGTAGGCCATCGACGCGGGCTTGGCCTGCGGTTACTTACTGTTTGAATAGGGAGTTATAGCTTATCGTTACCGTGTTTACGTTACCAATTGCAGTGTTCCCAGACGCTGGATTTTCCGGTTAGCGCTGCGCACTGCAGTGCCGTCTTTTATCGCATTTTTCGGTCGACATGTTCTTTCCGAAGCGGTGTCGTGAAGGTTGACAGACGTTCTTTCACTGAGCGCTTACTGGAAGCACGACCTCTTAAAATTCGGGGGTAGTTTACGGCGCCTCCTCGTTCGCTATAACCGAGTGGTGCGGCCAAAGTTTTTCGTTGTATCTGCGACGAATTGCCGTGTCCCTTATGCATATTTTCATGGTAACACCGCACCTGTTCGTAATAAGTGAGTGTTCGTTATATCTTCAGCCGTTAGGCTGGACTACATCCGCTGAATTCGTATCAAGAAAGGCTAGGTAAGGCTGCAGATATATGGGTAGAGGAAGTAATGACCGATCACAACCTTCATCGTCTGCCTTGTGGAGAGGTCGTACAGGTATCCCAAGGAAAAGCGAAGAGGGAGGAAACCAAATGTATCAGCATAAAGTTCTCTGACGACCATGTCCAGAAAAGACAGACGAGCACTTAGCCGCCTATTAAGCACAGGTCCCAGAAAGTGGTTGTTTGTAGTTTTGAAAATAAATGCCCTGAAACAAGTTGGTGGACAAATGGTGCACGGCAGGTTCACCACACTCCACCAAGGGCGCAAAGGATTCTGTAGATGCACAGGCTCCCTTTGATAGCCCCCAGGAAAAGTTACAAAAATTCTACGTAGTGCAAGTACACCTTTTTCCTAGCAGAATGCTGCACTTGCAAGAATGTTGCAACGCAACATCCCAACGATTATCTTACCAATTTGTGTCTGTGCAGAAACGAAGCGCCTCAACCTAACCTATCCAAGTGTGTTTCTTTTATCATATTCTTTTTATCAGAATAAAACAGATCGACGTCATCATAATAAGTCAGCCGTAATTTCTCACTGTACTAGCGAGAATCCACGACTAGCTGTCTTTTTGAAGATACTGAGAAACAGGGGCTCGAGATATATAAAGCAAGTGACAAAGGCTATGTCGAAGAGGAGATTTCAATAAAATATGTTTTGGTATGCTCAGGGTGTTAGGGAGAGCTAGTGCTCCCACGAGGCTCTCGTTCGGTGGGGGATGTGTGGTGGAGGGGTTCCCGCATATTCTCGTAACATGTAGGAAAGGGAAGGGGGGGGGGGCTGACAAGTCGATTTTGGGACGACGAAAAGGTGTCTGTCTGTATATAGGTGTCGATACATGGCAGCTTTGTTTCTCAATAGTGCGCGGGAACGTAGAGGCCTGGTGCGGCGGTCATGTCGGCGCCCGCGTAAGTGTACTGCGTACGAAAAATTCCGGACTGACTCGAGCTTCAAGGAGACCAATTTTTCGCGCGACGGGGTCTCCGAAATTCCTCAAGCTGGAGAGTTGTGTAGATGCAAAATCCACCGGCTTTTCGAAATATACATCATCAGAAGGATTATAGCATACACATAGCCGTACATTATATTTCGAGTTTATTTCATTGTTCGGCTGTTGCCGTGAATTCGTCTTTTGGCCGCAGGCAATACATAAAGTGGGTAAAGTGATACATCTCGCATTAAACAAATTTTTGCATTTTTATGTTATATATCGATGCCACAGAAAAAGTAAACACCATAACAAGGTTGATTAAACCCATCTACGTTCTAAATTTTTTTTTCCCTAAACCCGTTTTAATCCGTTTGAACCGGTTCAGTATGTTCCGAACCGGTTAACCGGAACGGAATGTCACTCTGGAGCCGAACCCGAACCTGAACCGAACCCGAAAAAATTCCTGTTCGACACCCTGGTATCTACACTTGATTCGTCAGCCATTAGGGCAGACGTCGGAACTGGCTGCTCCAGTGCATCCCATGGTAACGACGACGGGTCATCAGCGACGACGCCTGGCCTTGGAGACGACCGTGCACTATGCACGTGTAAAGACGACGGGCCATCAGCAACGACACCTGGCCTTGGAGACGACCGTGCACTATGCACGTGTAAAGACGACGGGTCATCAGCGACGACGCCTGGCCTTGGAGACGACCGTGCACTATGCACGTGTAAAGACGACGGGCCATCAGCGACGACACCTGGCCTTGGAGACGACCGTGCACTATGCACGTGTAAAGACGACGGGTCATCAGTGACGACGCCTGGCCTTGGAGACGACCGAGCACTATGCACGTGTAAAGACGACGGGCCATCAGCGACGACACCTGGCCTTGGAGACGACCGCGCACTATGCACGTGTAACGACGACGGGTCATCAGCGACGACGCCTGGCCTTGGAGACGACCGTGCACTATACACGTGTAAAGACGACGGGTCATCAGCGACGACACCTGGCCTTGGAGACGACCGTGCACTATGCACGTGTAAAGACGACGGGTCATCAGCGACGACGCCTGGCCTTGGAGACGACCGTGCACTATGCACGTGTAAAGACGACGGGCCATCAGCGACGACTCCTGGCCTTGGAGACGACCGCGCACTATGCACTCGTTCCCCGTCTTTTCCACATGCATTCCAGCAGGGTAGGTCAGCACCTTCACGTAAATCAACAACTTCGTCGGAAAGAAGAATGGCCATAATGATAGGTCGCCAGATACGACGGCTGGTCTTGGAGGCGACTCTGCAGTGCGATCTTGTTTCTCGTCTATGACAGGTACATTCCAGCCGGCCACGTCAGAACCCGCACTTGAATTCTCAACCACTGGGACGGACATTGGGCTGCGCCGCTCGTCTACGGTGCATGGCAATGATGACTGGCTTCCAGCCATGAAAGCTGGCCTTGGAGACAAGTCTGCGCTGTGCTGTCTTTTCTCGGTTACGTCAACAGTTTCACTTGGATCGTCGATGTCTCGGACGGACACTGAACTTGGGTGCTCGAGTGCAGAGCACGGCAGTGATGTCGGGTCGCCAGCCACAACAGGTGCGTTTGGGGACGACCCTGCATTCGCCGGCGGACTAATGAAACTGTCTTCTTGGCTTGAGAGGCATTTCTGTTGATTTCCCAAAACAGGTTGGCGCTCTGCTGAGGCGATGGACATTCCAATTGGCTTCTCAAGCTCCGCCTCTGCCTTTGCGGAAACCAGAGACTCGTTTTGCGTGTCTTTGCTTGGCAAACCAGCAATGCTTCCTTGATCCATCTCATGTCCCTGCTCTTTTATCACGCAAGGCTCACGATCATCCAGTAGTGACTCGACTGACAATGCAGAAGCCAGCAACTCATCACGGCACTCCAGTTCCACTTGCTTCACTTTTTTGAACAGGCGTGAATGTGGCATGGCCTCCGGAACTTCCGTCTTTTGTTTTGAGACAACCTTACTATCTTCCTCACATGCTGCCTGTACGCATCCTGAATTATTGCCTTCCAAGTACACTGAAGTGGTTTGATGCTCTTTCGTAGTAGCGCACGGCTGCTCTCCAGGACTGTCACATGCCTGACAATCGGCGGTTGTGGAACCATGGATGCAAAGCTGCTGCTGCTGCTGTTCAATAGGTTCTTTATTTCCCGCAGAACGCTGCTTTTCGGCAGGCTTTTCTTGTTCGGCGGTGAAAGTCGTTTCACGTCGTTGGTCAACTTGTTTTGAATATGAGCAGTCCTTGTGCGGAGCGCGATTATCCCAGTAAGGCAGGAAATTCCCACCAGCTCCACGTCGTCTCCTGTCATAGCCATGAGCTCGATTCAACCGTGGTCTGAAACTGCCGCGACCATGACGTGGTCTCCAGCCCATGGGCCGGTTGTAACGTAGTCGCATAGGACCGTAACCTTCGCTCAGCTCTTGGCTCCATTCCACGGTCCCGTTTTCCCCGGCACGGAAGGAAGTGCGACCTCGACGATGCCACTTGTTGTAGGGAGTGGTCGGATTATACCATGAAGGAGAACAGCCGAAACCTTGACAGGGCTCCTCACTATATTCATTCCACCACGGCGGGGGACAGGCATGATCGAAACCTTCACAGGGCTCCTCGCTGTTTCCCCCATTCCACCATTGCGGGTAACCTACATGATTTAAACCTTCACAGGGCTCCTCACTGTTTTCCTCATTCCACCGTGGCGAGGAATTGACATGATCTTGACCCTGGTTTTCGGCGTCTTCATTGTACCATGGTTGAAAACTGCAATAGTTTTGTTCCAGCCCCTCAGTGTCGTTAGCACCTTCATTACAGTGAAGCTGCCAACTGCGACTCTGGCCTGGTATCAAACCGCGGTGAAACTGGAAGCTGCTGGCTGACGATGGAGGCGTGAGCAGCAGTGGGGGGCGGCTTGAGTCTCTGGTGGCTGACGGTGGATGATTGGGAAGCAGTGGGGGGTCGGCGTGATTCTCCGGAATGGCTGGCATCGCAGCTCTGCGACCAGGGCGTTTGTTCTGACGAGCCTGTTTCCGCGGTGCGCATTGCGAACCGATCCCTGCAGAAAAGAAGCACTGATTTTAATGCAAAATCCGAACCTCAGCGTCTTTTTGAAGCGTGACTGACTGGTGTATAGCTGCAGTGGTAAGCACAAAAAGTAGAAGAACTTCAAAATCAACTTTGTAATCGACCTGACAGAGCACAAGAGAAAGCAATATAAGGTTGCAAGCATAAAAACGTCAGATTATAATACTTTGTATAACTCAAAACTGTTTTCTGTAGATGCTCGCCTGGAGTTTTCTCGAAACAACACAGCATATAGAAACAGAACTTAAATTGACACAGTGAATAAATGATAGAACGTTTTATGAATCATGTAACCGCACGCTGCAGTTATTACCGCTCCTGCAGGGCACTATAGCTGCTCGCGCTTACCTTGCTTATGCACAATGCATGGATAAGGGTTCTTTCTTTTTCTTTTTGCTATATTATCCGGAGCTCACCCTCGGCCTTCAGGTATGCAGAATTTGGCAGATGCGCGGAGGGTGCTGCCCACTCAACCGCTGTCACTCTCCAGCAACTCAGAAGCGCTACCACCCATACATCCGCAACCACCACCAGCTTGCCCGAAGTGGTGCCACATTAACCCTCTCTGAGAGAGAGAGAGAGCGCACACACACACGCGCACACACAGACGCACGCACGCACGCGTACACACGCGCGCGCGCGCACGCACACAGAGTCGATTATAAGTCACCTTGTTTCAGAGGGACGCTCAGAGGCTTCACGAAAAATTTTTTTTGGAACAACAGCAGTCCACGAACAGCTCGCCGACCATCGATTAACTCGTTCATGCATTTTATCCGAGTGTGGAATTTCCATCAAGTAAAAAGACAGCCGACAAACAGTCTGCCGCTTCTAGGTCTTCTGGCTTGCAGATACGATATTTCTAACGAAACCGCTCCGTTGTGAGTATAAATTTCTGCGAGTGGGGCATCTTTTACTTTTCCGAAGTGAACGGACTGTGACGCTGCCATTCTACACATGCTGATGCCTCGCATACCAAGCAAATTAAACTCGCTATCGCGTTCGTATACGCCATTTTTACAACGATCTCGTTTCGAAGAGGTCCAGGTAGCCCCGCAGATCATATCATTTTATTTCATTTAGCCTTCCGGCACCCATGACTGGGCTTTAGAATCCCGTATAAAAAGTACATAGTGCACCAATACGCATTCTAGAGGGTACCAAAGAGGTAGCGTATTAGGGTGTTCGATGTGCTGGTAGCATCAGGCAACGGCAGCCACAGCCGCTCTCTTTCCTTCGGCGACAAAATGTTCACCGTGAGCTAGCTGATCACACAATCTTCTATAAGCGGTGCGGTGAACAATTTCTAGGACGACGAAACGCGTGCAGAAAGAAAGGGAGGACACAACACAGCGCTACGGCCTAATGCGAAAGAAATAAGAGTTTAGCACAGCATAACGCGCTGAACTCGGACGAAGCTGTCGCTTTGCCTCGGGCGTACAGTTATGTCTGTGACATAAACTTTGTGGCAACCTGTGCTGCCGCAACGGGCGAGCGGTCACGTGGCTGGCGCTGGTCACGTGATGACACGTGACCAGGAACCCGTGACTGTCACGTGACCGGGTGTTGGCGGTATACATCATGGCATTCGCCAATGGAATTGTCCGTATAAACACCTTCGGTGCAAAAGCGGTTGCCAAACGCTTGTGTGGTAAAGGTAAGCAGAACAGCTTAAGAAGAGAAGAAAAGAAGACAAGCGAACGAAGGCTCGGAACACCTATGACGATATGCTGCGGCAGAGCAAACTTCGAGAACACGTATACGACGCTGGAAAAATCACGCTGAAGACAAAGAGGAACAATGAAAGCCTTTTTCACGAATTCAAGAACACAAGGCGAGCTCCGCATCGGTGACAATATCACGATCTGGAAAGCGTTTCGAAGGCCGAATGCATTCTTAGCAATTCCAAATCTGCAATCAGAAATTTCGCTGAAAGAAGAATTCGCACACTAGCTCTGTCCATTTTAGCCAAAGCTAAGCCACTAAAGCAGGCAATACACATCATGTGGGTCCCCGGCCACGTCTCTCATTCGGGAAACACGCAGCCCACAACCATGCCCGAGGATTCGTTGACCCGCGCCTGCGACGGCGAGGGAGGGCACGGTCACACATCATGAGATCACTCTCTATTATCGGAATCCGCATAAGTCCCTAACCATATCTGAGCAAGTTTTCCGGAGACAACTGCAAACCTCAGTTGGCTGGAACATGAACACATTCGTATTTTCGGATTTCACCTGGTCTCCAGCTGTAGAAGTTGCAGAACCCGTGGTGGGTGTGTGCTTTCTTTTGAAGTCTTCGTTCCGATACGTTGTTCACGATGACATTTCTCTCAATAATGAGGACATAGTATCTCTTTTCATCACACTTCCCCGCCGCGGTGGCTCAGTGCTTACGGCGCTCGGCTGCTGACCCGAAAGACGTGGCTTCGATTCCGGCCGCGGCGGCCGAATTTCGATGAAGGCGAAATTCTAGAGGCCCGTGTGCTGTGCGATGTCAGTGCACGTTAAAGAACCCCAGGTGGTCGAAATTCCCGGAGCCCTTCACTGCGGCGTCCCTCATAGCCGGAGTTGCTTCCGGACGTTAAACCCCAATAAACCAAACCAATCTTTTCATCACATTGCTCCCCGGTATAACGGCTTATGTTGTGTACAGCCCCCCTATTCCCCCCCCCACCCTGACTCAAATGTAGACAAATTTTTAGACGAAATGAAAAACGTTCTTGCTACTCTGAACAAAAAACACAGACGGCCTGTAACAACTACAGATGATATTGATACTACAGGAGATGGAAACATTGATTATATGGTGCTGTTGATTCGTGTAATTTCGGAAACTTAATTACAGAACCCACTAGGAAGGCACCAACATCCGTCACCATCATAGACCGCATCCTATGTGACCAAAACATCAAAACTGGCGTATATGACGTCATTACATAACGGACCACTTCCCCATTTTTGCTTTCTTTAGAGCAAAATACCTACCGGTAGACATTAAGTCGGGTTACAGAAAGCGAAAATCGAATGTACGGGGTGGGTCAAAACTTCCAAGGCAACAGGGTCTACTTTCGAGCAGCATAGTCAGGCAGTTACGACACCTGCGAGGCTCCAAATATTTGTATAGGGTAATAAAAGCAATGTTCTAAGCTCTGACACTCTTGATAGCTGATATAAGCTTGATATACAGAAATAAAGCAGACGCTGTGGCCTGGGAACTTTTGACCACCCTGTACGAAAATCGACCAGGAACTGCGTGATTTTTATTTTCACAAAAATAGAGAGAAAAAAGCAATATTGGTGAGTATTGTCCCTCAGTCGCCGGAGAAAATCAAACAATATTTCAGAGCGAAAGCGCAAGGTACAACTCAGATTCGCCTGGCTTTGCGCGTTTGACCTTAAAGCCTGACAAAGGTCAAACCAAGCGCATACCCTCAAGACTAACTATGTATGATTATGTGTCTTGCTGCGCGTAGCCATGGTATGTTTATATGGTATGGTCATAGCTAATGACCAGCAACCACGCAACCGAAGACCAGTGGTCACCTGACCTTTCACCTTAAAGCCTTTAGAGCTGGGATTCGCATCGCCTGATGTGACGTCATGCGATGACGCAGAAATGACGTCACACCATTCTTCGCTATAAATACCGCCAGCTTTTCTTTCGCACGTCTACTAGATTCAGCCGGGTTGAACCTCAGACCTTTTGTGGAATACCCACGAAGGCGCGCGCGCGCCAGTGAGTGCGTCCCATCGCACGGCCTTGGCCCTGTGGTGAAGTGAAAGCCTTTGGCGCAAGTATTTTGGCTCCGAGCCGTGATCACAGCGAAGCGGAAGCTGAAGAAAGAGCATTATCCCTACCAAGCCACGACAGCCAGCGCAACTATTACTGCTTCGGTATCTGAGTAGTAGGGGCCTATCGTCAGTCTTTCAAGAAGCGAAGTAGACAACCGCGGCTTATGGGAAATTGTGAGTTCTGCTGTGGTAGCTGGCTGTGAATGTTTTGCAGCTTTTGTATGAATATGTTTCCCTATCGTTGTAGAAGTTTTATAACGCCCAGTTCCTCTGCATTTCCGTGTATCGTCCGTCCATCGTCTAGATGTCTGCGTCACTTCCCGCACCAAATAACGTGTGCCTCGAAGGAGCGAGGTGACTTTGCTATCCACCGCGGTGGCTCAATGGTTAAAGGGACACGGAGGAAAAATGGAATTCGGCGTGTATTCATACAGCACCACGTTCTGATAACAAAGAGACCATTCACATCGAAAGCGGGGCTTTCATAAGCTATAGACCACCACCGTGTTTACAAACAGAGTGGAAGGCGGACTCGCCTGGGGGTGAAAAGTAGGCTTAGCGCCCATAGGAAGTGCATGGAAGCAAAAGTTTTAATTTGGTTTTTAAGGAAAGGAAATGGTGCAGTATCTGTCTCATATCTTGGCGGATCCCTGAACCGCGCCGTAAGGGAAGGGAGGAAGGCGGGAGTGAAAGACGAAAGAGGTGCCGTAGTCAAATCAAATCTTTATTTACATCATCCAGATGTTAGGGGCGCAGACGAAAAGCTCTCACTGGAGCTTGATTGCGCGCCTGCGCCCCCGTACAAGGTTTCAAGGTTTGTTTGATTGCATATATTGGCAGCAACTAACAAAACAAAGGTGTCCGGAATAATTTCGACCACCTGGGGATTTTTAACGTGCACTTACATAGCACAGCGCACGAGCGCTTCTTGCGTTTCACCTCCATCGAAACGCGGGCGCCGCGGTCGGGTTCGAACTCTGGTACTCCGGCTCGGTAGACGAGCGCCTTACCACTGAGCCACCGCGGCGGGTTTTTTCAAACTTGCTTCATGACTTCACAGTGCATCGATGATGTCACTCTGTGAAGAACAACCAAGCGGGTGCTTCCCCAAATCGCGCAACCTTCTGGTGTAGTCCGACATTTTGCCCCGCACGCAGCATATCCTCGCAAATAGTCCTGCCGTTCAATCGGTGGCAAGGTTTACGTTCAAAGTAGTCCACAAACAGCGCGAACCGCGCACTGTAGCAGACGACTAAAGGTACTGACACACTAGTGGGAAAAGTCGCGGCACGCTTCTGGCGGCACAACCCCCGCTTTACCCCCGCCGCGAAAGGTACGGCCATACCGACGGCGAGGAGTACCGAGTACGCGGAAAAGCGCCGCCGCGCAAAGCTATCTCCATGCCAAACCGGTCGAGGTCCGTGATTCTCAAGTGCGCGGCAGATCAACCGGCATGTTTCGCGGCAAGCGCCTTGCACGGACCTCAACCGGTTTGGCATGAAGAGAGCTTTGCCGGCGGCGCTTTTCCGCGTACTCCTCGCCGCCGGTATGGCCGTCCCTTTTGCGGCGGGGATTGTGCCGCCAGAAGCGTGCTGCGAGTTTTCCCGCTAGTGTGTTCGTACCCCAACTTGACAGGAAATAGCCAACGAGTGAACTGTTCCTGAGAACACTAATCGATGCAGTTGCCCTGAGTGTTGCCGAAATAACCAACCTCCACAGAGAGACGAGGCGCCTGTTCCTGCCAACCCACCCCGACTTAAATCGAGCGCAAGCCACCATGCTCCGCAGGTTGCAGACGCACTCGATCCTTAGCCATTATATACTATCACTCATCACAGAGGGAGAATACGACTCCGTGTGCCAAAATTGTAACCACGGAGAAATCGCCTGCCAGGCGTACATCCCCTGGAGTTGCGCAGGAAACCGCCCCCACGAACCTTACTGCCAGCTCCCTCCGAGGAGGGATGGAACCAACTCCTCAGAAGGCCAGACAAGACCATCCAACTGGCACTCGTTTCGTGGGCTCATGAAGTCGACCCCATGTGCCTGAACTACATGCGGCTCTCCGGTTTCACGGAAGCGCTGCTGTCATTGGCTGCTATCCGAGCTTCTATCCCAGAATCGAGGGGAACTAAACATGCGACCAACTATCGTCGCTGCGCCTGTTTTTTCGGCCGGCTCGAGCAGTGCTAACAAGCACAGCTTCCCAATCAAACTGGTATTCGTTTACGACGTAGTTTCGTGCGGCTGTAGAGCTCGGTGACTTACCGGCCGAATTTCTGATGCACGCTGGTTTCAAACGGCAGTGTGAATGCGACACGCGAAGAAAATGTGCTTGCGGAGCAGGAGTTCGTCTGCTACGTGCACCTCAACCATGGCGGCCGGCGGCGGTGCACCGCAGCGCCGCGGCGCGGCTGTGTGCCAGTGCACACCACCTATATTATTGATCTTTCGATATTTTCTGCGATATGGCAAGATCATCTCGAGCATTTAGAGAATGTGTTGGCTGCGATATCGGAGCAGCGGGGTTCACCTTGAATGCGAGTAAGTGGCACTTCGAAAAGAGGGAGGTACGGTTTTTGGGGCACTTTGTGGGATCGGGTAAACACCGCGTTGATCCAGACAAGGCCAAACGATCGAAGCAATTGCCGCACCCCAAACGAAGAGAGAGTTGATGAGCTTCTTAGGGCTAGCCAACTACTACCGTCAGTATGCACCGGGTTACGCGCAGGTGGTGGTTCCCTTGACAAACCCCACTACGAGGCGGACGCCGCAGCAGCTCCCCTGGAAACGAGGCCCAGAAGGCATTCGACGAAGTCAAGGCTAGGCTGAGTCCTGCGGCGACGCTACGCACACCAGTCTCCACGCGATATGTTTTTGCCATCGACGCGTCCGGCTTCGCCATCGGCGCGTGTCTGGCGCAACTCGACGAGGAGGGTAACGAGTGCCCCGTGGCTTTCTTGAGCAGGAAACTGAGGCCGGCCCAGGACCGTTGGACTGCCATTGAAAGGGAGGCTTACGCAATTATTCGGACGTTGGAAAAGGTTTAAGGGAGTTTAACGTCCCAAAGCGACTCAAGCTATGAAGGACGCCGTATTGAAGGGCGCCGGAAATTCGACCATCTGGGGTTCCTTAATGTGCACTGACATCGCACAGTACACAGGCTTCTAGAATTTCGCCTTCATCGAAATTCGACCACCGCGGCCGGGATCGAACCGACTTCTTTGGGGTCAGCAGCCGAGCGCCATAACCACATGAGCCACCGCATATTGTTGGAAAAGCCCGAGGCGTTGTTGTTCGGAACTAAGGTGTGAGCGACCATCACCAATCATAATCTTCTCCGCTACCTCATCGTACCAAGTCCGCATACGGTATGCTCACTCGATGGCCGCTGGCCCTGCAAAAGTGCGACACCAAGAGGGGGTCCAAAACGGAACGCCGACGCCATGTCGAGGCTTGTGTGTTCCAGCCAATCTTGAGCAAGCTGACTGTGTGGGGAGGAGGGTGCGCATTGTATTCCTTTCTTTCTTTTCATTGTGTTATTTAGTGTTGATCGGGAGGAGGAGGACACAATATTAGATCCCGCCTCGTTTCACGAAGTCCATCGCCGGTTTTCTGGCCGCTGATATAGCTTCTGGCAAAACGTCAAGTGGTAATTTTTGTATAAATTTCTGGTTATAAAAAAGTTTTACGCGACTGTTTTTCGTGCCTAGGACGCCATTATTTTTGGTCTCCGTCGTTTTGTCTGATTATTCGGTAATTTTTTGTGTGACTTTTTTTCGCTAGCCAGACATCAAACTTTGAGCAAGACACCGGTGAGATGCCCCGTAGCAGCTCCTGACAGTTCTCGTTGGCTGTCGCAATTAATACAGGGGAAGAAAATCACAAGGAATGGCCAGAGCACTCACGAAGTCCCAATCGGTGGCCGGCGCATGGAGTCGGATGGCACGCACGGCACGCACGGATGGCAGGGATTGTTCCCGCTCCCGTTACGGCGCTAGTGCGAGGTCGGGAGTCGGGCTGCGTGCCAGCAGCACAAGTTATCCGGCCCGAGCTGTAGCCCTGTGCTGCTGAAGTACAGCTCGGAGTAGCACCAACCGGTCCACGTCGGCTTGCTCCAAGCAAACGCCCTAGATTAGGGTTGAAAGTGAAAGTGTAGCGAAAATTAAGAACAAATTACACAAGGAATATAAAGCAAGAGATCCCATGGCATCCCGTTCTATTTTCTGCCCCTTGCGTCTCGCGCTGATTCATCCTTCCACAGAATATCCAGCTGCCGGCGCGAAGCGCCATTAACGACGACCAGACATGAAAATCTGAAAACGACGTTTTCTATTTTAGCCCAGCAGCAGGAGCGGCTAGACCCGAGTTGATTTGCAACTACATCAATCCTCGTCTGCATATCTTTGCCAATGACTCCGAGAAGTTTGGTGTGCAGAGCGGGAGCTACTGATGTTAGTGCTTTGATTTTTATTACTCAAAAATTGTTAAAAGACTGGGATTATGGGGTTTAACGTCTCGAAGCGACTCAGGCAAATAGGGACGCCGTATGTGAAGGGCTGCGGAAATTTTGGCCACTTGTGGTTCTTTAATTATAGACACCTAGTTTCGGTTGCATGTTTTCTTGTCTGTAATGACGCATTAAGCGCTAGTATACCTGGATCGTCATGTGGTATTAGCCTGCGACAATTAAATTTAGGTTTCGATTTCATCAACCGAAATAAATGTGGCGGGAAAAGTGGCTTTAGGTAACGTGAAGCACAAAAAAACGAGAAATCTCATCGATGATGCGTCGTTCGTTGTCTTTCCTCTTGAAGCAGGCTGGTTAAACTGCTGTAGTGAATTTAAATCACATATGAGCGATAATACTAGCGATAATACATATGAGCGATGAAACTGAAAACGAAATAGCATCAAGAAATACAAATATAATTAATTTAGCCATCGTACGAGAGTACCACAGGGTGATCCAAGTATCAAGAAATACAAATATAGTTAATTTAGCCATCGTACGGGAGTACCACAGGGTGATCCAAGTATACTAGTGTCTAAACTGTCATTTCACACATGAAGACACACCAGCAAAATTTTGCTTTCTATACACCTCTAAACCTAGCATATTCACCAATCACAAGTGGTTGTAGCTGCCTACCAACACTCAATGATGCGCGCCCACAAAGACGTTTCCCTGATCGAATGAAACAGTCGGTGATGATCTAGAATGCAATAGAGAAAGCAAATCCACGAAATAACTTCGATAAATAACAACATTGCAGTCCAGCCAGCTGATCAACGTTGTTACCATCTGATGGAGAATTTTCAGACTTCATTAACACTATATCCTAAAATGTGAGTTCCATTGGGTTCAGATTGCAAATGGACATCCAAAAGTCTAACAATGCAGAATAAAAAACTTGCTGGGGTTTAGCTTTGGTTAAACTTGGTAGGTTGTGTAAGCATCCATAGCGTTCGATTCGGGATCATCACCGGTTGTAGACTATTCGTTTTCGATAGAGGCACGGTGCGCCCGTTTAGCAGCATCTTGAGCGCGCCGCTTAGCAAAGCGCTGTTCGCGTTCTTCGTCTGTCTCCGAAGCCCGTTGTCGTTTCCTGGCTTCGTCAAGCCGACGTAGCCTCTCTTTCTGTTTATCAGGCGGCATGACGACGGAGGCGGTTGGTTGGTTGGTTGCGACTGAAAGAAGAATGAAAAGGAAAAGTGCACGGGCCTGCCAACTGGCTCAAGCCGAGACACGACCGCTGCCGCGTGCAGATAGAAGAGAGTTGAAAGATATAAGAGGACAGAGTAAAAGAGAGAGTAAAGACGCGCGTCGCAACAACCGCGTCCGCCAGAACGGACGCCGGCTGAAAAAACAGATACACGGCCGCAGCCCGAAGGCTGCAAACCGAATCGCCTCACCTCCTCCTAGCGACCGAACGCATTTTATACCCCGCCCCCTCGTTCTCCAGCCTCCTCTCCACACTCCGCAGCTGGCGAGAGCGCGGCGAGGGCAGCGCCTCCACTCGGCAGCGGCGCGGCTACAGCTGTAGTGCGCCGCCCTTCAAGGTCAAACGTGCCTCGCGGCCGCCCCGACGCGAAGGGCTGAAACCTGTCGTAATATGCTTACGCAATAAAATCAAGAAGAAAAAACAGCCCATTCAGCCTAATTAATCCGGCGTATAACTCGTTTGCATATGCTACAAATCAGCCATAAGAGTTACGGTAATTAAACTGTGTTCATATGAACCGTTTAGTGTCCTGTAAGAAAGCAGTCTAAGATGTGCAACCCATTTCTTGAACGTTCACTTACTTTGGGGCAGGAGAGGGAAAGCGTCTACGGAAGGCAGGGGCCCCAGACGGGGCCCAATAGAAGCCAGATGACGCCACATCACATACGTCCGTGGAACCCGTTGGAGCCACAGCCGCAGAGCCGTGTGTCTTGCGCCCCGCTAGGGACTGCAATCCACGGTTCCGCTTCCGTGTCGAACGGGTGTACCAGCAGAGAGTGGTGGACATGGCAGAAGCTGCCGCAGTTCTTTTCCGCCGCCTGTAAGGCAGAGTGCCAGAAAGCGTACGGCGTTCGAAACGGAAGACGCTTTGTTGCTTGTATATGTTTGGCTCAAAAAACTGCCTGTAAGGTTCGAGTTTAGAACCTTTGAGCAGCTGCAATATGTTTGGGCTCTTCTGATTCCCCGAACCACACGGGAAGTGTACTGTACATTCTCAAATGAGATAGATTTAGGTACACAACATTCAGTGCACACCCAAAAATAGTTGTTAAAGGAGCACCCTAAAATATTCTGACTACGATCCTAAGAATGCTTGAACGAAGTGAAGCAAGGAGAAAAGAAAAAGATGAAAAAAAAGGGGGGGGGGGGCCCACCGAAGGCCCCTATTAGAGACCTCCTCGACAGTGCATTAGCAGCTCTCGAGGGCACAAGTACAGACTGAACAAGAGCTATTATGTTGCTGTGGCGTTATATGTGTTTAGAGTAATGGACACCTTTTTGATTTTCCATTCCATCATTCCATACTTCATTGCTTCTGCTAACTTCTTTCCACATTTGGTTATTTTATTACTGGATTCGATAACCGAGAATCCACTCTTACTATTTAATCTGGCAGTGATCAGCAGGTACGTCGCATAACAAGTGTTTTCGCATAGATACAATTTTCTGGAAAATTTAGAAAAAAATACATCACAGGTCAGATGCAAGCGATTACCCACGAACTGCAAGCCACTTAATTGCCTCGGTGAACGGAATCTAGCTAACCAAATCGAGTTCTAACGTGATCAATTCATGTACAGTGTTCATAGAAAGAAACGAAATAAAAGAGACGCGCGACAATCGGTATATCCACCACCCCATGGATGCTTTGTACCACAATCGCAATGGCGCAACTCGCAGTGGCGAACCTTGCAAGTAAAACCAGCGCTAAGCGAAATGTTTAACGTCACGCCTTCACAAAGCATCAAAGCGATCTGTCCTGGAACGCCCATGTTAGTTGCCTTAAGTCCGATTTATCACGGGTCATTGGTTGTCTTTACAGAATCCAGCACTTGATTCCATCTGGGATGAAGCAGACACTATATTATTCTCTGTTCTATTCTAGAATAAGTTATGGTATTTTAGTCTGGGGTACAACAACTGATTCTAATTACAAAAAATTAATTACTTTACAGAAGAAAGTGTTACGCATATGCGAAAATTATCATGGCGAGAAAAGGGAACTAAGAACGCATCCACTTTTTTTAAAGTACAATATGCTGAGGGCAGATAAGGTATACTACTTTAAGTTGCTACAATGTATACATAAAAATCGTTTGTACGTCACATCCACCGACAGAGTAAACTTGTACGCTATCAAAGACCCGAAAATAGAGATGCCGAGGATAAGGACAAATTATGGTCGTCAAGCACTGTCTTTTCAAGTTATCAGAATTCTCAATAGAAGAGATATAAATATTAATTACAGTAAACCCTTCTCCACTTTCAAAAATGAATGTAAAGGAGCTCTTCTCTGTAGCGATGTCACCTATAGCAATCGCTAAAATTTCTCATTCAAGCATGTTGTAGTCCATATTTTTTTTCTTCACAGTTACTGATTCTGTGTTCGCATCTCTGTACTCTTGTTTGGGCTTATATGTCCATAATGCCTTGTTTTTCAGTAGGCTAGAATAAGCCTTAAGTAGAACTTTGTTATTTGATGTAGTGTTTCATGTATGTCTTGGTCTTTGTTTATTATTTATATACGCATCGTGCATTTATGGTGCAAATTTTTGTCAAGCGCTTTTGTCTTTTTTTGCTGAGTGTGTATGTATTTTACTGTGTATGTATTTTTTTCCGTATGTATTTTGCTCTGTATAACGCTTACTTTTGTGCCTACTTTTCTTTGATTTTTTTTTCTTCTTCCTTATCAACAATACTATTTTGTACCTGCCCGCCGGACTTTTGTAATTTGTATCTTTTTTTTGTCACGTAGTAGGGGGCTGAGGCCCTGTCAGGCAACATTGTGCCTTTAGCCTCAGCCCCTTCTTAGGCAAATGTCTAAGCAACAAATAAAAAGAAAGAAAGAAAGAAATTCTCAAATAGCCGTTCTCTCTTAGAACACCGTTACTTCAGTTGGCGACAGCACGGAACCATGGCTGGCTGTGTTCAGTTATTTACGAGATGCGACAAAATGCGGAAGTCGGGTTCCAGAGCGCGCTCTGGTCGAGAATTTCAAGGCCCTTAGCTGCCGCCTACAGTTAGGAGATAGGCCATAGCTGGTAAGTCCCCGTTTTCGTGTCTGAATTTCATAGCATGTGGCTAAGAACTCCAGTGCACGCTGACCTCCCCGAGCCAGTGTCGCCTCCACCCACTTACGAAGGGCAAAATCTATGCGCTGGAGGCGAATATGGATTTCCAGACTATGTGAAGTGTGGAATGCTCATGACCACGTGAGAATAGCTGGCTATTGTTTGCAGTCGTGTACGCTGCCTATACTGGAAGAAATAAAGAGACGAGGCGCAGCCTCCAGCAAGCTATTCTTCCTGTGCAGTGTGCTTGTGTCGCCGACGTGTATCAAACACAAGAAGCAGCGTTGTTCTAACGCTCTCAAAAGAGCTCGCCGGTGAGAGCCTGCAGGCACAACGAGCTTAAAGGTGCTGTAAAGAGGAATCTGAAATCGTCTTTTTGCCGCGGGAACTCAATCTATACGTTCCGAGCATTCTTAGAAACTTTGAATTATTGTCCTGTGTGGCCGATTTCCCTAATTAAGTCGGATTAACGGCCTGGTCCTGCCTTTTTCTTTTTGAATTCTCCCCGTACGGTGGGCGGAGTCGACCAACGCGTGGAGTGCCTTTCAGCCAGCTCCGTGGAGGCTTGCCGCTCTGCCATCGGCGGAGTAATGCGTAGTAGTCCGTAGTAGCAAATAGTCGGCGCGTATTTTTATTTCTGCAGGCTTATTTTGCGGCTATATTATCTGCGAATGAAACTAATTATTCACGGAAACCTAAAAAACAAAATAAAGCGAAAGCAAAGCCTCCAGAGAGCTGGCTGAAAGGCACTCCACGCGTTTGTTCACTCCGCCCACCATACGGGGAGAATTAAAAAAAAGGCGGGAACCGGACGTTAATCCGACTTAATTAGAGAAATCAGCCATACAGGGCAATAAGTCGAAGTTTCTAAGAATGCTCGGAACGTGTAGATCAAGCTCCCGCGGCAAAAAGACGAGTTCACATTCTTCTCCACTGCACCTGTAAAGGTGCACTGAAGAGGAATTGAACTCGTCTTTTTGCAGCGGGAACTCTTAAAGGTGCACTGAAGAGGAATCTGAACTAGTCTTTTTGAACTAGATCTGCACGTTCCAAGCATTCTTAGAAATTTCGAATTGTTGCCCTGTGCCGTAGATTTCCGTAATTTAAATCGGATTAACGACTGGCTCCCGCCATTTTTTTTAATACCCCGCAGAAGGTGGGAGGAGTCAACCAGCGCATGGAGTGCGTTTCAGGCAGTCGCGTGGTGGCTTTGCTTTCGCTTTTATTGTGTTTTTTAGGTTTCCGTGAATAAATAGATCTAGTCAGAGACTACATAGCTGCAAATTAGGCCCACGAAAATAAAATACCCGTGGACTCTGTTTTCGCTGATCACTACGTATCATTCCGCCGATGGCAGAGCGGCAAGCCGCCACGGGACTGGTTAAAAGGTTGGTTGACTCCTCCCACCGTCTGCGGAATTAAAAAAGGCGGGAGCCGGGACCTTTAATCGGATTTAAATTAGGGAAATCGGCCGCACAGGGCAATACTTCGGAGTTTCCAAAAACGCTCGGAACGTGTAGATCGAGTTCCAGCAATAAAAAAAAAGTGTTCAGATTCCTCTTCAGTACACCTTTAAACGAGCACAGAAAAGGGTACATGATTTTGGGGCGTCCGTATATTCGCCTTGTAAAAAGGCCTTTCGGGCTTGTAACAATGAAAATTGGCTTAAAATGTCAGGGCGCAGATTTAATAATTACAAACAATTTTTTACTGCCCGTTTCGGTCGTGGTCGGCGCTAGCGCTCAAGTGCACGTTGACATCACGGTCGACCGGCCAACGTGGGCTCCCACATTTCGAAGGAAGCCGGCATCGCGGGCAACCACTGCTTGCTCCTTCGAACAACCACTGGCTTCGGTGACGTCAGCAGAATTGGAGCAGGTGGACCTTGACGTCCCTCCATTCAGATTAAAAACCTTAGCGGGTCCTCGGACAACATTCAATATCATATTAAATTATGTTCGACTCTAATGCTTTCGACCGAAGCTTTCTAGAAGGCATCGCCCATGAAACAAATGTCGCTTGTGTGCGTTCGAAGTTTTGCGTCTGTAACCCTTTAAGCATCCCACGAATACAGCGAGATTCTTGCCTCTGAAGGAACTCCGGGATCAGCTTCCTGCCTGGTCGGCTGGCCCTCGCCACGGGCTCCGTGGCTGGCGCTTGGGAGCCAAGAGGCGGCACCAGCCGACTCCTCCGCGTCTTGCTGGAGATGAGATGATGACTTGTCATGGAGCGGACGGTCCCCTGTGTGGATTCTTCACTGGGCCTGTCCCGTCGGTGGTGATGGGGGCTCATGCCGACGACGGCTTGCAAAGGGAAAAAAAGCACCTGAAAATTTGAACAGACTCACATGAGCGCAGTGTAACAATTGGGCTCATCTGCTGGCAGAACCAATTATCTTTCTTTAATTTAAAGCACCGTTATAGGCAAACACAAGTTCAAGCTAGTCTGGAAGGACAGCGTTCCGAAATGACGAGGCTTTCGTATGCTAGGAATGACGTCGAAGTCGAGAAGCAACAGTGACAAACATGTTTATGTTGCACACGTTTGTGTGAGCGGTGCGCCAAGTACAAAAACGAAGAATAAAGGGTACAGTTTGATGCGTTTGAAAGCACGCATAGAATGTTATGCGATCAGTATGCATACAGAATGTAAAGGGTGAATGGCGCCAAAAACGGAGACGGGGGGATCCAAGCACACGGCCTGTCCGGCAGACCGAAGAGTGCGAGGTCGAGCGCATCGCTTAGTGATCCCAGCGGTCTGCACGAGCAGAAGAACGCCAGGATGAAGAAGCAGAGAAAAAAGTCTCCGCCTCACCGCCAAAACTGCAGTGCACGTTGCCCAATGGGAAATTTAGTGTACGACAGGCCGTGCGGTCAGAGCAGCGACAGGTAGGCAGAGCGAATCTAAACGCACGTGTGGCGAACGCAAATGGCGCAAGGACTGCATGCAACAGCGAAGAGGCGACATGTACAGGCGCGGCCATAAGTAAACGGAGCACGTTATTGCGTTCGAAGTGCAATCACGCTTTCTCTACTGGTAATGAAGAAGGGTTGTTTCTCTACAAGAAAGCCCACTAATCTCCGCTACCAGCATGCGCGTACCACTGCTGGAAATTTCAGTTAGGTGACGCGTGAAAAATATTCGAAGACAGTTACGTGCTCCGTTTACTTTTGTCCACACCTGTACAATACCCGGCAAAAGTCTACCGCCCGCAGGGTTTGCTTTGCGTCTATTTGTACGTAGGAGATTTTAGGCACCCTTCCAGCTGTAAAATTATATAAGGCAAGAGGAGCGTTTAGTCTAGCCGTTGCCAGCAGCATGCCGTGAATCCTCAGTTATAATGCTCATAAGAGCCGACCATGCGGCTGGACTAGTTTTGACCGAGCGTATACATAGCCCCAATAGTCTCGCTGAAGCTGTATACGGCTAGGGAGCTTACACGTGGGTGGTCCATTGCGGAAAGGGGATGTATTTATTTCCATTGTAAAAGCCACTATCACCGTGGCGCCACCGGTCGAACCTGAACACGAGGCACGAGAGTTCACGACGGGGTCGCCTCTAGATACGACGCGTGGTGTCGCTTCAGAAATGGTTGCAGCGATAGTTATCGGTTTCCTCAGAGCCGTATATTCCCTTCGGGAAGGGAATATACGGCTCTGGGTTTCCTTGTGCCTTGGAACAACCGCAGCTCCGCGCAGGCAGGACAGGTGTCTTAGCAGGAAGTTTTAGCGGAGCGCGATCGACAAGTTTGATCCAGTTGGGCGAGGAAACCATAGAGAAAACCAGCGCTCATTATAATTTTACCAATTGCCATTGCCTTCAATGAGCGCAGGAAATGTCAGTGCATTGTCTGTCGGATTGCCTTCATGTTTTTGCACACCAACGGACGACAGAGGCCGTACGTGCAATATGCCCGCCTGTGGTGTTCTCGGGACCCGGCAAGTAAGAAGCGATAAGAACACTGCGTAGTGCTTTATTGGGCAACAGCTGAGATGCTTTCTCCCGGCGGCGCTCATGCAGGTGCTCGCTTTTGTAGAGCCACGCCTGACGTCACTTGGCGCGTCATCACGCGTCTCACTCGGTCCACACGAAACCCCGGCACGCGTCTCACGCGGCTCGCACAGCACGCCCGCCCGTGTCTCGCCTCGCACAGAACGCAGGCACGCATCTCTCTCGGCTCCCACAGAACTCCGGAACGCGCGTCACTTCCTCCACCGCAATTTGGAGAGTCACGATGGCTGCTATCGGTCAGGCGGCTTCCTGACTCGCTGAGGGTACCGCCTCGTAGGGCTGTTTCCGCTGGCCACGGGTGCAGGGCTAGTTGCGGAGACAGCGGTTGATGAGGGTGGCGGACAATCTGAAAGTTCTGGATGACAGATGTCGGTCTCCTCCCCCACCGCAAATGGTGACGGCGTGTTCGTAGCTGAGGCTCGTAGCAAATGGTCCTTGTTTCGCCTCCACATGCAGGATCCGTGGGGTGTCTGCACCTTGACCTCGTACGACACTGGCCCGGTGCGCTGCCCGATAGTTGCTTTGAGCCATCTTGGTCCGCTCCTGAAATTGCGCACCAAAACCTGTTCAGCTTGTGCAAACGGCAGATTTCGTCCCAGTCCAAGCGCAAAGTTTCGAGCCACTCGCGTCCTAGAAGAGCTGGTCCGCCGTAGTCTACGATGTACAACGGAAGGTCACAGACTTGATCCTTGTACCTTACGGCTGCTTTGAAGACGCCGCACGGCTCGACAACTTCTGTGTATGTTTTCAGTCGCAGTTCCGTCGGTTCGAGTCTCAAAGTCGGTCTAAGTCTCTCGAACTGCTGTCTTGATATTTTGAAGGCCTTAGGTTTTCATATTTGGCGTTGCCTTGTGATAAGTCCATCGATGGTCACGTGGTGTTGAAGACGTCACGACCCTTTGAAACGCATTCTTAGATCGCGGTGATTCTGCGTAGCACTACTGGTGCAGTGGTTCGACGGTTAAGCGAAGCCCCACTGCTCCGGCAGGTGGTTGTTCAAAAAAAAAACCCAGGTTGCTCTTACCAAGCTCCGGTAAGGCTCATGCGCAGCGCCTCGGTGGGCAGGCGGCAAATGCATTGAATTTGGCAAAGGTGGGCAGTTTGCTCACAACCCGGTGAGCAGGTTGCCACCTGCCACGGTGGGCGGGTTGATGATGATTGCCGCAAGGTCGGTCATGTGACTGAATCAGGGAATTTCGTTGCGAAGACACCGGAAGCTGCGCCCACTATTAACACGAATACGCTTATATGGGCGTAAAAAGAGAGTAAGCTCTCCTCTTGGGTGCAGCCTTTTAAACGAGGGTGTGCACTGGCGAAGAGCTTACTCCCTTTTTCTCCTTTCTGTATAGTGTGACGACGACCTAAATGCTGCCGTATCAAAAGCAACGACGAAATTGAATTCAAGGACGTAGTCGGAAAGCCAGCTATTCTCCAGAAGCACCTCTCGCCAGCCACCAGCAAATCACACGGGCATCTATAAGACATTCATTGTAGACATGGCAAGGACCTGCGCTGCAGTCATTCCACTATTTCCCTCAAATGTGTCATCCAGAGCAGCTTTTCGGGAAACCAACACTATACAGCATTTTACACGTTACGACAGCGAGCACGCCACGTAAGGTTGGGCCAGGGCACGTATGCCGGAGCCTCGAGCTATGCGACTGTAAGTGGCGTCGAGAAACTGCTGCATGTCCGCCTCAACGCTGTTACCTCGGCTCGCTAGGAAAAGCGTTAGGTGCTCTCGCCAATCCATCTACATCCCAGGGAACGGGTAATTGCACAAGCTCAAGAACCTAAATCATGGCTAACACGAACCACAGCAAACAAGACATCTTAGACATATGGCAATGGAACTGCAGAGGCTATCGCAAGAAACAAGGCCTCATCAAACAATTCATTCAGACGCAGCTAACACCACCTGACATTATCGCACTTCAAGAAACGGGCGCGACACCCACTCTCACGGGATACACATGCTACGACAGCCACATGACGGGAAAGACAGCCATCTTAGTGAGCAAGGCAGTCATAGCCATCAATCACGACAGCATACCCGACACTGACATTGAGCATGTGATTGTAGAGATCGTACCGAAAAAGAAAAGGAAAGGGGGAAGTGTATTCATCGTCAACGTGTACAGCCCCCCGAAGCAAAGAAAAGCAAAATTTTTTGAACTTCTTCACGGTCTCCACAGACTAGCGAAAAACAACACGCTAATCATCTTGGGGGATTTCAACGCCATGGACAAGAGCTGGGGGTACCAAAAGGCCACCATTAAAGGCAAAACGCTAGCCGAGGTTGCAGATAACTTCAACTGCAACCTACTCACGGACCCAGCAACCCCTACCAGAATTGGAAATAGCGTCAGCATCGACACCTGCTCCGACCTCACATTCGTAAGAGGACTCGGACAAACACAATGGGAGAACCTATTGGAAAATTTAGGCAGCGACCACTACATACTCAAGACACAAGTAACCTCAGACAGGCTGAGACGCCAGTTGGGCGCGGCAAAAATAACGGACTGGAATGCGTTCCGCGAAGCATGCGACAGCAACCTTACCGAGAATGGCATACAGTCGTTAGAGGAATGGGGAAGCATGCTAAGGGATACGCAAGACAAGTACACCAAAACCATAAACCGAACAGCGGAAACACCCGAGGTGGACGGTCGGCTGCTCAAGCTTTGGGATGCTAGGCGCAGCCTCACCAGGAGATGGAAAAAACAAAAACATAACAGGAAACTCAAGCTTAAAATCGCCGAAATTACAGCGAAAGCAGAGGAATACGCCACACAGCTGGCAAAACAAAATTGGCAACAATTCAGCGATTCTCTTAGTGGGACGCTAAGCACGACACGGACTTGGCGTATCCTTAGAGCGCTCCTCGATCTGACTAAGACAAAAGCTGAAAACAAGAAATCCATATACCGGTTCATTCACCAGTTCGAGGGCACTGACTCGGAACTCCTCGACAGATTGCGCGCCAAATGCTTTGGCAGCACGAACCCGCCGACCTATACAGGGGAGTACCGGGGAGACGATAACGCTAATCTGGACAGACCCATCACACGAGAAGAGGTCTACGCGGCCATGCGAAACACCACCAGAAATACGGCCGCGGGAGCGGATAAAATAAACAACGCACTCATCCGCAACCTCAGCGATGCGCTGGTCGCTGAACTGACAGACTTCCTCAACAAACATTGGGAAGCTGAAACTGTCCCCGAGGAGTGGAAACATGCTGAAGTGGTGATGATACCCAAGCCAGGCAAGAAACTGCAGATAGAAAACCTCAGGCCGATCTCGCTTACGTCATGCCTGGGAAAACTATACGAGCGAGTGGTAACGCAGAGACTTCAAAACTACATGGAAGACAACGAACTGATCCCTCACAGCATGTTCGGCTTTAGAGCAAAATTATCAGCTCAAGACGTACTCCTCCAATTATATGAAGGTGTACTTCGGAACGTTCCTCGGGACGGAGAAAACGTGATAATGGCCCTAGACATCAAAGGGGCTTTTGACAATGTGAGCCACGAAGCAATCCTTACGGGCCTGGACAACCTGAACTGCGGGCGCAGGATTCACAGCTTCGTCAAAGCATTTCTATCCAACAGAACTGCAACCATCGGTATAGGAGAACTTTGGTCCGAGAAGTTTCGAACGCCTAACAAGGGAACACCTCAAGGGTCGGTCATTTCACCCACGCTATTCAACGTGGCCATGATCGGACTGGCGAAGCAACTAAAAGAAATTGACGACATCCACCATGCCATTTATGCCGACGACATCACAATATGGGCTAACACTGGCTCACTCGGCGAGAAAGAGGATAGGCTACAAGAAGCGGCCACCTGCGTTGAAAACTATGTCAAAGCAAGAGGGCTAGCATGCTCGACCGAAAAATCTGAGCTCTTACGGGTTTGGAGAGGAAAACGGAACCGAACAGTCCCTACCAGTAAAGAACTTCGACTACAAGTTTACCTCGAAGGAGAACCAATACCAGAGAAGACACTCATACGGGTACTAGGGATGTGGATACAGTCAAATCAACGCTGTACTCACACCCTTGCGCTATTAAAGGCATCTACACTCCAAGTGGCCCGCATGATTACGCGCATCTCACACAGACGTCATGGCATGCGAGAAGAAGACACACTCAAGCTGGTCAGGAGCCTAGTGGTCAGCCGGGCGACATATAGTCTCCCGTACTACAATCATATCAAAAATGAAATACAACAGGCGGACGCGATTTTACGCAAAGCGTATAAAACCGCGCTTCGACTACCCCATAACACCTCAACTGAAAAGCTCTTAGCCTTGGGACTGCACAACACGTTCGAGGAATTACGGGAAGCGCAGCATGTTGCCCAAATGCGCAGACTACAGCAGACCCCCACAGGCAGAGTTCTTTTAAAGAAACTGGGCTCCACCGAACAAATTCGACAAATATTGAGAACTAAAACGATCCCCGATGAGTACCGCAGCACGCTCAGGGTGGCACCAATACCAAGAAACATGGACCCGAACCTCCACAAAGACCGAAGAGAGGCAAGGGCCGACCGCTTACAGAAAACACACGCATCCCAGGATACAACAGTGTATGTCGACGCTGCCACATATGCCATGACTAGGGGACAAGGCACCAACAACGCAGTGGCAACTGTAGTCAACTCGGAATTACACGAGATTACCAGCGCCTCCCTGCAAGACTGCACGATAGCTGAGGCTGAAGAAGCGGCCGTCGCTCTAGCGGCAGCGGAGGGCTATCGGACTGGGCGGTCACTGACAATTCTTACTTATTCACAAGCAGCCTGCCGCAACTATCTTTGCGGCAGAGTCGGTCACAGAGCGCTCCGCATACTCCGCTCTGTAGACTGCAAGACGCAACAAACACATGCAAAACCACACAAGCCGATCAAACATAAGATCATCTGGGTACCGGGGCACACGGGGGTGGCAGGAAACCAAGAGGCAGACAGGATAGCTCGAGGATAGACTAACTACCGAGCATCCAACGTCAACGACCTTGAGGAATCCCTGCCAGTACCTCAGCAATACTCGGCCATACTCAACAACTACAAAGGCAGCAGGATGCGGTACCCACCACCGCACAAATCTTTAAACAAAGAAGAGGCTGTCACATGGAGACAACTTCAAACGGGGTCATATCCAAATCTAAACACACTAAGTAAAATTCACCCCACACTTTACGCACACAATTGTCCGTGGTGCCATGAAAAACCTACACTGTATCACATCACATAGGCATGTCAAAAAGTCGACATCGTCCCAGTTATAGAAAACCCAAGTGTGGAGCAATGGGAGGGTCTGCTCTCCAGCGACTGCCGCGATGACCAGATCGGTTTGATACGGCGAGCTCAGCTCACGGCAGCATCCAGCGGAGCCCTGGAATAGGGGCAACCGACCGTTGCGGATGGACTCATCTGACCACATAAAAAAAAAAAAAACTTGTGCTAGAGCCAAATAAAGTTATCCTATCCTATCCTATCTACGAGAAATTTTAGTCATGCGTTATACACCGCAAATGCATTCAACAGGCTGAACACTGAAAAACCGAAGTTCTAATGATTGATATTAGACGGTTCGTTGGATTTCAAACCAAGCGAAGGAGCTATCCTACACTCCAGTGCGAGGGACGCTTGGTTTGTGGCCATTCTTTATCACGGTAGGCCCGGAAATATATCCGTACGAGACACTCGGCTGCTTCCAGCTATTGCTCTGGGCAGCGTTGCCTAGGCATCGTCCCCTCTCTCTCTTATTCGAACCAAACAGTCGCTCTTCGTCATAATCAAGTAGCATTCGACGAAGGCACTTATCGCAAATGCGGCAAGCGCGGGAAGGAAATTTCACTTATTGCGGTAGCCCACCATGGTGCGCAATGTCTTCAGCCATTTTTGCCTGCTTCGTTTAGCGACGGTGGAGGTATGCTTCCCTGGGGTCCTTGCAGGCCGCGATTGAAGAAATATGCTGCTATACTTACGTCAGGTTCATCGTAGTCTCGTGTTAATCGCAGGGCTAGCAGGTTCATTTCACCAAATGAGGTGAAGGGCACAAAATTATCGCTCAGTGAAATTGTGCATAAATACACAGCTGCTGCCAAAATATAGAAGATGGGAAGAAACAAAATTTAGCATACACTTTGAAGAGAAAGCTTGTTTGTGTTTTTTTTTATATAAAAAACTGTTACAGATGGTGCCACTCATATCGAACTTGCTACTCTGTGCTGTGTATGATATTTCATTCCTTTTCTTTACATACTGTGCGTCTTAAATCATGCCGTGTATTTCATGATGCTTCCGAACCAACTATTAATGCAGTGAAAAGTACTGCTTTTAAGCTTAAGCTTCCTGAAAAGCTGTCCTGGAAGCTTTCCATGTCCAGCTTCGAAGCAAGGAGGCTTCGTATTTGTGAGCATAATGATATTTGTGAGGAGAGCTGTTAAATGTGCCCGTGAGGTTGTAAAAAAAAATTGATTTGCGAGAATGAATTTAGAACTTCAGGCATGAGATCATTGAGCAATGTTTTTGATCTCGGGTTGTTTGCCTGCTATGCACGCCTAAATGTGGCCCACATACTGGCCACACTTTAATCATGCTCTCTGGTGGATAGCATAACCATCTGTTTTGTGCTGAATAAGTGTGCGTGGGCCTGCTTTCGGCAAGGTCATCAACAATGCTGCCATGCCTGGTCACACCACAGCTTAGAAAAATCAGCCTGCCTTATAATGCTGCGCTTGATGTTGAATATTGCATCCTGCCTCCATTGGGTATGTTTGGGCAGCTTGCTGTGCCAAGAGTGCCTTCTGCTGCAGCAGTCAGGACAAGAAAAACCTGCAGTATATTGTTCTTGGTCTTGAGTACTGTATTTATCTTCAGAGCATGTTTTTGTGTGGCTCGCCATGACAGGAATGCTTTCTCATATAGCAGAGAGGGTGGGCAAATATACTAAAAAGTTTGGGTTCTCATCCCTGAATGCAAAATTTCGTATCATAATGGGTTGATAATGCTGGCAGTGCCAACAATTACAACTCCAAGAGGCACTCATAGAGGTGACAAAAACGGCGAGGGCGACAGTGCATATAGTAACACGGCAGAGGAGGATTTATGGGGGTGGTGTTACCCTCCTCCGAAAGCCTGGAATTTTTTAACCAGCCTCCCCTTTAAGGATGACTCATAAATCCACCCTGCAGCACTGCAACATAGCGTGTTTCACACTGGCACAAATAGTTTGCTGAATAATATGTATGACCGCAGCTTTTCAGACTGCTTCTAGAAGTTTAGGGGTACCAAGTGGCTGTAGTAAAATTTCACGGCGTTGTGCAGTATTTTAGTGCAGTGGTTCATGTTTAACGTGCAGAGCTGTAGCTGTACACACCGATTTAATTTACTTGCTGAAATACTAGCTGGTAATGTCACTGCACAGTAGCTGCTTGTGATCAACAATATGAAACGGCTTCAACATAACCACAGGAACCATGGAAATTTAATGCACATGTGCACTCCCGTTTCAGGTATTTTTTACAGTACATAACACTATCACAGGACATGGGCGCAATAAACACTTGTGAGAAAAGGCCTCTATTACACTTTTAAAGCTGAGAGCAACCCAGAAACTATTTACAGCTGAAGCATTTTCGCTGTCATAAAGTGCGAAAATGCTCCGCCTTTTTCGCACTTCTTGATCATGACCTCAGCCAGAAAAGCAATTGCAAAACTTCGACAAGGAACGGATCTAAAAACCGCGCGCGACCAAAAATACAGACTTGACCTCGATATGAACGAATACACTTGAGCCCGGCACGTCCTAGAGGCAAATAGCTCGCTAGACGCTTCAAACGTTACCCGCTTCAAAAACGGGCATAGAACAACGTTTCTGTATGCTAATAACAAAGCGAGCGCAGCTGCTTCCTTTACAATTTCACTCTCTGTCCATGTCAACACCCTCGCCGCTCAAGCAAGCGCAATCGCCGAAGAGCAAAAAATGGCAGTTTATATTCAACAGCAGTCACAATCGCCGGAGCGTTGCAAAACACTCTGAAGTAGCAACGAGGTTTCATTGGCGACGGATACGAGAGCGCGAATGGCACAAACACACTGCACACAGGCACAAAACGTCCGCACAATACACCGACAACCGCTGCGTAGCGCACGCCGTATTAAAACAGTGGTGAACGAGCAGCGTGAATGCCCTTCAATGAACACTGGCGGTCTCGCGACGAACGAAATGCCCGTTGCCGCCGAGCGGGTTCGAATTGCGCATAATCTCCGCCGCCGGTTTCACGTGCATTCGAATGAACCCTGAAGTGACAGGCGAGCAATGAGGGACGCGTTATAGTGGAGGGCTCGGGGTTAATTCAGACCACCTGAGGTTCATTAACATGCGCTGACATCGCGCAGCAGACGGGCATACGCTGTAAATAGCGTTAACACGAAACCAAAGCCCTGCCGCAGCCGCAGCTAACGTTTTTAGCTCTAAAAACGTTGGCCACAGCCGCCGGCTGTCGCACTGTTTTGTTTTTTTACTCTTTTTTCATACCTGAAAGCAGCTGGTGATTGCTCCGATCGGGAACAACTCTTCCTAAATTTACTAGGATTCCTCGGCCTGCGTGCTACGCACAGAACAAAACCGCAATGTACGCATTACGATCGAATTTGTTAGCAGTGCTTAGAAAAAGTAACAGACGACCAGTTGCAATGCGTTCAATGCTAATAAGGGGTACTGGCATTGCGACTCCCATTGTGTGACCGATTTTTGTTGAACTGAATTTGCTCACGCCAACGACAATTAAAGTTTTGATCTGTCAATTCATTATTTAGTCGAGCCCGGATATATCGAACCCTGATATCTCGAATTACTGACTATATCGAGCATAGATTATCCCCCGTCAAAATTCTGTGTAAAAGTGTAGGGGAGTCGCGGAGCATCCGAGCCCCTGCAAGTGGCGCTTTTCCTAACAGCCCTCTTCGATCATGCGCGCAGATCGAGAGGGGTCGGCTGCGCGGCCTTCGGCATCTGAAGCCTTATCGCTGTGAAACCTTGTGTCGAGGTGAACGTTGGGTGTGCTCGAAGGTGGCCTTCGATCTCTTGCACCCTCGCCTATGAGCTGTCAGGCGGTGAAGCCCACCTAACTAAAGCCTATAAGCGGCGGCCCTCACCTGGCGTGTTTCGATGACGAAGATGTTACGGAAATCACCTTTATTCATGTGAATGATTATTCAAAGTACGGTATTCTGGTAACAGGATTAAACAGCGTATGATAGCCATTGGCTAGTTGCAGAGAACGGTCGGCTGCGGCTTCGACGCGAAGTATGTTTTGCAAACTAGCAACGCTTAGCGAGCGGTGCGCTGCCAAGCTACCACGCTGCCAGCTGCTCGTCGCTGCAAGAAGCGTGTCATTAGTGTGGATGCAGAGTATTGTTGCCTCTAGGTTACAGATAGGCTTATCTATTGTCATTTTTATATATCGATTTATCGGCGTACCGCATATATTTCGCGATCTTCTTCGAGTACGATATATCCGGGTTCGACTGTTTAAATCAGATATCCCATAGGCATTAATTTTCCTCTTCAGTGGTGGTTTTCAGCTTTTCACACTCTTACATCGAGTCTACAATCAGCCAACGACGCCAGTTCTTTTCGCATTATGAACCTACAATGCCAGCGCACTAAAGCTCTTCCCTCCTCTCCACAGCGCGGTTGAGGTCTCCACCGAGAAATGAGACCGCCATTGCTCCTTTCATTTCCTAAAAAACGATTTTCATTTCCTCTTCTGTATTTCACCTCCTCTTTCATCCCTTCCCTCTGTGCACGGTTTAGGTGTCCACCGAGAAGTGAGACAGTCACTGCACCTTTCCTTTCCTTCTCACCACTCTGATCCCAAGGCTTCAACCTGACACCAACGACGACAGTCACTTCTTGCGAAGATGGCGATACTAATGCTTACGCATTAAAAAAAGGCAGGGTGAAACCTTATCTTGAAACTGCGTGCGAGCCGCCGTGGGGTTCGACTCCTCAGCAAGTGTTGGTCACCTCGGCCACTGTATTTCAGTGGAGGCAAACTGAGAACCCTACTTAATTAGATCTCAGTGCACGCTAAATAACCCGAGGTGGCTGAAATTAGCCCGGAGCTTATCATTACGTACACGGCTTCCCCGCAGTTATTTTAGCACTAGGAAATTCATGTGATAAAAGTGCGCCTTCTGCTTCCAAGCTGCGCACCTCTTTCGTTGCTCGGCCCCGCCCAGTGCAAGCTGCCATATCGTCGGCGCTCCTTTCTTTCCGCCAGCGTGTAATTGACCTGCAGAAAGCAGAAGAAAAAAAACAACCACATGCAGCCGGATCCCACCGGCGGCATGTGGTTGTTTCTTCTTCTGCTTTTCTATTCAATTATCTTTAAGCGATAACATATTTAGTAATATTCTAGATCGAACAGCAGCACAAAATAAATAAATTAATTAAAAATCCCCTGTGTACCTTGGTTTTTGTGGCTGTTGGCTTCTCTCATACTTATAACGAGCCCCTCAAATCCCCTTCATTTGTTTGCTATATATATACATATATATATATATATATATATATATATATATATATATATATATATATACACGCTTTATTTAGGTAAACATTTATTGCGAGTCGACGTTTTTTCGGACAGAGCGTCCTTTGTAAAGACTGAAGATACACGGTTCTTGCTTCTCTCCTTAGATGTTGGTATATATCCCAGGTAGCACAGAAACGTTATCATAACGTTAAATTTTTGTTTGAGCCTAACGTTATAACTAGGTGGTTAGCGTCATTTTTTTGTAGCGTTTCTGTAACGTTACTAATAAACGTTGCTATAACGTTTCACTAACAGCTCATATACAGTTTTACTACGTATGTGTAACGTGAGGAGAACGTTATGATAATGTAATGAATGAACGCTTAAAAAACAGTGTAGCAACAGTTGCACTATTTACCTGAAACCTCTATGAAGTGTTCGCTAAACGCTCAAGAAAATGTTAGTGAAACACGTAAAAAACTACGAAATGTTTAAAACCTTTCAAGACCACCATAAGCTGTGCTATATTAATCAGATAAAGGCATCATGCACTGTGGCCTTGAGTTCATACTTCTCAGGCATGCAAAATGGGCATGGCATCACCTATGCCCATGTGATATGAGTGATATTTATATAGAGTGATATTTGATGTCACGTTCTGACTAAGTGTACTTGCCAGCAATTCGATGGCTTCAGCAATAGGTACCTATTTGCAGCATATATTGAAGCATTAGCACACTCTATTCACAGTAGTTAGAGTATTAGTATAACCACAGGAAACTACATGCAATTATTTGAAGTAAGTTCAGTCTGCAGCGAATGTTGTAGAAATTTTTATTGCTAGATCATATACAAATGAAAAATTAAGTGTAATATGCTGTTGTGAAGTGAAAAATGTCCAAAAATGCGCATAAACAAGCAGACATGCTAAACAAAATACTGTAAGCTATAATAATAGGTTTGCTGTAAGTTATACAAACAAGAACGTACCATACAGAATATATACGCAGGGCTTACAGACTGAAAGAATGACAATAAACTTTGTAGAACAGGAACCAAAAAACTAAGTGCAATATGCTGTCGTTCTGAACAGTACTGAACTGAAAAATGTCCAAAAATGCGTACAAGCAGGTAGGCTAGTGAATAGATGTACTGTAAGCTGTAATAACAGTTTTGCTGTAAGTTATAAAAACAAGAACGTACCGTACAAAATATATACATAAGACTTACAGACTGAAAAAATTACGATAAGCTTTGAAAAACAGGAACCAGCAGGAGTCAGCAAGAAAAATCTCTGTTCCTTCCTGGAGCACACACACCTCTGGATCACACCTTTTTCATCTGTAGAAAAAAAAGAGAATGATGACAGCAACATGACAACCTTATTGATTCTCATACCTGTGTGTCAATGTAAGCAGGCTCTAGTTCAACTGCTAAGCACTAGTGCTTTTTAAGGATTGATCAGGGTCAGGTTAATATTTCGGTCTGTCAGTGGTCAAAAAAATGAGGTTCACATTAGCGTAGCATAAGCATTGGAGCAGCAAAATTAGCTTGTTATTCATTTGTTATGGCTGAGCAATAGTATTGGGGGAAAAAAATCTGTGCCCCTTAGCCCCTTATTATCAGAGTGAAAGCTTCATAAAACATACTCTTAAGGGACCTGCATGAGAAGGTTATGCATGAGGCATGCATATATATAATATGCATGCATGCATCCAAGCATGCTTGTAGAAACAAGCACAGCAATATACTCTTTTCGTGTAAAAGTGTAAAAGTACAGATGCAAAAAAGCAAGTGCCCAGTCTTCTCAAACCACCAAGTGAAAGTTGAACACAGGAGTGAATCAGCTGAGCCAGTTTTGCTGTGCCAGTTTTCACTGTGACCTTGTCAGCAATGAAAATGTCTCTTGCTGCCAAAGATATGTCAAAATCATAAAAGGCACAGCTGTCACATTGTGCAGCCAAAAACACAAGTGGAGGCGGTGGTGCAGCATTCAGCAGTGGCCAAATCACACTGCAGACGGAAACGAGTAGAAGCAAATGACGCGCATACTAAACCTTGTCATACTTGCATGCAAGTGACCTGCAATGCTTAACATGGAACATCTAAGCATGGTGGGCTGTCAGCAAATGTGATCTCTCTCTGAATAGCAAGTGTGAGTTTTAGGTAACACCTGTTCATGATGAAAAGTGGTGATTTTTTTTACGTAACAAAGAAATGCCAGGTGATATTTGTGTACCAGGAGCTTGAAAATGTCGCGAACAATGACCCATATATGAATTTTCCAAACTGTTTCTGCCAGTTATCACAACCACATGTTTGCTTCCAAAGACAGCTGCTTTATACTGCCCCATTAGTATGCATGCACAAGTGAGATTGTTCCTTGCCTTGGCTGCAGTGAGCCGTGCGTTGCTAAAGCGCAGCCAGTCAGCGAGTGTGCATGCCATCTCATCGTCTGTAGCACTGCGGGTTACCCGGACAGCAGCTGCAAACAATGTTTGCAATGATCAGGACCACCACTCTAGGTACACAAGTGCTGTTATAGAAAAAAAAAATAACAGTGTCAGTGCAGTGTGGGTATACTCTTACCGAATACAAGGCGGATGATGGCCAGTTTTTCGGCTCTTTTTTTGCCTTTTCTTCCTGTCCAGTTGTATTGCACAGCGACGTCATCAGAAACTAATTTTTTGAACACCCGCCTTGTTGTGGTGGCAACATCAGTTCCACCAATCTGGCCTAGGGTCTTCACCTGAAAGTAAGGAAGCAATCACACAATGCAAACATGTCAAATCCCACCTATTATTTTTGGGTAAGAGTAAGATGCTGAGGATATTTAACTTACTAGTGCAGCAAAGGTTGCCGCATCTTTTGTGCTTGCCTCCAGGCTGTCAAGTTCTTCCAGTGTCTTCACTGGATACACAGGCAGGTCGTCTGGCGCAACCGTGTCTGCAGAATCTACTTCAGTAATGATTTTCGCAGCTATTTTTGCAAGCACAGCTGCCTGTCGTGCTTGCTCCACCTTGATGTGCTCAAGCTCCCGGAGAATTTTGACCTCAGCTAGAAAAGGGAAAGGATGCAAGTGTGCGATGTGTAAGTTTCAGATAAAGTTGAAGCAAACTTAAATGTAATATATATATATATATATATATATATATATATATATATATATATATATAGACAGGGATAAATAAATTATGAACTAGGATGAAGGTTTCATGCTCCCATTCTAAGCAATGCTACTGTACGTCCATTTTAATGCGAGGATATCAGACAAGTGTTCATTTCTGTAAGCAATTAACAGTCCGTATTTTCACTGTTCTGTCTGATAACCTGATTTTGGTGACATAAAGAAAAACAAGAAAAATATAGTGTGCTGCGCCTATCATGAAGGCACTGGGCTGCACTACAGAAAAAGAAATAATTCAATAACAGTACAAAGAATTGACCTCAAGAATATTTACAGGATTGCAAAAAGTTATGCACATGCAATTATATAGAAGCACAATTGAACAGCTGCCGTTTCAGCGAAATTAAAATATGTATGATTTTTTTCACTGCAGGGTGTTCAAGTGCTAGCTCCATTGATAGGCTTCCGGTTGTTCTGAATGGAAAACAAATTTATTACAGCAGCAGAACATACAAGTCATGTGCAAAAATGTCTCTGCATGCAGTTTAAACTGTGTACCTTATTAATTTGGTAGAAAAGAAGAGTTCACTTACCTGCCTCGGATGGATGACTGTCATTGTTAGAAAGCATACTATTTGGTCTTCCTGGTTTACAAGTGGACGCAGAGGGTTGAGCTGGTTGAGAGACATGACCTGCAAGCACGGTATAAGTATTGTTATTAATTGTGACCGTCTTTGAAATGTAAGGGATACTAGCTGCATTTGTAAAATTATTGACAGACTTCATTTATGTCTCAGTAATGCATATATGTGCTATATCTAAGGTACTTTTTCATTCAGACATCTACTATGAACAGTTCGTTTCAATACAATGCTGCTTAAAAACTATACAGACCCGTAACTGAAAGTATGTTTGCTCTCTACACCATGAGTGCTGACAGGGTTGTTTCTTCCTGTACTGCTGACTTGTGGTAACTGAAATGTTTTCAATCTGTGATCTCGCTTGCATTGACAATCATCCCGAAATCAAATCGAAATCGCCGCCAAAACGAAACTGAAACTGGAACCAGTGGTAAATTTCTTTTGTTGACGTAGCTAAGAAAAAAAAAAAAGAGCTGTGCTGTACTCCATTGACGGCAGTGACACTAAATGTTTCAATGGGTGAACCGTGCAACTAATGTTGCACTTGTGTCCAAGCAAGCATTCATGCTGCTGGACTCATAGAGTTAATATCTGGACTGGATGCAGTGCATCAGTCTGTGCTGCAAGCAATCCAATCCAATGCAACACAAGCCACGAGATGGCGGGGCTGGCCGCAAGTTGTGAGGCATGCTGCAATGCAGTTAATGCAGTTAACTAGAATAGTTACGGATTAGTGTTGTGCACAAGAATGATAACTGTGAGTTTACGTTGCTACGCATGAAGGTAAGAAACTGGTAGAGAAAATGAGGTGAGCACTACACAGCCAAAAAACTGCCATAAATATGAATGCATCTGGCTGCATGTGTAACCTGTCCCAGAACGTGTGACGCCAAAGCTTCGGGGCATACGCTTGGACGTCTTGGTGACAACGTAAGCAGCAATTGTTTTATGTGCTTTTTAAGGCGAACACCTTTAATGCCGCATCATTGTCGACAGAACGTTGTCATCAGAGGTGTCACGCTTATCTAGTCAGACCAGAAAAAAACCTTTGTGCACGATGGGATTCGAACCACCACCCTTCCGTTCTGCAGCCGAGCGTGCTAATGGCTACGCTTTAGGTCAGCAAAGTGCCCCCCTGAATTTTTTATATGAACAAGAACCAGGTAGTACATGTGTGTGTGCAGCTGTCATGACAGTAGACCTTCTTCTTCTTTGTTTCTGATTTGTACGCAATCTCATCTGTGAATACACTATTTTTTGACTTTACCATTTAGACTGAGATACCCAACACTGGCCCTGTCATTTAGACATTCGCTTTGCTTCAATAATTATTGATACTTTTACAACTGCTTCAATCATGTAATGTACAACGCAAACTGCACCGAATTATAAGTAACATTTCCATGACGCTGGAGTAACAGTAAGCCTCACTATTTTTTGGTGCTGGTGGCTTTGGCGGCTGTGTGAGGAACTCTGTGCAATCATCATCGGAAGATTTTTGGCTGCTGTCATATTGTGACGTGTCACTTCCTGAAGTGAAATCTTCGAGCTGCTTCGATGGTCGCCGTGTCCTCTTCACTGGTTCTGGTTCTGGTGTCAAGTCCGATTGATCTTCAGCCCTTAACCCTTTCACTGCCAGGTTTTTTTACTCACACCTGCACACACCCTGCCGGGTTTTTTTCGCATGTTAGTTTCCTGGAAATTTTTTGCTAGTAACGCACTAAAATGCTCTGCAGGACATGTAGACATGTTTATTCAGGATAATCTTATAGATATTAGTTGTAATGAATGAAATCTTACAGCACCAATCTGGCCTGTCGGATTTCCTCTTCTTACGCGGATTTTTCGGTGGCAGCGGGACTTCATCGCTGTCATCACTCGACAAGGCACTTAGGTGGGCTCGTTCCTCGTTCTCATTATCATTGGACTCCGAATTCACAAGCAATTTTGAAGTTCTTCGTCCGTCGAAGTGCGGACGAGTGTGGCACATTGCCTCACACGGCTCCTGTGCGGAAACCAAAACGAAGCGACTGGGATGCGACGGATGTCGAAATATGCGCGCTATCTGTTGTGTAAAATTTGCCCTACAAGATCTATGAGTTTATAGCGTTTCTCCATAGATGGCGCTACATGTTTGCATCGTTTATTTTTACACGAGTATTATCGGGAGCGGCAGGGGGTGAGTTAAAAAGCCAAAACGAGTTAACTCGCGATAGGCAGGGGGTGTGTATATCTGGTAGCCCGAGTTATCTCGGGAGTGGCAGATTAAGGGTTAAAGCCCGTCTACGTGCGACTTCATAGCTGTCTGCAAACAGAAAGTCAGTAGCAGTATACAGCAAAGTTGTTTGACAGTATTAGCACATAAAGCACAGTATTAGCACATAGCATTAAAGGTTGTTTGCAGTCTCTGTACTGGCCAAACAAAACCAATAAATGAAATGAAATATGCATATAAGGTGCTCAAACAGCAGAAAACGAAATAGAGGTGTAAAAGGGTAGCTTATTAAAGTGTTGTCCATTTTAGTGGCTCTTGTGAATACTTCCAATCAGGAGATAACTATTAGCCATACTAAGCGCTGTATGCATCACCTGACCTAGCAGCGATATAGTACCATGGCTACTGATTTACAGTAGCTTACAACAAAACACACAGGTATATGCACCAGGCCTCAAGCAGCAACTGAGGCTTTCACGCACCCAATTTTTTTTTCTTCACATTGTAACTTCACAAAATGCATTTGTGCGAATTGAGAACTTTTTATAATTTTAATAAGTGCTCACAAGCAGTATTCTGCAGCTTTTGCTACTCAGGCCTGGTGATGTCAGATGCAAGCTGAAACACCCTGGCACACGTGCTAGTGCACTGTCTGTACATTTTACTGTAGCATCTGCTTGTCAGTCTCAAATGAAATTGCAGCTGGGTGCCTTCGTGTTGCCTCTCTTGGACTGCTCTCTGGCAGGTCACTGACTGGTCACTGCCAGGTTGCACATAAAATAAGAGGAAGCTCATTTCGCATGAGCAAACTCATAGCCTTCTAAAGCTGGACAGTTTTTGGGTAGTGTTACATTCTGAGGTAGCAAAAAGGTAATCTTTGAATAATGACATTTCTATCGCATTCTATACTTACCTGTGGTCGACAGGACTCTGCAGGCAAACTGTTGCCATTGTGTGTCATGCTGCCTTTGGTGCTTGATGGCAGCATTTACTTTCGCCAAACTCTTGAAAGGTGGCCAGAAGGCTTTGTTTTTATGAACCCAAGCTGATGGTAGTGTAGCAATGTCATTGGAGTCTGTGAAGTGTACTACTGAGAACATCTGAAAAGCAAAATTTAGACCATTGTCAAAAAAAGCTGCCAAGTGCAACAATTGAGTGTCATACTCTGAAGTATTTTGTTATATTTTGTTTTTGCTCTTCTGATGCACTGCTTTTTGCTCTTCTTGCTCACGGACCCTCTGTGAGGGCGTGGAATTTCTTTTTCCTTAAGTAAATGAAAAAGTCACGAGCTTAACAACATAGCAGTATGTGTAAGTTGCGTATTATTTGAATTGAAATAAAGTATGCAACATAACGTAAGCAATGTCTTAACATATATGTGCAGTCTGTTTGCAAACATGTATTCTCCAGTGCCCCTTGTACACTGGAGAATACATTAAATACATTAAGAATACAGTAAGGGGCATACATTAAATGTATGCCCCTTGTGAAGCACCTCAGCTACAACAATGCTCTACTCCTCATGTATCATCAGTGACATTTTACAAGATGTTTTTATGTGCCTGTGGCCAACTGCACAGAGAGGAAATGATGTTTGGCAGAGGTCCCCAATTTTCTGAGCTTCTGTGACATAAGTTTCAAATTTTGCAATGTGAGAGCAAGGAGTATGCAATTTTCTACGGGATGCCTCCCGCACGTTAACACAGCCAGTGTTTCGCGCAGAAGGGGCTGTGCATTTTTCCTGGTTAGCCCAAGGTCACTGAGAGGTTATGGCAATGTGTTTCATTGTTCTTAGAAAAACATATGTTTACCTGTGTTGTAGAGTGTGCCATCTTCTGAATAATCATGTGCTTGGAAATGGGTCTTTGAGGTAATTTTATCCAAAGAATGCTAGGCGCATGTGGTCCTGTGCAGAAGCTGTCCTTGTATTAGTGGGATCATCAGCCAAAATCCTGCTGCCGTTGCTGCTATTGGAAACTATCATGAAACTCAATTTCATGATGCCTGCTTTCATTTTTTGTAGCGAAATCTACACTAGGCTAGTAGAAGCGAGTTTTGCCGTGTCTAACCGAGGCCACAACTGCACATGCACCATGACCATGGCAACTAGCTGCGCCGTTCCACAGGTGTTCCGCTGCTGGGCCAACTTGTGACTTCACGTGCCTCGTTATGCAGCCTCTCTGTGCATGTGCAAATCGTTCGTGGCTCACCCAATGAGTCGTCAGGTATGTGGTGCTCATCGCAGAGAGGAGAAGGACGGTAGTGGCATCCCAATAGATGCGCGCACCGGAGTGGAGAGAAGGAGAAGGGTAGTTTCCACACTGCGGACACACGTGCTGCTGCGGAGAGCTGACCGAGCAGGAAAGCGTCTGCCGGCATCGCACGCTTAGAGCGTGAAGGTGGGTTCAGCATGGAACGGCCGTTAACTTTGATGCGTTCAACAGAGCGCAGGTTGGTTGTGTTCGATGAAACACTCAATCGCCCGCAGGCAAAGCTTTCGCTCCACATTTTGTTCAGCAGCTTTGAATCCCTCTCATTTTTCTTCATTGCACGCAGGAAAATCTCCTAACCATTGCCTTTGAGGCTGTTTCTTTTCAACAGCAGAGGAGGCAGGAGGCTGTCCAGTAGATTTGGAGGATGGTCCAATGCAAATGGTAGTTATCCCAGCTGGGAATTCAGAAACTGTACTACACCATGCATAGCAGCATTAGAGCATACAATAGTTGTGACTGTTCTGCATGTGTCTGACAGCAGTGTTACAACAGAGCGTACAAGTCACCTTACAGGGGATGGAGGCCAAATTAAGTTGTGTGCAGCAGTGGGATGACCACAAAACCATGTCCACAAGGAAACCGGCAACACTTTGATCTGATCTGCTTGACAGACCACACAGCACTTGTGGGCGAGAGGCCAGAAGCCTTGTAATGATGCAGTTCAGTTGTGTCTGCAGTGCCTTGGTGGAAGTTGGAGAGCTGTGTGAAAAATCTTCCACAGATCTCAATGTCTCCATCATGGGATAGAACATTTGTTGCAACAACCACATTGCCATCTTCCATAAGAAGGCACAAATCAGCAGCATTAATTTCAACAACCATATCTGGCAGAGCAATTTTGCGAAATTGTTCACCAGTGAATCTTGGCGGTGTAGGGCCAGAATCGTGTGGCTTGTGCAAACTTGCTTGTCTAACTGGGCATGCTCTGGGGAGCTGATGTCGTTCATAAAAACGCCTGATAATTTGTTGCAGTGGCCGGTTTGCTGACTTCAGGTCCTGCTTCAGTTCACCCAAGAAGTTCTCGAAACGAAATGCAGAAAAGGAATCAATATGTCCATACTTCTTCACATCAGCAGGAAGGTGCACTAGGGAATGTATGTTATATACGTAAATTCCTTCACCATACAGGCTCTCAGCATCCATAAATTCTCTGAGGAGGTGCTCTGCTACATTTAACTTTGATTGGCAAAGTCCAGGGCTTGCCAGGATGGACACTGCTACACAAAGCTTCATGAAATGATTGTAGTAGCGCTTCTCGATGTTGTTCTTCAGTACTACAGGACCAAAGTAGAAGAGGAAGTTTCTGAACTCAGTGGCTTTCCATCTTTCCAATTCACAGAGGCTTCTTGGCTTGCGGGACATTTCTTGAGGTGTGTACTTTTGCAGCTCCATTAGCATTCCTGAAATGGCAATCTGAAGACGTGCTGGCAACTTTGCCTTGTGTGGCCCTCCCTGCACCCAGTAGTGGAGAAGCCTCCGCATTGCCCCTAAGCAGACGAGGTGCATGTACTCTAGTGGGAAATCACTCACCATGCCAATCTGCAAAGCAAGTAGTGGAGATTGTTGGTGATGGTGTTCCTTCTGCTGCTGGTTTCGGAAAGATTCGTTTGTTCTTAGTGGACAACTGACCTCTGGGAGGATAACTTTCCTGGCTCTTGCGGAAAAGGTTCCCTCCTGAGTACATTTTTCGCAACTGTAGTACCCACCATGGCCCTTGATGCACTTCAAAAATGCCCTCGCTGGCGCATCACAAATGAATGCATGCAGTTTGACTGCGCACTTTTGTCCGCCTTCACTTATTCCTTCTGTTTGCAACATACTCATCTCAGCAATGAAATCATCAAGGTATTCCTGCACGCTGTGGGGTTTTGCACTGCCTACAAACAAAGCTATGACAAACGGCTTTAGCTTGTCATTTTCTGCAACTGATGCCAATATGGGCCAGAACTGTTTTGTTGAACTTTTCGATATGGGGAGCCCATCAATGTTGACCAGAAGTGAAATTGTGTCTCCAGTGATGCTGCCACTTCTCATAAGTTGTTGTAAGGTTGTTTTGATTCCAAAGTAGTGATACAGTCCAGATCCCATCTCTTTGACGTTGCAAGACCTTGGCGTTCTAAGGAGTGTTCTCGCATCACCAGGAAGTTCAGGGTGACCATGCCTCTTTAATACTTTGAGAAGCAAGGTAACGTGTGATGCGCAAGCTTTTGTATCACGGGCCCATGCTGTCAGTTCGCTGACTAGGCTTGGCTGTTCTTCACTTGTGATTAGCATGTTATCTTTAATTCCTCCAGCCTCTGAGCTGCAGCTAGGTTCTACAGAGTCGATGGCTCCTAGCTGACTCATCCAAAGCATTTGGAGCTGCAGTGTCAAGATTACTGGCTTGTTCTCTAGCATTTCCGCTCCTTTGTATGGAATGCAAGGCGGTCGGAAGCATGCATGCAAGATGGTTTTGAATACTCTCGGCTACTCTTCTCTTAACCTGTCGCTTGCTGAGCTCATGTATAGGGTGCCTACAGCGCTTCATTTCTGTCTGCAATGACTTGACGTGCTGTGTAAAGAAAAAAATAGCGTCCGAGAACCAACTAAATTTGCTTCAGCTCTAAACGAGCCCGCGTCTAGACGACGATCGGAAAGGGACTCGCATCGCTGGATGCGCTGTTTGCGAGCTTGGGCTGATGTGCTCCGAGTGCAGCAGGACTGCAGAGGACGTCGCCTTAGCTTTGCTTCAAGGCGTAAATGTTATGTAACAAACCACCGACACAGTTTGGGGAGATCGGCACAATGAAATCGTTAGCTGAGCTGCGCACCCGTCGCACTTTCGCGGCCTTCAAGCTGGTAGCAGACGATCCTAATACGGTAGAGCTGACAAAGTTGAAATAAGCGGATAAAGATTAAGAAGACATCGGAATAATGCATTCACTGTAAAAATCAGCTGTTCTTTACCCCCGCTTTAATAAAAATAGGCCATTTCAACTATTTTGATGGGGCTCCACCTCCAGACTGCTCCAGACCTGTGATCCTCTTCTGGTCTATCAACACTGGGCGACTGCTTTGACGACCATGGCGGTTGACGCGTTGCGTGTATGCGATTCATGATACGATTCCTCGCGGTGTAGTAATCCATTTTGTTCTACTGTGCTTCGGTATCACAGTTTTCAGCCGCTTCGGTGAATGATAAGTATAGTGCCGGAAGCATGTCGACAGGACGAAATGGGTTTACGCTTGCGTGATGGATGTTGCTTGGAGGGTCTTTCTACAGTGTCGCCGTTGACCAACCCCAAACACGAGACGATTGAGGTCGCAGTGACCTCTGCCAAGTAACCACAAGGAATTCTGTGCCTTCGGCTGACAAATGTGTGCTTCCTACATCTTGCGATTCGCGTATTGAACTGCTTAGCACTGCGGGTTTCAGTAGTGAGTGAGGACTTTTCCGCGACGGTTAATCAGTGCTTTCAGAAACGCAGAGTACCTGCTACAAACGCTAATTTTTATGCTACTGAATGGAAGTCGACGCGCAAGGTAGCATTTTTACAAAACGTAGCTCATTTTCAAGGTAAGCGGTTAGAATCGTGTGCAGCATACCGCCCTATCACGGCGGCATCCGCGTAGTGCTTTTTAGCTGCTCCTCGAAGCCTGAAATGCTGGATAAAAGGAAAGTAAACTCCCCTGTATCGAAGAATTTGTTTTTTTTATCCGGCTATTGTGTAAAAGAAACAGTGTGGTTAGCACGGGGAAGAAAAGACAACTGGTGGTGGGATTTGTGCCGGCATCGCAAACATACGGCGCCGATGCTGCAAACACGAGAGGTTTCTAGTCTTTGCTGATATTCCAAGGAAGCGCGGACGGTTTCCTCTGTGTGAGCTGGCTCATGACTAGGGCAGCAGACTATTGGGAAGGCCAGAGCCATTTGAGATTTCAAGGATCTGCAACAGGGCTTTCTGACGTTTCCTCCGTGGTGGCTGAGCTGCTGTGATGCTTGGCTGCTAGTGCTAGGAGGTCAAGCCCTAAACATGGCAACTTTTTTTTTTTTTTTTTGTAGAAGCGAGACGCGATAATACCATTGTGCTTTGCGACGTCCCTATAGAACAACTCTAAATGGTTAAAATCCTCACCATACGGCTCTGTTATTGGCAAAGTTGGCGGGCTGTATGGACCGTGGCATCACCTGAGAAAGCAATGCAAAGGGCTAACACACGCCAGAAAAGGGCACCACAGCACCTGTGCACTTCCTCGCTGTGCCTGTAATTTGTACTGTGTTTCCAAGTTGTTGACGTCATTGTGGTGTGTATTATGCTAAAAAAAATATTGCCCATATGTGACAGCAGCCAAAAGTGGGAAATCTGCAGTGCATCCTGAGTATGTGCTCCTCTTAGGACAGGGCATTTAGCTTGTAGTTTAATTCTGTTGGATTCACTCCTATACCTCTGCTACAGCAAGGTCTACAAGCAGACCTGCATACCTTGCATTTATATAAGGGTCAACTTTGTGTTCTGTACAACGATGAACCAAGTATTTCCGGGTGCAGACCACGCAGGCCTGCCAAGTGCTTGAGAAGGGGCTCCTGTCTCAGGTGACTGCAGGCCGGCCACTGTTATCTTGTAGTCTTAGAACTGCTCAGAGATGCTTGGGCTTTTGGAAAGTTAGTGGTGCTACTGAGCTTGACCTTCGGCTACTCGGTTATCTACAGCCCCTTCATATATGTTGACGGGTGGCTGGGCTTGCAGTTCTCAAAATGCATAATAGTCTCCAGGACAAGTCAACGTTAGGGCAGCTTGGTTGGTCTTGCAATCACTTAAGGCCATGGCCAGACTCAAGTACAAAAGATAGCTATGTAACTTTTGGTATAATTGTAGGGCACATGAGGTATTATTGCAAGTCTTCCTAAGCTGTACAAAGGCTGATTAGTACCGTGTAAAATACCTTTTGTGGCAAGGTACTTACTGCATCAGCAAATTGAAGCTCAAAATGGAACTGCAGCGTCACCAGGAGATGCAGTGTTGTGCAAGGCCTGCTACTATGTGTGCTTATCTGATATGATGCATTTCAATTATGCACATGACCTACACGCAGCTTCTCCAAGTTTAGGATCTTTCAGTAGTGGTCTGTTAATCAAAATAATCACCACCGTGACTGGTTTTGTTGGGTCAACATTTCCGTAGCGTCGCTCTTGAGCCTGCTGTGACGCTGCACATGGCTTGCACATGCTTTTATGGCCGGTATTGTTGAGCACACAACATTGGTTTTATGGTGTAGGTTGGAGCAGATAGTGGCATGTGATATGCAAAAACAAGGATGTTTTCATGTTTCTGCTCACAGGCGGTGGCCACAATGGTGTGTTTGCAGCCTTTGCATATTTCTTGCTTTGTTAATAATGCAGTTAAATTAGTACGAACCATGTAATATACTGAGTGTGGCGAGATTTGAAATTGTCAGGCATGCTTTTACATTCGTGGCAGAGAAGACAACAAAACACAAGCACTTGTGTCGTGCTGTCTTCTCTGTCATCTTCATCTGTTTTGTGCTCATCTGCCATTAATACATACCAACTAGCTCAACTTCTCACGCTAATTCTCCTACATGACTTCCTTGTGGCTCTCCGTGCATATTTGTGCTGGGAGTATTTGTGATAACAATGCTAACTGACCGCAGTGTTGTTACAAGGGCGAATCCTTTTGTACCACTCTGGAGTTTGGGTTGGCAAGTTGTGTTCTTAGACGATTCATATTTTGTATAACAGAAAATGAAGGGCATTAATGTGCTCTTCACTTTATGACTGTCGCTTGACCCTTATTTTTTTTTCACAGGCAACTGATATGGAAAACAGGTGGCTTTTGAAGCTGTCAACGTCCAGCTAGAAACGCTCTGAAAGAGAAGCAAATGGTTCCTTGCGATTTTCTAATAAGGGAAGCAGTTTTATTTATTTATTTATGCACATTCCTACAGGGCACTTCAGGCCATTGTTATAGGGCAGCGATATGAAAAAAAAAGAAGGAATGTAGAAATGCAGTGCTTTATACACAATACATGCAGTATGCAAATGAACAAAATAAGCACTGCAACATTTTCGATGATAGCAACATCGTGGACAGTACACAAGAAAAGAATCACTATGACAATTCAATTAGACAAGAGAAACACTGCAACAGATCAGCTCTGTCCACATATAAAAATTGGTCATGTAGGAATGGAAAAAAAAACAACAACATAGAAGGCACAGTGACAATGGGATCTGGCAAACTGTTTCACTCGTGTATTGTGCGCGGGGGGGGGGGGGAGGTGGGGGGGGGGAGAGAAAATTAGAAAAACATTTAGTCGGGAGTGTTGTGTTCTCTTTTTTTCATGCTGTTGTCCACACGGACAGACACATAAGAAGGTTTCTTTATGCAAGTTTCACTGATAATTCCAGTTTGATTTTTAGGATATTAAAAAGCAAAGATAGTTATAATTATTTACGCCTATCAGAAAGCAAGGGCCAGCCTAAACATTTCAAACTGTCAGATGACCGGTTCGTGAAATCATAGTCTCCTGTCGCGAAATGAGCTGCACGCTTCTGTATACATTAGAGTATATCTATATTCTTTATTGTCAGGTACCATGCCATGCACGTGTATTCAAGGATCAAGCAAACATTTGCTATGTCCAAGGCTTGTTGTAGCTCCGGTGGAGCATCTCTGAGGTTGCGTCGCAAGAAGTTCAACACACGGCAGGCTAGTTTTTTCCATTCAGTACACTACAAGAGCGTTCCATGACATTGAACTTGAAAATATAACCCCTAGGTATTTGAACTCTGTCATAACAGGCAAGAGAAAGTCATTGATCAGGTAATAATTAATGGAAGACCACTTTTTATCAGTGAACCTTGTCACAGTTTCTTCCACATGCTGCACCATGGTAGGAGAGTTGAGGTCACCTGCAAGGGGTTGTGATCAGTTTCGGAGCCAACGTTGCAATAAATAGCAGCAATAATCAGCGTAAGGTCTGACTCGGCTAGTAACACTTTCAGCAAGGTCAATTGTAAACACCAGGAAAAGAGCTGGGCTCAAAACAGAACCTTGCAGGATGCCATACAAGACATTCTTGTAAGATGACGATACGTCAACTAGGATCACTCGCTGTCTTTTGTCTCTTAGATAAGCTTCAGTCCACCTTATAAGTTTAGCTGGTATTTTAAGTGCATGTTCCTTATATGTGTTTGCTTTCCTTAATAATAGTTGTCTCTAGCTGTTTGACTGGCTACATAGGCTATGTGCACCTGGAAAAAGCTGTAGTGACCTTTCTGGTACACTGTGTTTAGTAAGCATCCCCAAGGCGTAAGTAGCACAGCTGCAGTAAAATGTTAGGTCAAGTCAAACTCCCTGCCATAGTGTCGTTTCCTTAACAGGTTCAAAATGTGTAAAAGCACTTGTTTTGTACTTGCTATCATGTGAAAGGAGCAGATTTGCTGTTCATTATGTCAGCAAGATTTTATTACACATCTGTTATGCTTGAGAAAAGCAACTTTCCCATCTCTAAAGAAAGCTCAGGATTTTCTCTTTATTATCAGAAATAATAGTTGAAGAATATATCTTTATTTCTTGCTCCCATATACGAGGATTGGCCGCTTACAACTGCAAGAGTGCTTTCTTCTTTCAAATGATGCATTCGAAGTTAGAATACATGGATCAGTGCATGGTGTTCATCTACACCTGCTGAGTAAATTAGAATAGATTTTTAGACCGTGATGTTCTTTTACTCTTTGTCAAAAATATACAGCCCAAGGAGTTTGCTTTTGCTTGCAAGCTGTGTAGCGGACCTCTTAAGCACATTTGACAGTCCTAACCGTGGGAGGGTTGAGGGCTTAAGTTCCTCCTGGTTTCGTGTGATTAGGGTCCCTGAGTATGCAAGAGGAGCCACGCTGCACGGCTCAGAAGCAGACCCCTTGGGCTGTGTACTTTTGACAAAGACTGTACGTGCGGCTTGGTTAAAGCGGGGATTTATGTCTGTCAGGTGGTCTTGACCATGAAACATATGTCTGTTTGCTAATGTGAATTTGTGAGACAATGGAGGCACAAATTAAGGGATCAGATATTGAGTAGCAAGGTGAATGTATGCAAATGAAAATCGGTGAGGTTAGTAGCAGATGGGAGCCATTAATGCTTTCGGATCATATGCTTGTATACGGGTCTTAAGTGTCTCCAAAATGTTTTCAGTGAGCCATTGCAATTTGATTTTCTGCTGTGAGGTGCAGCATGAAAGTTGTATCTATTTCCAATAACAGTACCCAAAGCAAACAAATGATATATCAGGTGCATAGCTGTTCTACTCGTTAGGTAGCTTGTGACGTAAGGACCAAATGGCAGCTGGACACATTTTCTTGCTTGTAGGTGTATACGGGGTCAAGCCTTGGCAAATACAGCACTTACAAGTTGTTATCATTGCTTGCTTTACTGAAACACTCCAAAACAACAGTGTAAAACAATAAAGGGTCCAGTCCCTGGCTGTTTGTGTTGTCTGTTTTTTTACGTTCCTGTGCAGTTGAATTTGCATTTTAAGCGGTGCTCTGATCTGTTCTTTAAGAGCACCATGACACTAATGGCATTATGTAGATATATGAATGGCATATGTAGTTTATTATACTTTGCATTGCTTTGTTAAAGTTAAAAGGGTTCTCAACTGCCTTACTTTCACAAAGGTTTCACTTGTGCATGTGTCTGCATGCTAATGAAGACTGCCATGGGATTCTTGTATATTTGGTTTTCATAGACCATTCATGCATTGAAGTGTTACTGTATCCAAGTGGCATGCATAATAAAGTTGCACAGTTGTTACGTGTTCTCAAATTGGGGTGCTGTCTAAATTCCTACATGTCTTTCATTACTTTTCCACCAATAGATTACACGTTGAAAACATACTTGTTGTGTTTATTTGACCCTTCGGGATGGCATACAATTTTTTAACCTTATCTTTCACTTGTATCTCATACTATGCTCTTGTGAACCCTACAAATTCGTTATGCACCCGAGTTGTATTAAGAAGTTTTTTAACAAACATTTTAAGTCTGTATATCTCTCCTGCATTAACGATTTGCACGCAGTTCCTTGCATTAAGTTATCATTCTTCATTGTTAGTTTTCTGTTGTACCCGTTACGTTATATGAACGTTCCAGATTAAGCATGAACATTACCGGTTAAATTATAATGTTACACCAACGTTCATACTTCTAACGTTATACTATAGTTAGGTCTTATACGTTACAGTAACGTTGTCAACACAACTAATACGTTATGTGTTAAGTTTCAACGATATAATTACGTTCGTTCATAACATTTAACGTTAGTGTAACATGCGCAACGAATATGGAACGTTACTATAACGTTTTGTGCTACCTGGGTATATATACCTCCGATTTCATTCGCCCATTCGAGCAGACGGAGAGCGGGATATAATGTTCAAAAAAATTTCTGCATGAAAAAAAAATGTGTGCATTGGACGCGACATGCCCGGCGGAACTGGTAGCAGCTGCGTACAGTATCGCGAGCCTGAACATCGACTTCCTGCAAACGAATAGGTCAATCTTAAAACAAAATGCAATAATTGAAGCGTCTACTGCGGAGTGACGAAGCGTTCTTCTTTGTTGTGTCGTCCTTTCGCACTGTGGTCTTATAGCGCTATACCTTCACTTTCAAAGAATGAATCAGCAGCTATAGTCCACCACCAATTTTTAGCTTCCGCGGAGGGAGTCGGAAATAGCAATGCTTATTTTCGCGAACTATATATATACGTACTATCACGATGGAAAGAAACGCGAACAGAGCGGAGCATTGGCGCTCCGCTGTTCGCATTTCGTTTATACATACTTTTACTTCGGGGGTAGCAAAGAGATGCTAAAATTTTCCGTGGCGCATTCTAGGATGCCTCTAACGTCTTTTCCTTACACCCCAGGGAAAAGAGCCATCAAAAAAAATTCGAACAGCGGAGCGCGTAGGCTCCGCGTTGTCCGCATTTCTTTCCATCGCGGTTTTCACTTCCAAACACGTCTCTGGTGGCTCAAGCATGCGGGAACGAGCAAGCGGAGCGTGGAGAGGGCAGATTTTCTGGTGACCTTCCCATTTCCAATTCATCTAAGCCCGTTCCGATGCTGTTGCAACGTAATACCGGCCAGTACTGTGCAGCCGATCAGAAGCACTGCCTTATAAAGACCGGCGTCTCGCAGGATAGAAGTGCAGACTTCGATTCTGTCGTGAATAAATGCAGCCAGCTTCTGCATTTTTTTTACTATTTTGCTATTTATTCGCATAACCTAACGCCAATGGAGATATACGTGCCTTCTCCCCGGCGAGTCGCTTAATTGTTGGTCACTGCTGTAGCACGTTTCTTTCTGTTTATAGATCCGGAAAAAAAATTGTAAACGAGCAAAAAAAAAGTGTACCGACCTTCGTGGTGCCGCAGTAGTTAAAAGTTACCAATTTTACCTTTTAAAGGGACTATGCAGTGAATTAAAAGTCACTTGTAAATGTTTTCAATGCTTAGAAATGATGCTAAGAAGCATTCACACCAAGTATGAGTCTTCGGAACTGAGCCGGCAATTTATTATGAATTTTTAAAAACCGCGTTTTTTAAAAGTCGCAGGCCGACTAGTGTCTTCGTAGTAACCGATTTTGAAGCTAAAATCGGGAAAATAGACGTCACTAGTCCCGTGACGTCGGCAGGCCACCACAAACTGTCATTCGCTGGAGCCACGGCAGCCACGACGTCACGGGCACGCTTCCGGTAGCCGTGAAAATCGTCTGCTCGAGCCGCCGCGCGACCCCCTCGGGCAAGCGCGAGCCAGGGCATTGCCTTCGCGCATATGTTTTCAATTTACCTCTGCCGCCTCTTTCTCTCGGGAGTTCGGGAACCACTCGCAGTGCCTTTGCCGCATTGAGGAGAGACGCTGCCGACGCTGCTGTTGGGGTGCTGGGTGCGACAACCGGAAGTCGCAAACCGAACGTCAGTGATTGACGTATTCATGGGCGGGGCCCAGTCCCAGAACTGTTTTCTTTATTTTTTCTTGGTGCTCAGCGCGCACGAGTTGAGGGGGGAGAGGAGGAGCGTGATTTTTGATCGTCTATAACTTCATTATTGACGCTAGCTCAAAAATTCTTGCGCTGTGGTGACGAGTGATGGAATGCCTATCTCTCGTCTGCTTTACGTAATCGCAATTAATTTACTACATAGTCCCTTTAAGGTCCTCCTGGTGCACAGAAGCAGCGACCCCTCTCCATATGCAAAGGTTCTGCGGCGGCTTCCCGCTCCCTAAAATTGTTTTACGGTGCAGGAAGCCGCTCCTTTACCTTAGCGAGATGCGCCAGCATAGACTTCCTAGTCGCGTCTATCGCCTCTCATGGCTAGTTCTGTCCATACGTAAAATTTGGAGTGAAATTTCGTGGCCTGTAAAAGAAGCTTTCAGTCATGCTTTCAGAGGACCTTGGTAAAGTGTTAATTGAAATTTACTTCAAACATTTCGTTATTTCACTTTTCGCCAATGTGCGAAGCATACTTCGCGTAGAAACGGAAGGTAGGGCATTCGGCAATCGTGCACGGTATTCAAGCGACCGTAAAAGCCCATCTAAGGATGGTACAGTACATGCCCATTCAGTCGTTGTAGACTGGAACAACATGAAGCAGCAGCGCTGGCTGTACATTCTAAACACGAATACGACTATATGAGAGTAAAAAGAGAGTAATACGTCCTCTTGCTGCGCTGGAGGACAGCTCACTCCCTGTTTACCCTTTCATGTTTAGAATGTACCCGCAGTGCCGCATCCGTGATCTCAGCTGCAGAGGAAGCGGGAAGCCCACCAATGGACAGAGCGCAGAGAAGAATTTATTTCTCGACAGCGCGGGTCACCTTTATGGTGAGCCGAGACTGTATGGACCCCGCTGCGATTGTGATCGCTGCTCATGACCGCTCACTATGAAGCAGGCGTCGTCTGCATCATACGCATGAGCATGACCATTCATGACCATTCAGCAAACGGTTTGTGCTTCATATTTCCAAAGCGACGGCACAGGCAGCATCATTTTGGAAGCCTTGTCCACAGTACAGTGCGCGCTCGTAAGATCACATGCCTAAGTGGATTAACACTTTATTGGGGAGGCGGGGGGGGGGGGGGGGGGGCTTTTTACGTTGAACAGATAAACGCGGCGAATAAGAGATGCGACGAAGCACACCCACCTTCATAGGAATATCAGACTGCGCTTTTATCTGGAAGCGCATTAGAAAATAACAAGTATATACAATTAAGCAAAGAAAACAATTGGCAAAACTTAAAGCCAATTAACTGCGTCTGCGGATGAATGTTTGTAATCACCTCGTTTCCTGCTGCTTACCTTTCTGACGCTGTGGCTCGTTGTTTTGTCGCATTATAATTGATGGCTTCACCTCGTATGTTTAACCTTTTCTGCTGTGGTAGGTGTATCGGCTTTCTCTCTCTCTCTTTTCTTTTTCGGAGTTCTAGTATATAGCACTTAAGATGCGTGATCATAGTTGTCGTCTCGTATTACTGCTTGTTGCTGTGTTGTGTATACGTTGTCTTTTTTTTCCTCTTCCATTGAATGATTTGTCGTAATAATCGGTGCGCTGTCCTTTACCTTGCTCGCAATTCTGCACCCGTACAGTTCGCGTGTAAATTCCTTCGCTCATTCAGTGACGGTTTCGCTGGAATTTCACCGCCTCCCCACTCGTGTGCGTTTCGTTCTGTCTCCTTTTGCCCTGCGTTTACATGTTCGTCGTGTTAGCGAAACAACGTCAGAGAAGTTTTTCATCGTTCCATAAGCAATGGCAGAAGCCTTACCTGCGCGCGGTGAAAAGCGAATTTCGTAGTGACCAGGATAGAAATAAATTCTAATTCATAAAGATCCCTGACTAACGTTAAAACTCTTGAATCCTTATTAGTAACGTGTGATCAGAACCTAAAGTCAGGGAGGTCTCGGGGGTCTCAGCCTCCCCCCCACGCTCCTCCACTCCAACAGTATTGAATTGACAATTCCCAGTATTAGAATGTAGGGACTGCATGAATCCGAAGCAGGCAACCATGTATTTTTCTTCTTTTCAGTGGCGGTCGGAACATTTCCTCTCTATCGTTTCGAAAGTTTCACTGCGATGTTTAATAAGAACCATCATATTTTCTGGTTGGTTGGTTGGTTGGTTGGTTTATGGGGTTTAACGTCCCAAAGCGACTAAGGCTATGAGAGACGCCGTAGTGGAGGGCTCCGGAAATTTCGACCACCTGGGGTTCTTTAACGTGCACTGACATCGCACAGTACACGGGCCTCGAATTTCTCCTCCAAAGAAATTCAGGAGAAATTCGAGGCCCGTGTACTGTGCGATGTCTAAATCTTGAGACGGAGAACAATAAAAAGTCGGCAGCACTACACAAAGGCTGCAATAAAAAGGGGAACCCGAGCCCTAACACCACGAGCCAGTCCAGAGCTGGCCACTAACCTCCAATGCTACAAAACAACATACAACAGCAACGAACACATTGTCAGAGCGTGAGGATCGTTTGTTTCAGGTCTGTGCCATAATTAAATTGAGCAAACAACGACATTTAAATATGATTTCTTCCGTCGTCCTGTTCACCTTTCTCGTGTTCGTTTTATGTTGCGCCTTGACCAAAAACGATGTACCAACTATCCCAGCAAAATGTTCTGATTTCTCCCCTTTGTGCAAAGCGATGTGTAAAAAGAGGCCGCCAGCCACTTTCTCTCTCTCAATCTTCATTTTCCTCTCCACCTGCGCTTGAATCGCTAGAGGCCCCCCTTCGATAGAGCCATGGACTTTAAGCACTGAAAATGTCCTACAGCAGTCCGCTTATTAGCTATTGTCGTTTGCGAAGACGGGTGGCTTCCAGAACGCCGCATTATAGCGCATGTGCACATCGCCAGCTTTTGTGCTACTATAATATGCTACGCATACGTGCAAAGGCGGCAATTAATGTATACTTGGTGTGCACGCGCATAAACTGAAAGCGGTCCAAATGAGCACTCTACCCTTGCAGGCCAGTGCTCGAGGAAACTGTGCTGGCTCTTCAGCAGTTTCTGCTGCTCGTAGAGTTTGCCCACTTGAAACGGCCAGTGAGGGTATACGCGCATTCTGCGGCACAGGAAACGAAAAAGAAAGAGAGAGAGAGCGTACATCATTCTAGGCTCTTTTTGCTATTGTAAACCGGATCACTCGTCTATGCTCGCTGCGCTGAGCGATTCGTGCTGCGACAGCAAGCGCGGGAAATAAAATCCAGTGGCGCTGTGTAAGACGCCCAAGCGGTGATTTATCTTCTCCAGAGCGCGTCAGACGGGAGACAGAAATAACACGACGAGATGAGGAAAAAATAAAGAAGAAATGCTAGGAGAGATTGCGCACACAGCCAGGCGCAGGAGGAATACTCGGCGAAAGCAAATCTCGCCTCGAGAACCGGGCACAGCGCGCCACCTCGCTCATTTCCTTCTCTCCATGGGCGCTTCAGCTGCGCTCTCTGTCCGCCGACATTCCAGTGCTACAAAGACGGTGTACTACGTCTACACGGAAGTAATGCGCTTCTTTCTTTCTTTCTTTCTTTCTTTCTTTCTTTCTTTCTTTCTTTCTTTCTTTCTTTCTTTCTTTCTTTCTTTCTTTCTTTCTTTCTTTCTTTCAAATCGGAGTCAGGTTCACTTTCGCTCCTCATCGACATCGACACGTAGTGGTGCGTGAATTCATCATGCGTTCAAAATCCGCGACGAAACGGCTGCCGCCTTCGGAGGCCGTTCTCTGAGCGCGCGGCGCGATCGATGCGTCCGTAGGTGTACTGTTTCGCTGCACCGGGAAAACAGCCTCGCGAGCAGCAGTCCACGCAGCCGCCTCGCGTCAGCCCGGACGAAGGCCTCAGAAGCGCTGCTTCAGCCGGAACACCATGACGGCTTCATCGGCTGCCTTCACTCTGCAACAGGAAGACGGGCAAATAAGCGCACCTGCGGGCAGAGCAAGCTGCCGGGGTCGCAGAGGCTGCACGTGGCGTTTTTCTGCCTGTTTTAGTCTCCCTTCCTCTGCCCGGGCAATTTTACCGCGTTCTAAAGTAAAGCACTGAATGGCAACTAACGCTGCGCTAACATGTGACATTCCATATACTACACTACATTCCACACAAGGTGTTTCTAGTTAGGAAAATAATAAGGAAAAAATGTTCTAAAGTGATGACCATTTTTTTTTTTTTGCGTGATACATAGTATAATGGGGATCCATAATACAACATTTTGGGCGAGTTGGTTACCTACATTCATTATTACAGCGCAAAGACGGCACAGAACAAGAAGGGGACAAACAGCGCTGACTGTCAACTAAGTTTTATTCGAGACCAGTAGGGTTTTTATACACCTGGCGATCAGAACGGGAAAACAAACATACACCAAACCCATAAACCCATAAACCCAACTGGCCGTTTCGTGCAATAGTTTCAGAAGCAGGGACATGGCAGAAGCATGTCGCAAGATACTTGCAACAGAAACTCAACGTTTTAACGATCGATGACCCTTTTAGAATAAGAAATTCTGACGAAGTAATCACCTTCCTAAAAGGAAGGGATCACGATAAAAAGCTGCAGGGATTTTCAGTCGACGTAAAAGACTTATATTATACAATTCCCCAGGCGGAAATCTTGTCAGCTGTGAACAAGCACATCGAAAAGCATGGCGTTATAGCCTTCCAAAACGAGTGCGGAATTTCCGCCGATGCCTTCCTAGAATTGTTATCGTTTTATCTTAGTTCGACTTTTGTAGAATGGAATGGGGATATGTACATTCAGAAAGACGGGATATGTATTGGTTCGTGCCTAGCCCCGGTTCTTAGCGATATGTTTTTGGCCTTGCGTGACAAAACACTGCAAGATCGTTTGGAAGGGTTCGGTGTGTGCCGCATTTTTAGATTTGTTGACGATTACTTTGTGTTAGTACAGAATGACAACCTCAGTTTTGAGCAGCAGTTCTTAAAGATTCATTCAGTGTTCACAGAGTGTCTTAAACCACTGGTTTTAACACATGAAACTCCAATTAATGATTCTATCAGGTTCTTAGATCTCGCCCTTCATTTCACTCCGTCCCATGTGTGTTGGTCGTACGAGCCTCGAGCAAAAAAACCCATCCTGCCATATGCATCAGCTCATTCGAAACTTGTAAAAAGGGCCATTATTCATTCTGTTTTTAATAATGTTTTAAAGAAGTGTTGCCAGCATAGTATGGAACTAAGCTTTGCGAAACAAGTTGATCGCCTTACGATGGCTGGTTATCCGATCGATGTACTAGTGTCAGTGGCAGAAAAGCAGCTAAAAAACCTGAGACCTCGCCACACTAGCGAACCGGTTAGGCAAAGGGAAAAAAGAAAGGTTGTTGTTTTGCCTTATCTCCATCAGGTGTCGCACAACCTCCGGAAAATTGGAAGTAGGGCAGGCGTTGACGTAGTATTTTCAGCGCCGGAAAAGCTTTCCAGGTTGTGCAAAAAAGTTAACTGCACGACGTACGAAACGCGCAGGTGTAAAGTGAAACACGGGCATCATTTTGTCCCATGTAAAGAAGATGTGGTGTATTCACTGCCCATGTCCTGTGGGAAAAAATACATCGGGCAGACTAGCCGCTGTCTCAACAAAAGGCTAAAAGAGCACAGTGACAATGTTGCACGTGTGGCTACCACAGGCCACGTAGCCAAACATTGCAGGGACTGCAGCGCAGAAGATGACAGCGAGGATAAATGTGAACCGATGTACAGGCAATGCAGTGTCATAGGGAAACACCCAGACACATTAACAAGAGAAATAATAGAAGCTGCTATGATTATTAGACTGCAGGACGAGTGCATAAGCGCACCATCAGTGGCATTGTCCCAGAAAGAGATGAAGTATCTAGAATGTGAAATCTGACACGTGCCGGATAACCGCCGTTACTGTACCCTTGCGCATGCCTACAGCTATTCTTGTATGTTTGTTTTCCCGTTCTGATCGCCAGGTGTATAAAAACCCTACTGGTCTCGAATAAAACTTAGTTGACAGTCAGCGCTGTTTGTCCCCTTCTTGTTCTGTGCCGTCTTTGCGCTGTAATAATGAATGAATATAATGGGGAACTGCTTCATCGCGTACGCATTTTGAAGTTTAAGAATCTTGCTGCTGAGCACTATTAATTCGGCGCTTTGAACATTTGCTGCATTGCCAAGAACAATACTAGGATGCATATTGCGAATATAGACCTTTCTAATGAGGGTTCCGTGGTAGTCGCCACATTGACAGCTGGGCTGTTGCAAACGGGTAAAGCAGAGTGCGCGCAACTGTAGACGTTTCGAGATCTTCCTTGCCCGATGGAAAGGTCTATAAAACGCGCAAGCCGCCCCGTGTAAAGTAAAAGCAAACAAAACTAAAAGAATATCATATATCGTTAGGATAACCATGGAAAAATTGGCTTGCTAGTCATGGTCTGACAATCATTTAGCAGAGTTTCTTGAATGCTGACAAGGAACTATAGGGCTGACAGTCAAGGACCGTGACGGTTATTTGCATGACACGGCGTAAAGTGTTCGTTAAACTACTATTCGCATTAAATGTCGCAGCATCCTTCATTCTGCCGGCTGCTACGTCGCCACGCGTTTCGAGGTAGCCAGCAATGAAACGCAGTATTTCAGGGCCGAAATAATGCAAGGATTTCATTCCAATTCTGTTCTTACTTAAATAATTCCGCTCTTCATCACTTGCCACAGCGACGACACGCCTCCACTATGTGCCAATCGAAGCGGCGGACGACAAGAGCAGAGTAAAAAAAAAAAAAAAAGATTGACAAGACGACCATGAAACCTGACTCGAGAAAGCTGCAGTTGGAATTACCCTCGATGATTAGTTTGATGCTTTTACTCTAATAAATGATATTACTGGGTGGGGATGTGGGTCGAGGGTGGGAGGTGAGGTGGTTGGTGGTGATGCTTCTTGAGGGTGGAGACTTCATGCTCCGGCCAACACTCTCCGGCGTTATTTGGAAGTGACAGTACCGCTGCTGTCGCACTAAAACAATCTCTTTACGATACCGACCCTGGCCACACAAGCAAGCCTTCCGGGAATATCCAAATCGTGCCTGCTCATCTCAGGAACTGTAGGCTTCAAGGAGCAATGCAAGCCGCCACCTCTGGTGTGACTACGTACTGGAGAACGACGGGGCTTTATTTAAAATTTGTAATATGTTGTGGCCATTCTATGTTGGGTTGAAATGTCTAGAACGAAACACAATTAGTGCACTTACCTCTTCAGCCGTTTGGCAAAGCCTTTGGCCATGTGCGTTTCAAGGTTAAGAAGCACAGAAAGCAGCGAGAATCCGAGCCAGATTCCTATGTATCCTCCGAAGTAGCCGAAGGCTTCCACTATCTGGAAATCAAAAGAGATGAAGATGTCATAATGCCATTGGTTAGCCCGAAACCGTCCTGTTTTCCGGTAAAATTTAGAATGGAAGCTGAGCCACATTTGTCATCCGTTAAGATGAAAAAAAGGGACGTTTCAGATCGCCAACAGCGTAAAAAACCAGCTTAGTTTCTGTCTCCGTATGGCTGCATCTGCGTAAGTATACCTACAGTGGACCTTCGTTTTCGTTCTTTCGAGTAACTGATCCAAAATTACATTTATGTTTCGAGCGCTGCGCCAAGAGCAACCATGCATAAATTAATAGAAGCTTTATTTTAGAGCTTTCTTCCTTTTTACGTTGGAATTACGGTGGAAACGTTTCTCTAGATTTGATTGTTTATACAGTGCAATGCTATGATTTGTATTGTGTCGTTTATTTGTCTTCTTGTAGCCTTTAGCCTAACCGTGGCAGTGATTGAGTCTTTCTCACATTCCCCTCCAGTTTAGGCCATGATAATGGCCTGCAGTACGTGTATAAATAATAAAAAAACCGAGAGGGTGGCCGTGCATGGTGATGTGTGGGGATGCACTGTACCGCAGTCATGCGTTGTGCGTGTGGCAACGCATGGTAGGTGTGCTTTGTAAGGCACGCGTGGTCGTGCATGGCAGCTCACAATGAGGTTCTTACGCTAGTGCATTGCCACAACTAAGTCCTCCAACTTTTGTTTTCTCTCTCTCTCTCTCTCTCTCTCTCTGTAGGGCGAGGGGAAGGGATGGGCGGCGGCTGCTGCATATTAAGGTGCAAGCCTAGGAACAGCGTCGTCGAAAACTTGATCGATCGCGTCCGAGGCGGACGGCTCAGACTGCAACGAAACAGAGCAGGTAGAGGCAAACACGCTCGGTGCATAGACTCACATGCAGCGAGCTTCGGAGGCAGCTTACTTCAGCCGAATACTTCAGGCATTTTAAGTCATGCTTACCGAAAGATTAGGTTGGTACTGCAGCACACGTTGCGTGTCGGACGAAAACTTTATTATGAATGAGAACTTGTTCCTGTGATGAGAGGAGTAGAAGTCTATGTAAGTTAAACGCAAGCCTGTAAAGTGCATGACAAGCAGCAAACAAAGGCAAATCGGTAAAAGGTGGGAACCCGTGGAGTCTTCGAAGACATTGTTCAAGTTCTTGGCTATGCCATCATTGCAGCTGGCGGTTACTCTAAAAAGGCCACACCAATTTCGCCGTTGCGTAAACTTTCATTCAGAATGGCTTTCGAAGAACTAACCATAGTTCTGGCGTCTTCTGAAAGGTGAAGTGCAGCCGCCTCTATCTCAGTTCGCGCTAGCAAAGGAACGTGACCTGAAGCAGTCAGATCGCCCGCATAGTTCGTGCTTAGGACTTTGCTTAAACAGAGCTCCCTGCGTCGCGATTTTTGCGGAGAGCCGCTGACAATCCATCACTTCAATCACGCGCATGCATAAGTAGAGGCACGTGTCAAATTAACTCCCGCTTTGTTGCGATCTCCTTAAGCACACTGGAGTCTAAAATAAATGTATGAGCCAGAGGGTCTGCCTGCGCTGTTGACTGATGAAGTCAGTGGGAATCACGCAAACAGAAAGTGTTGGCTCACATTACACGTGCAGAAAGTGGGCCAGAGCAGCTGAGCATTGAAAGACAAATTATTCGCTGCAACCGGCGCGCTTTTTACTCTCTGTGGTCGCGCCCGACGTATGGAAAGCACCTGAAAGCACGGATACTTCCAAGCACTCTGGATGCCCAGATTCCGTCGCGGCATAAAGCTGGAAGGATTAACGCCCGTCGAAAGTCTAACTTGCTGCCGCAGGTACCAAGTTAGAACACTAGCTCAAGGCCACAGCGAATTATTTCTCACACAAAATGCATAATACGAAATCACTCATACTTACATGTCTTTTCCAAATTCAGACTGTGAATAAAAATGAGTGGGAAGGAACACAAGATTATATTTGTGCCGAGCTCGTACAAACCATTGTTGTATTCAATTAGGTCAAAGCGTACGGACCGTTTTCGTGCTTGTTTTTTGCTCGTTTTATATTCAAACGGGAAGAGTAAAATTCGGACCTTGATTTGGCTTCATTCCTTACTGCAGTTATCAATTTTCTAACTGTGCAAGGCAAACAAGAAAAGAAACATCTTTTCCCTCTTCCTCAAGGCAATGAACCCACGCGAATATCTGAACCACATCTCACCCGTCGCTCCGATGAGTGCATCCTCTCCCAGGCAGAACAGTAACAAACGACCTCAGATGAAGCTTTCTCAAGAGCGACGTACCAGTGCCCCATTGCACGTAAGCTATAAATTCGTTCGAGGACCTCCTTAAGCAGCCTCTCAATAAATTTTAGCCAATGTGCTTCGCTCATTTTACTATGCATGCCTCACTCAGTCCTCTTCATTTTTTTGTGTTTTTAAATACGGCTTCAGGCGCCCCTCTATTGTGCCAATATTGGCAAAATACATGGATATCTAAAGCCGTAATTAAGAATACAAAAAATGAAGATGGTGCACTAAGGAGCATAAGCAGGGGGCATATACCCTCTAGTGTACCAGCAAACACCTTTCGGGGAGGCAAGGAGACGAATATATGCGAACCGAAAGACGTGGCTAAGGGCATCTTGTAGTTGTCTGCGCAACGTGGGAGTATTTTAATATGACTCTGCGAGTACCCGCGATACCGTGCAAGCCCGGGCACGGTGGTGAAGTCGTGGGTGCGACGAACGAAGCATCATCATCAGCCGAAAAAGAAGTGACCTCGTGGGTCGCCGCGCAAGGCAAGCTTCGGGTGTCCCTTCAGCATAGGTGTCGCTGTCGAAACCACGCAAAGAATGCAGTGGCTTCTCACTCATAAAACAAAGTAAACTACTTGTCAGTTCAGTTACCTACTGGTAGCTTCGCAAAAAATACTGTAGGCGCGTTAGTGTCAACAACAAAGACAATGGGTTGAGTCTGCGAGCGTTGGCGCTATATTTGCACGTACCTTGTCCACCGCGAGGCTGCTCAACCTCACGTCGTACTTCGTTTCTCTTCAATTAAAATGGCGGCCGCGTAGTCCAGAGCCAGACGTTAAGCGTGAAAAAAGAAAAGAAGCATATGGATGAGCAAATCTTACGCATTCAACACACCATACGTCCTTGTTCTCTACTGATTTATGTGGAAGGGAATAAAAAAAAAAAGAGAAAAAAAACGACAGGACGATAATGAAACCTGATGCAAGAAATGTGCGATGCAGTTCGATTGAGCCTCGATGGTTACTTTGATGCTTTTGCTCTAATTTAGAGTTCTACTGGGTGGGTGGAGGTGAGCTGACACAAAGCAAAGGATTACGCAGGAACATACGAATTACCGACGCACAAGTTTTGCACATAGAAAAAAGTAAACATGCTAGCCCTCAGCGCACGTTCGATAACTTTCTTGCTCGTGCGCTCCGGGCGTGCGTGCGTGGGAAAGAACAGGAGCGAATAGGCGCGGGTAGAGAGAGCGCTCCGTACTCACTGGCAGGCTACGCGGCATTGGCTCAGGCAAAGCTGATAGGTCCCCAAGTTTTCAACTCTTCTCGCGCATATGTCTGAAACACGAGGAAGGTGGACATCCTCACTGATGCGAGCTTCACTTCTGAAATCGTGCACTGATGATTATTAATGCTACTATTAGTGCGCTAGCACTTACAGTGGTCATTCCGTTGTGTGTTTGTCTGAAGCGTGCATTTTGGCAGGCTGCCCACTTGCCCAACCGGGTTGTGGGCAACCTGCCTAGGCCAGTGTATATATATATATATATATATATATATATATATATATATATATATATATATATATATATATATATACATGGTCTGTTCTGAAAGTAGTAGGACTCATTTTTTTAAACAAAATTTATTCAAGAGAATAGTACAAACGATTACAATTTTTCAAGGTAGCACCCTTCCGCACCTACTCACTGCTGCTAATGAGTTTTACAATTTCCGTACGCCTCCAGGAACGCCTGGACCGGAATGCTGTTTAGCTCCCTCGTCACGGCCTGTTGAACCACCTCTACCGATCCGTGATGTTTCCCCTCGAGCGTCGATTTTATTCTCGGGAATAGAAAAAAGTCTGGCAGGGCCAAGTCGAGGCTGTAGGGGGGGGGGGGCTGAGACAGCGTTGCCGCCTTGTGCGGGACAAAAAATCGGGGTCCTCATTCAGATGACGAAGAAGATCCTACCGGTTGACCTTTTCCTCCTCTGACAACACTCCCGGCGCAAACTTCGCGCACGCTTTCCTCATGGGTAAGTTTTCTGTCACGATCCCAAAAACTTGGGTTTGAGGAATGCTCAAGTCATCAGCAATCATTCTGATAGATCACTGTTAAGTAAATGTTTCCCTCGCTACACATTTTCGTTGGTCTTGCTGGTCGAAGGGCGTCTGAAGCGGTCGTCTTCCTCCACTCTTTCCTTACCTTCTCGGAAAAGCTTGTGCCTATCAAAAACACCTGATCTACCCATGGAAGCGTCACCGTAGGCCACCTTAATCATGTTGTGAGTCTCTTTGCCCGTTTTACCAAGATTTACTCAAAATTTGACCGCGTATCGCTGATGCAGTAAGCGCTCGACGATTCTGCGTGACGAGACGTTTCGACAGGGGTTCACAGTACAAGCGACCTCCTCTTTTTAACGGCCGAGAGCCGACTGCCGATTTTCCACAGCATTCCCAATATCCCCCTTCAACGATCCCGCACGCGCAGACCACCTCTCGTCCGCCCGTTCGCCCAGGAAAAAACCAGTCCTACTACTTTCAGAACAGACCATGTATATATATATATATATATATATATATATATATATATATATATATATATATATATATATATATATATATATATATATATATATAATTCGCTTTAAGCGATAACATATTCAGTAATATTATCAATTGATCAACACCACAAAATAAATTAATTAATTAAAAAATCCCCTGTGCCCCTTGGTTTCTGTGCCTGTTGGCTTCTCTCTCAAGGGGAACGAGCCCCTCCACCCCCTTCCCTTGTTTGCTTAATTGCTTAGCGAGGGCCTCGGTTCTGGCAGCCTTGACGCCATAGGAAGCATAAGAGGGTTCTCACGCAGCTTCCACCCTCGCCGTTCGATGACGTTCCACGTCACATCAGCGGTAACTCAGGACGTGCTACGTCCGCCGCTTAAGAACGGGGGTGGCGCTGGTGAACACTCCCAAGGTTAGGTTATTTCTAAACATAAATACCCCCGAAAGCAGAAGACTTGACAGCCGTCGCCGTAGCTCAGCGGTAGAGCACCGGACGCGTAATTCGGAGGTCGTGGGTTCAGATCCCACCGGCGGCATGTGGTTGTTTCTTCTGCTTTTATAATCAAATAGCTTTAAGCGATAACATATTCAGTAAAATTATCAATTGATCAACACCACAAAATAAATAAATTAATTAAAAAATCCCCTGTGCCCCTTGGTTTCTGTGGCTGTTGGCTTCTCTCACACACATATATATATATATATATATATATATATATATATATATATATATATATATATATGAGAGTGCCTGGGTTGGGCAATAATTGTGGACCTCCATAACTTTCCTATTGACGCCTGAACGTTTCAAGCTATACTTCAAAAGTTAATTTTTTTGTCTCGACTAATTATTCAAACAGGAGGACCGAAAAAATAGTACTGTAACTTTGAATAAACCCTAAACGTTCAGGCGTCAATAGGAAAGTTATGGAGGTCCACAACTATTGTCCAACCCAGGCACTTCCAACGAGATAGACTTAGCGTGGCCGTTTTTATTCGGGAAAAACGAAAGCCCGCGGAGTTTAAAAAATACCACGTGACAGCGCGCTCCGTGCGCCCGAATGAGCCGCGATTACAGCGCCCTCATCCGTGCTTTGTAAAAACCATCACTCACTTCGCGCCTTTCGTGCTGCCCAAGACAGAGCTTCGCGTTGTGCTTGGTTCGAAGATAAGCGTCAGTGGGTACGGGCGGCAGTTGAAAGAAAGCACGGCTCCCGTTTCTGCGGCGATAATTGCGCTGTCACGTTAGCAGAATTCGGGAGCAAGATCCCAACAAGCAAAGACGCGTACAACAAGCCTGATAACGTCTTGTGAATTACGCTGAAGAACAGGAGCCGCGCTTTCTTGCAATTGCCGCCCGAACCCACTGGCACTTATCTTGGAACCAAGCGCTACGTGAAGCCGTCTTGGGCAACACGAAAGGCGCGAAGGAAGTGATGTTTTTTTACAAAGCACGGATGAGAGCGCTGTAATCGCCCCCCCCCCCCCCCCCCCCACACACACCAATATGAGTCATGTTTAATGTACTACTCCCCCCCCCCTTTATGTAATACCCCCTCCCCCCCCAGGGGCCTTTAAGGGTCAAATAAATGATGATGATCCGGGCGTACGTAGCGCGCTGTCACGTGGTATTTTTTTAAACTCAGCGGACTTTCGTTTTTCCCGAATAAAAATGGCCACGCTAAGTCTATCTCGTTTGAAGTGCCTGGGTTGGACAATATTTGTGGAGCTCCATAACTTTCCTATTGACGCCTGAACGCTTCAAGCTATATTTCAAAAGTTAATTTTTTGTCTCGACTAATTATTCAAATAGGAGGACCGAAAAAATAGTACTGTAATTTTAGATAAGCCCTAACAACATCCACACGATTTCAGTTCTGCAGAACGCTTAGTTTCTTTATAAATCTTGGTCCAAGTTAGCTGGGACACCCTGTGTGTGTGTGTGTGTGTGTGTGTGTGTGTATGTGTGTGTGTGTGTGTGTGTGTGTGTGTGTGTGTGTGTGTGTGTGCGTGCGTGCGTGCGTGCGTGCGTGCGTGTGTGTGTGTGTGTGTGTGTGTGTGTGTGTGTGTGTGTGTGTGTGTGTGTGTATATACATGCACACACTCTCAGCACCACAAATAAGAACATTCCCGTATCCATCATATAACCTGCCCACCGGATTGTGAGCAAACTGACCAGCGTGGCAGGTGGCTGTTAAATTAAAAATTGGTCGTGAGAGGTTGCTCGGTAAGAGCAACCTGTGGCGCACAAGCCCCACTGGAGGCACCACCTTCCATCGCAGGGCAGTGACGCATGCATTAACCGCTGCACCACTGCGCCAGGAGTAGTACGATGATTCTCAGGCATCTATGAATGTGAAGTAGGGAATGATCCCAACACCGGAACCGAAGTCAAAACCGAAGTGCTAGAGCACCTAATTCACATTTGGTCTAACTACCCAAATCGGGTGTCATTTTTGTTTTTATTATTGAACTAAACAAACACTGGTTTATTGATTAAAAGCGCAAAAGACGCAAACAGCGAAAAGAACCCCAGGCTAGCAAGTTTTTTTTTTTTTTCAAAAGAGACGCCTCACCCGTCTGCTTTACGCGCGAAAGTGTAGGGGGGTATCACGTAACGTCTAGCGCCATATTTTTGCCCAAAAGGCGAGACGGTGCAGGCGCCGTTGCCCCGGCAACCGCCGGAGAGCTCGTCTGTATATGTGCACATCGGCAGTGTCTGGGCACACAGCAAGCGCATCGTAGCCTCTCGCAACGCATCCTCGCTCTCATTCAAGCGTTGCGCTTGGAGTGTAGAGAGGCTGGCTAGATGTTATCGATTTTCTGCCTCTTTGTTTGAGAAAGGTTACCACAGCCGAAGACAGTATGTTTGCGGAAAACGTTTTCGTAGAGGCATGGCGTTCTCTTCAAAGGGTACTCGACGCTCATCAGTGCTTGTTGAATTGTTGTTAATATGATAGCATTAAGAGGACCATGAGGCGAAAACGGTACGGCGGCATCGGCGTCTGTGTGAAGCTTCCACGTACCGGATGGTGTTTAGGAGAATTTGCCGCTCTCTGCCTGCCGCCTGCCAACCATACCCCTTTCCAGTTGAAGGGGAGAGGACGAAGACGCCGAACAAAGAATGACTCAGCAAAAATGAAAATCACTAAGGAGGAAATGACTCGGACAACAGCAAGCCTACATGCAGAATACACAGCGTCCCGAAGAACTCTCCGTGCAAAAATGAGGCTTGCGGGAGCTATTCCTTGTCGCATTGAGTCTCAGAAGCGACGCCGGTGGCTGTGTGTGAAAGAGCCACCTGCTTGTGCAGTGGCGAATCGCTTAACCGCTGCACCACTGCGCCGGTAGTGATATGAGGACTCGCTGCGATCTAACAATGTGACACATTTTGCGTTGCGCAGTCGGCATTGAAATAGAAACGGAATTATAATAGTAGATTGGGGAGTGAAATACAATGGACTCCGGTTTGGAGTAGAATCAGAACTGGAATAGATTGGCGAATGCAAGAAGAATGCTATCGCGTTTCCACCGCATCAATCCAACTGATGGCCTCTAATTTTTTTTTTCTCATCGACGCACATGGCTCTTGCTCGCCGACCAGTTTTACTGCATTGTTCTTATTGACATAGGTACAGGAAAACCTGTCAACGCGTTCCAATGGCCTGTAGCGTTGCAGCTGTAGTGCATGAGCAATCACGCATCGTCTATTGTGCACAAAAAGACGTTTCGGCACGTTTTAAGCCGGGTGCTTAGCTCGCATCTGCGTCATTTCTTGGGGTGACGGTGTAAAACGTCAACACTCTTTTGACTGCTCTCTACGCAGGTTCGTTATTGTTCGCTAGGTCGTCCATGACATTCAAAGATGGAGCCATTACCTCAAAAATATGGCTTTTGCGGCGTAGTATTTCCAGTGTTGGACCAGTGAATTGACTTAAATAGTAAGCTGGTTAACTAATTGTTAAAATTAACTTTTTAACTTGTACAGTTAGGCGCACTGTTGCCGCATTGGTTAGTTGCCTTTTCCCAATTGTGAACTGGAAATTTCCTTTTTTTTCCACAAAATAATTTTTTTGCAAAAAGAATAACTTTAGAGTGAATACCGCCAACGAAATCAATAGAAAATATCAATCCAGTAAAATTAAATACAAAGCCCACGAATTATCAAAATCGGAGAGACAGCGTTTCGTAGCGGCTTCCAACTCGCCAGCGCAGCTTTCTCTGCATACTCAGCGTTACAACAGAGTCGCTAGCGGCCTGCGCTACCCTCCGACAAAAAAGCCTGTTGTGCTGCGCTTCATCGTATATCGTCATCGTCGCTTCGTTTTGATAAGTTTTGAGATGAGATTGTTGCATGCGCGACTTGCGTTTAGGAGGTTCGAATTAAAGGGTATGCTTTTCCGCATGCTCGAAAAATATCGCGCAGCATGGTGTAAGCGACGCACTTTCTCATGGCATGTTGGGGAGGTACCTAGGCCCGGACCAAGCACTGAAGCGTGCGAAACAGGTGTTCGAAGTGCTCTAACCGCACCGACGAAGTCCACATGGTCCTTTTTTTTTTTTCAAGTTCACGATTCTGGCGTTAAGCAACTATAACGTAGTTACTTGACGGAAGCCAACAGTCATCGTATGTCATCTGCGCCTCGAGGGGAGGGATAAAAGAGGGTGCGAAATGAAGTTTAACGAGCCGAAGTTGAGGGTCCCCGCCTTCTCATGTTCTCAGAACTAACAGATGGGCGCATTTGGTATATCCTCCATTGAAATCCGGGTGCCGCGGGCATTTGACTCCGTGCCTATAGCGACCCCGCACCTTCTCTCGAACTTACCTCCTTCACCCATCCGCACCCCTAGACCGAACGATCAACCCACACCGCGCGCGGGGACAAAAGCCCTGCCTAGCCTCGGCTGCATTGCGAAGATTATCTGAATGAATCCCTGCAATCAGTGTGCACGAGGAGGGATCTGCTATGGGAAAATGAGAAAGCTGTCCCCTTCCCAGCTTTCCAAAAAAGAATGCAGCCATGGGCGTCCCACCCCGGCCTCTTGTGCAGTGTACCCGTGCCGCGCCCGCGATTAATTATATTAATTATATACTGCGGCTCTGCAGCCAAGGCTAGGAAGGAAAAAGAAGAAGACGGGCCAAATTTCTGCACCCAAGACTAGTCAGGCCTCCACGATGAAAGACTTTTCGCTGTATCTCTAGACATTTTCCCCAGAAAACACATGTGGAACAGCAGTTTTCAGTGACACCGAAAATTTCCCCACATTTCCAATGGGTTAAAGATAAATTTTCCCTTTTTTTCTTTGTAGCTTGCTTTTCCCACGATATGGGAAATTTCCCAAGATTCGGCAACACTGGTTAGGCGCCTAGTTGCAATTAGATATTTGAAGCCGGTCGTTAGTAATAGCCAAACCAGTTTTTAGAATTTCGAAAACGGGTTTATCCTCGGCGATGTGGCTCGACAAAACTTGGCTACATCGTGCCAAAATACACTTACTTTCGAAAAGCATGCAGGCAAAGCAACCTTTCCAGTGCATGTAACTAGCCAAAAAAGTCAAATTTTGTCGAGCTACAGCGCCAAAGGCAATTGCGTTTTCTAAATTCTAAAAACTGAGAGGGCTATTGCTAACGACCGGCGACAAATTTCTAATTGCAACTAGGTGCCTAACTCTAATAGTTAAAGAATTAATTATTAAAATTAATTAACCAGTTACTACTCAAAATTTTAATTATTCACCGGTTTTCTGGCGTCCGCCAAGAGTGGTGATACTATGATTAAAAAGCCATATTTTGACCTCAAGAGACCTTTTTTGAGAATAACTTAAAGTCTTCCCTGAAACGCCTGGTATAACAGGCCTTCCCTTTTCTTCTTTTCCCCCTCAATCGTGACATACCGCTGCATATCAAGTCTAGCGCAGAACACTGAACACGTTCTGCGCAGCGTGACAAGAGCAAACAAAGTACAAGTTTCCATCGGACTCTTTCCAAATGATGAGGCCGACATATCAGAGAGCCCGCGATTCGAACTTAGGCAATCTTTTTGCAATAAGCACGCAATTACTCATTCGCATCCCCATAAGCGCAGCCGTATGGCTACAAAGCAAATATATACAGATTTCACAGAAGCTTCGTAGTTGAAGAAAAATTTGTTCAGGCATGGGGTTCGAACCCGGGTCCACCCCCTCTCCGGGGCAGTCACTTTATCAACTGAACTAACTAGGAACGTTAGCAAATAGCTAGATGAGGCCGAATAGATTAACAACTCAAAGCTGGAACGGTGTTAGACCCCTAAGCGCCTTGGACGAAATATTTTTGCTGTTCTGCTCTCCTTCTCTGTCCTGTGCCTGATTTTTTTTCGCCCATCCGACATAGGCTCTAAAGCTACCGGGTACGAGCCTCCTTCGTCAGGTGCCACGGTGCCCTTTCAACCTACGTGCTGCTTCTATGTTTTCTCATCCTGGAACGAGCGCTTTGCCCCACAAAGACTACTAATGCAGCAAAAACAGCTTTACGCTTTAAGCTGTTTGTTAAGAGCAACTGCACCACTTTTTGAAAATTCCGAAATATTCAAGGATTCAAATCTATATAAGCTGCAGGTAAGTCATGCTAAATTTTTTTGCTCTGTCCTTTAAGATGATGACGTAATCGACAATTAAATTTGAGGTTTCTCCTCACAGAAGGGTGCAGAGAAGCTCGATGTGACATTCCGGACGGTAAGATTTCAAATTTCCGTCAACCGTAGCGTGTCATGCGTCGTTAGATGCTGCGAAACAATGCTTCGCGGGCTTTGCCTTCTGTGTCACTGGTTTTCTTCCTTCAAAGAAAGCATCTATGCGTTGGAAATGTGCCGATACTGTTGACGGCGTCATCATGAGGCCCTCACTTGGTCCTGTGCGCTGCGATGAAGCATGAAGGCCTTCGCGATTTTAAACGGCGATTACGTCACTATTAGAAATGCTAGCCCAGAAGTACTTCGCTTGCTTAACCTGCAAGTTTCTCAGATTCCACCGCTTTAAGCTTGTTGAATTTAAAACCTGCGCACTTTCCCTTCAAAGGAGTGGAGGCACCAAATTTTTCTTAATGTGTTCTTGCTCTGGAATGATGCGTACGACATTAGTAAACATGGGTCACCATGTAGAATTCGTCAACTCTCAAAAAATAATTCGTACTTTTTTTTTTTTGCCTCTGTAGCTTCAGTTTCGGTTTCAGTTGCCAGACAATGGTTTCGACGTCACAAGTGAGCCTGAGATCGCGTGAGGCACACAAACACTGCAATATAACCGCTATTTTGTCGTTTCAGAACTCTCATGCTGAACTGCGCCAGAAGCCGGAATGACAGAAAGTGATTAAAGAGCTATTATACTGCAGCTTTTGTATGCCTCACGTGATCTGGTACTCACTTGTGACGTCGCAACTGTCTTCGACTGCTGAAGTTGAAACCGAAAAATTATACTGATCACAGGCGGATTTCGCGCCGTGATTCATTTTTACTAATGCCTTACGCATGATTCGAGCGCAAAAATATACTACACAAATGTTGGTGTATCTACCCCTTTAAAGGTACACCAGACGGTAAGTCCAGCTATATTGAGCGATTAGGGTCATGGGATCGCAATTATGTCATTTTTATCGCGAACAGCGCTTGGATAAGCTAGAAAATTGCTTAAAACCGAAAGACGTGCGACATCACTCGTGGATTCTGGTAACGACCCCCCGTCAAGTGGATTCTTCGCCGGACACGATTAGTTCGTCGATTTCACGCACAACGCTATTTCGATGGGAGGAGGAAAATAGCGCGGCTAAGGAGGGAGGCTAGAGCGGCAAGCGGCCGAAACGATAATGCGAAGTGCCGCTCGCTTTGTACGTCGCCCAGTCGGCCTTGGTGAAAATGTCGTGAGCAGCAACATCATAATCGCAAGCCACGCACAAGTTCAATCGCGCTCTTCCCGGTGAGAAAATAGATGATGCGGAGTATGGTGGCGCCATCTGTTACACCGACTGCAAGTGCTGAATCAACACGGCCATCTGAGCGGCGGGTCAGTTTCGTTTAGTTTCCGTTCAATTTTCTTCGCAACGAAGTAAACTTATTGCGATGAAGAAAAACTTCGACAGTGTTCCCGAAGGGCAATCCATCACCAGTATAGCACAACTTCTTGGTTACGCCTGTATTTCTCTTCAGCGACCCTTTAAGCTAAAAACATATGTTTGCTTGAAACGTATATAAACAACAACTTGCCAAATAACCAAAACGTCTTCCGAGGTGTGCTTGATGAACAGAACAGAGCATCGAAAGAACGACAAAATGTAATAAAACGTGGTATATATATTACGTGTCCTGGCATTCTAAGCGGTTTTACTTGTAGGATTAGGGGGCGAATGGTTACCGTTGGGATAAAGGGGAGCGCACCCCAAAAGAGGGTGGTAAGCGAAAGTCATCACAGCAACATGCGAAAAGTCGTCAAGCATACGGGGCCAGCTCTGCCATGGGATCACACCCACAAAATGTTGATCACAAGGGTCCTTATAACACGGCGACTCTCTTTGTTCAGTCAAAATCAATACATTTTTATTGTCCAACCAGCTGACTGGTTTGGTGGACGATATCAACCAACCATAGGGGGGAGGTATTCCTCGCAGCCAATGACGATTGGCGAAAAGAATACAAATAGATCGAACAAAATTTGGAATGCGATCCTTAAATTCAGCAAATCCTTCAGAAATGTAGAGCGCTCCATACCGTCTCTGATGATGTCGCAGACCTGGCCTCCGAATGTTGCAGCAAACTCGTGGTGCGTGCGAACGCACTGACAGTGCTTCATCTCCAGTGACATCTCGCAGTTCTGGACACATATCTGAACGGCAGAATGCATACAACATCGACAAAGGTCACAACCCATGAGATGAACGTGGAAAAAGCATAAAAAGCCAAACGCAGCATTCGCATGCGACATGCATGATTAGATCTACAGTCGGGTCGCCTGTGCGAAATGTGCACTCTGGGAAACGAGTGCGGATCAGACAACGGCCAAAACGAACTTAACCACAGCTTACTGTCTTCTTAAAAGCATAACAATAATAAATCTCGCATAAGCGTGGCTTGTCTCATGGGCGTCCGCCTTTCTCGTGCCTAATGAAAAACCGATAGCTTGCTTGTTCAGCACTACACAACCCTACATAGACGTGTAGCAGCTTCGACCCGCATTTGATCACTGTTTACTGCAACTGCTAAGTTTCATGGCTGGTCAAGTTGATGATCGGGCAGTAACTGCGAATGTCTACTCGACCAAACGCATAAGGCGTCCGCTGTTACGGAATCATAGTAAAAATTGCCTCTCAGTACCGTCGTCGCCTCTGGTAAATATAGAAAACGCACAGCTGGGGCCTCGGTTTTCTGTTAACGATAAAGGTTGCACGGTAGACGCTATGCGAAGGGCTTCTAAATGCCGGAATGACGCTGAAGCCAGCTAAAGAATCAGAGGCTGCATCTGTCAAGTCGGCTGCGCCGCAACGCAATAGAATATCTACCCTCATCGGGTTCAGGTGGCAGCCACTCGGTGAATAGCGTTACGAGTGTCGCGGGAAAAACAGTCGCGCAAGTCATCTCCCAGCGGGAGCATAAACCGGGACAGTAAACTGAATGTGCTCGAAGTGACCCCTATGCTGTGGAACTGAACGTCTAGCGTGGTGAAAGCTAGAGCAAGCGCTTTCACCCTGTAGTGCTGTATACCGCTAAAAGCGCTGCACAACTTCCGTAAGACCGAACATATTGTGTCGTCAGAAAGCTAAGTGCGCTCTGTTGGCCACAGCTCTTGCTACTGCCGCTCAGATATGGCATAATTGCAGCACAGACTTGTGCTGCAGTGTTGCCGCATGAGTATACGAACAAATGTGCGTGCTTCCTGTTCAAGAGAGACACCCAAATGCACAATATAGAAAACTTCGATACGCATCAGTGATTATTCCCTTTTACAGATTTTTTTTAGCAAGAGCATAATGTACGGTAACTGCTCCACCTTCGTCAGGCACTCAGAAAACAGTAATAAGAGAAAATACATGTGATTCATATTTTACAGCGTTTCGAACAGGACTCGAGGACTGTCTGTCAAAATGCGATTGCAGAATACAAGTGCGCCAGCGAGAAGACAGAATATTTAGGAGACTAAAGTGAGTAGTGATGCTCAGCACGCGGGTTGCAAAGCAAAAACCAAAGAAACTTAACAAAGAACCCCCTACCCCCCCCCCCCCCCCCCCCTCCCACCCCTGCTATTAAGAAAAAAAAAAGGAAACTATACGAGTGGACTTACGTCCTGGGTGTAGTATCCGAAATATTTCTTTTGATTCCCCATGGAGATGTAGTCTATGCAGCTCGACTTGTAAGGGGCCGGCAAACGCTCCACTTTTTCCTGTGTGCGGCAAAATGCCGAGAGCGGCAACAGATGATTGAGTGAACCATCACTCGACTCATGACGCATCACTGCCGAACCACACGCAACTCTGTGCAGAAACTGAGGCTGCCACGAAGCTATATGTGTCAAGCTTAAGCGGCTGCGTTGAAATGAAGCTCAGTTTAATGTGTTGTATTATAAATGCTGATATCATAAAGCTCCCTGTTTTCCAACGACATGAACATATGAGAAAGAGGTTGGTGCTAAATAGTGGCGCTGGCTTCTGCTTTTCAGAGAAAGGAATAAAAACGCTGAAAGTCTGCCGCAGTGAACACTCAGAAGACGCACAACGTAACATACAGCGATATGTCACATGACGCAATGCAATATTTGATGAACAGCTCAAGACGTCAGTAATATTAACAAGAAATTTTAGACGCAGGACCCTAAATGGCGCCTCACAAGTGAAGCTTGTCTGGACCGGCGGCTGGAATCAAATAACAGCATGCGCGCACGCACAATTTGCAGAAGTTCGTTTGGATGGTGAAGAAAAATGTCCCTCACGCAGCACTCGAAGGCTGCTCAGGAGAAGGGCCTATAAAGCGCAAGGTACACGTGAAACCGTTTACGCGAGCTCACCAACAACAGAACGGCGCGAAATAGCGTTCCCGCATAGCTGCATCTCGTTTAGGTCGATAGCTATCGGAGTGGGAAGTCGCGAACGACACGGCCTTTAGCGTTGGTACTTTTAAATTAAGCCGTTACGAAACAACCTAAAGGGACTCCGGAGACGAACTGAATCAAGTTGGCCTGCAACTATGAATTACCGCATCCTAATGACAAACAGCGTCAGTTCGCTGAAAATGAAGCCAGAAAACACACAAAAAAAACGAAATTCAGGTGTCGCTTTTATTTGTTTATTTATTTATTTATTTATTTAAATACCCTAAGGGCCCGGGTGGGCATTACATAGGGGGGGACAGCAAATAACACAACTACTCAAGCTTCACTTCATGCATAATACAGATAGAGAACAAAATAACTAGGTGTTAATTATCAAATTCGGTTTTTTTTTTATACATCATGGGCATGGTGCACTGGGCAATAAGCAAAAATAATATGTACATGCATACGGCAAAGCAGGGGTACAAGGCGACAAGTTCAAACAGACGACAATGCTGCGCCTGATTCAAGAAATGTTAGTAGCGCTGAACGGAAAGATGATGGTTCAGTGATAGCTACAATGCTAGCAGGTAAACCATTCCATTCCCTTATAGCCAAGACTAGCGGGGAATTCTGATATTTCTTTGTGCGGGCGAAAATTGTTTGAATTTTATGCGCATGGTCGGTTCGAGATGATATGTGATGTGCCGCTGTGATGTGCCTCCGTGCAAAAGATGAATGGTTGTAGTAGAGGGAGTGGAACAACGATAGGCCAGAAGATTTAGAGACTGTTTTATTGCAGTAACGCTCTGAAATGGAGAGTACGACCGTAAAATAAAGCGTGCTGCCTTATTTTGCACTGATTCTATAGAGCTAGATAAGTTTCCTTGGTGGGGATGCCATACTACCGAACAATATTCCAATGATGCCCGAACTAGAGATGTGTAGGCCAGCAGTTTGGTGTCAGGGTTAGCTAGAGATAAACGACGTTTAAGCAGGCCTAATTTTTTCAAAGATTTGCTAGTAATATACTCTATGTGGCTATGCCAATTTAGGTCCGGGGAAAGAACAACGCCTTAATATTTGAAAGTTGATGAGCGCGCAATGACGCTATTATTTATACTGTAATTGTTTACTGGTGTTTTAGAGAGTGCAGAGAAAGTCATCTGTTTGGTTTTATCGGTGTTTATTTCCATCTGCCAAACACTGCACCAAGTACTTAACCTATCTAGATCTGTTTGCAAGACAACAACGTCGTTAGGATTAGCTATTTCCCTATAAATGATACAATCGTCAGCGAAAAGACGTATGGAGGAGCTAATGTCTGAAGCGATGTCATTAATATAAATTAAAAACAGAAGTGGACCTAAGACGGATCCTTGAGGTACACCTGATTTAACAGTTTTAGTTTCAGATACGATGTTATTAGCAGATACGGATTGCTGCCTGTTAGTTAAAAATTCTTCAATCCACTTTGTAGTATCATGATCAAGCTGCAAGTTGTGCACCTTTTTGATAAGGCGCTTGTGAGCTACCCGATCAAAGGCTTTTGAAAAGTCAATAAAAATTGCGTCAGTGTATACAAGGCGCTATGAATTGTAGAATGTAGATCCGTGACTAATTCAAATAATTGGGTTTGACATGAATGCCGGTACCGAAAACCATGCTGATTTTCAAGTAGCAGGTCATTTGCATTAAGGTGTTTCATGATGTGGGTAAATATTATATGTTCCAGTAGCTTGCAGCACACTGAAGTGAGAGAAATTGGTCGGTAGTTGTTGGGATTTGTAATATCTCCAGACTTAAATATTGGTATAATGAGTGCGGTTCGCCAATCGTCTGGAACACAGCTACTGTTCAAAGACTGCTGGAATAAAAGTGATAACAATAATGCCGACACATGAGAAGTTAGCTTTAGAAGTTTTGTGCCTATGCCATCAGGACCAGGGCTAGAATTTAATGGAAGCCTATCAATCGCCCGAAGAACCCCATCTGTTGTGATAGTGATAGCATTAGAATGATAAGCAATGCATGGAACGGCGGATTTCGCAAGTAAACTGCGGCGCATCGACGAAGTTTTGAAGCGAAAAGCTTCACTACGCGGGTCACAGCCGAGCTTCGCGTGAGCCGAACTGGTGAGTTATGCGCATGCGCGAAACCGAGTGACGTCCCGCGCCGCGTAGGCGGACGCTCCCCGCCGCTGGCGCAGCCGTCGCCGCCGCCGACTCCGTCGCCTGACTAGACCTTTCGGCGCAGCCGCGCGCTACTGCGCATGTGCGTCGCCTCCTCGCTGCCGCTACAACTGCGAGTTTCGCCTCCTCGCCCACCGTTTCACCTTTCGTTGCAGCCGCGTGTTGCCAACACCCTCTAGAGAAGGCCTGCTGGCTGTTCCTTCCCCCCCCCCCCCCTCAGCTACGTCACGCGAAAGAGGCCTACATACATAGAAGTTCCGTGCAGCATGTCTCGAAGCTACGAGCGGCGCACTCAGGTTGAAAATGAGGCCTGGAAGGTACACAATGGTTAACCCCACCTATACCGAGAAGTCGGAGTGGGGGACGAAGGCGACGACAATCCGATCGCTTCTGGAAACACGTGACACTCCTTTCAATGCCTCGGGGAAAGTCATGGCATGTCGCGACATGCTTCCGAAAGGACATTTTTTTCTAGACGTTGACTGTGCCTACACCTCGTGCTGCGCGTGCGGTTGTGTCAAAGACGATGTTCTACTGCCATCGCTGGAGTGGAATGTGGATTACGCTTCGGCCAGGATATGCCTAAAAAGTGCTGCGTGCCCAATTAAATCGGGCCCCAAAAACCACGTTTTTAAGTTTCCCTGGGATGAAGAACAGAACGCCTCGATTAGGGAATACCACGAGAGAACTTCGTTGTATCACCGCACTCCAGGGTAAGATGTTCGAAATTTCTTCATAGATTAGTTACTTTTGCAAAATACGATAAACTTAAGGGCATGCATTGTGAAAAAAAGTGTATTTAAACTAAGCAGCTGGTTAGCACTGCAGGTAGCGAATGCAGACTTTCAAGAAGACTCAACTGCCAAGCTACAGCTGCTATTTAAACAAAAATTTAACTTCCTTCTAAGTTTGCGAGCTTTACTTCATTGAGGCTGACATCGTGCGAGAGGCCTTCCACATCGACGAGGTTACCACTGCACCACTTTCGCATCTGCGCCTTACCCCAGGCGCAATCCCATCAAAGTTTCCGGGATGCCCGTTTTATACTTCTAAGCCAAGCACCTGAAGGGATCGTATTCATTTAAAACATGATCTTAGAACAAATACATGTATCTCCAATAAAAATACACTTACGCAGTTGTGAAGCTACTCGAGAGTGTTTAATTCTTCATTATCGCTGTGTTTCATAAAACTAGGCGAAAAAAAGGAAAAGTTTTAAAACACTGCAAATTCATTTCAAGTAATGCATAAAGAAAAACATCTACTGAGAAAGACGAGAAAGCGCAATGTGTTAGAGGTGCTGACATCAGTGTTTAAACAATCTTTGCACAGATGGCTTGCGGCTAGTGCCTCAACATAAATTCCGCCTAAGGTGTGCTATTCATTCCAGCATTTTAACTAAAGAAAAAATGTGGACTGATAAATGGAAGCTTATTGCTGCTAGTTGATTCCAGTCGCCTCAGTACAGGCAGTGTGTGGGCTGCCGAACGCCTCCACCGTTACCATGGTGCTCCCAGTGCATTGTGCGCGAACTGCGACAGCCACGACGTCACACCAAGCATAACTGAAACTTTTCGCTTGTATATTCAGGCTTAACCAGAGCTAAGCCACTGCCTATTTTTTTTTTTTTTTTTTTGGGGGGGGGGGGAGGGCGTGGACCCAAGAGGCTAGGCCACACCGCTAATACCACCATTCGTTTCAAAACGGAGTCATTTCCGGTGCAAACATGACTGGTTCGAATTGAGTGGCGGGAAAATTTTTAAATGCAGTTTTCTCAGCAACAAACGCGTCTTTTGCTGCCGTGCAAACATAAACCTACGCAGAAAGAGATGACGTTGTTCTCAGTGCCCCATGAACTGAACGCTTCGTTCAGTACCGTACCTGCGAGATGGCGATGGTGTACGTCATGCCCGGTTGTATCATGACCGAGGAGAGCCTGTCGGGCGGGCACGAGTAGGGGCTGTGCACCACCAGCGGCAGCGCGTCGGGCTCATGCAGCGCCACCGTTGCGTTGCGCTCCCAGAAAGCGCGCAGCACCAGCTCTGCGACGTCAAGGCGCGCAGCGAAACGACCGTCGGTCTGCGACGACGATCATGAGGCACTCGACAAGCAGTGCTCTATACAGCCTGCACTAGCTCTTAATGGCTTCAGAAATATGCACGAATACTCGAAGGGGTGACGATTAGTTTAGACACTAGTGCAACATATATATGTAAGGTAAAAATGAGATATAAAGAAAGGTCGCCACCCGACTATACCATACAGAACTGTGCACTACGTGTGAGCAGGCATGCAGACGCTTCGAAAGGTATAAAGCACGGTGCTAACCGTAGTTCCATGGAGATTCGCACTGCTGCACCGGGTGCTGAGAGTTGGTCCACTGGTAGGCGTCGATGGTGTAGCACATTTCATTCGGGTACCTGTAGTAAGTCAACCGAATGCTGGCGGCCCCGGAGGTTTGCAGGGAGAGAAAATAAATATTAAACTTGGTCCAGCTCTTTCTTTCGTTCCCGCTCGGTCCTGCTTCGAAAGAGCAGTCTGTCATTCCCTTTTAGCACTAGCGAACATGGGCGTCCGGAGGGGGGGGCAAGGGGGGGCGGTTGCACCCCCCTGGAAAATCACTCACTCGAACCGTGAGTGATGGCCGCACGCCAGGGGCGGTGGTGCGCTCAGCCAAAGGGTAAAAGCAGCCCCGCTTCCACGCTTTGGGTCACATCTGCGAAATGCCGCATCCGGGCACGCGTCTTTACGCCGTTTTCAAACCACACCATCGTTAGCTCTGTTGAAGGGCGACCTGTTGCAGACATACAGCGGCACCGGCGAGCATGTGTTTCGAGCCGCCTTGAGATGGGTGTCTGTTTCTTTGATCTCTAGACAGATAGCGACACGGAGGCAGACAGTGCACAGGGCATCTTGTTTTCGCCTTCGTTACGCCGGCCACCGATGAATTCTTCAGGAGGGAAGGACAAATCAGCCGTGTCCACCCCGCTTTGTCGGGCTGCTCAGGGGCAAGCGGGCGATGAGTGGGCGCCGCCGCTCGCTGTCTCCTCCGATCCACGGGAGAGCGCAGTTCGGTAGAAGCGCCGCTTTCAGAATCTTCGGCAAAGGGGATTAGCTGCTTTTGTTCACGGCGACGCAGTCTCCAGAGGCGCCCCCACACCTGCGTTCCTTGCGTCTTCTCCGAAAACCAGCGCCTTTGGTCAACGCAGCCCGATGGCGCCTGCCTGGCTCGCCTGTCACCTCTGGCTGGGTCTCAAATCACAACAGCGCCCATGTACTGTGCGATGTCAGTGCATGGGAAAGAGACCCAGATGGTCGACATTATACGGAACTCTGTACTACTCCGTCCCTCATAGCCTGAGTCGTTTTGGGGCTCTGAACACCATAAGAACACACAAAACTAATTTTCCGACCGGAGTGGCGAGTATCCCTTCCCCTCGGAAGTCGCGCGGAAGTAAGCCCTTGCACGTGTGCGCGCCGCTGTGTTTGTGCTTCGGTGTTTTTAGTGGCCGGTTGTCAACGAAGCTGAAAACAACCAAGACAGCGGACGAGAAAACGACGAGCGGCGAGCAGTGTGTGTGCGGCTGCTCGACTGTGCGGATGCGCGAGCATGATGGAGCGAGGTGTATGAAGCTGCGAGCGTGCATTTATCTTGTAAATAAGTTTTCGTTGTATATATAGTCATCTTTTGTTTTCAACGTACGCGTTCAACCGTTTTTCCAATCAATGTGTATGATGAGTGCGCACCGAGAGCGTGTAATGAAGCACAGAAATGAATTTATCACCCGCGTAATCACGCAATTCGCCCAGAAAAATCCGAGGCGCCTAGAGTTGCTGTTCGAGGAAGACTGACTGAGTGACTGTAGTTGCGTGTTTGTGACCATATTGTGCTGTGTGCTGGTCATCAATCCGGGTGAGTCTTGAACCCGTGTGCAGCAAGACTGAGCACTCTTCTCCACGAAATGGCAGTATCTTTTTGCATTTTTATTAATTTTGATTGTTTCTTCGTTGATAAACTCCAATGTATCTCTCCTAGCCACGCTTTAATTTCCTGTTTGTAATTTTTCTTTCATGTGTGTATTTAACTTCTTTTTTATTTATATATAAATAAATTTAGTCCGCAAATAGTGCCTTTTTGCTACGAACATACCCCCCCCCCCCCTCCTCCGGCGCCAAAAACCAATGGGGCCCCCCCCTGCAAAAAATTCTGCGGACGCCCTTGCTAGCGAACGATGTGGCCCAGCGCTGTTTCAAGAAGAAAGAAGGCACTGTGAACGTGACGGCACTGCAGTCCGTCAGCTCATGCTCAATCAATCACACGCTCTTAAAACGCACTTAACGAGAACTCTTGGCGCCTCGCAAGTTTCAGTGAACCGGTGATGCTAAGAAACAAGAAACCCCGCGTGGGTTTCTAGCCCTAACACTCACTTCATCTCCCACAAAGTCTAGTGCACAACCCGTCCCTGCTCTTAGCATGCATTTTACTGTGTTTTACTGGGCCTCGTTCCCTAAATATCCTTCGAGGGTTGTGTGTACGGAGGGCGGAGAGAAACGCTGAGAGAGGAAAAAAGCGTGAAAAACGGAAAAACGCAACATTTGCCTCTTATCGCCTTTGTCATTTGCCTACCAGGCTACTAGGTCTACCTTGCATGTCCATTCAGATTCCGTTGGCAAGTGTCCGATCAGGAGGAGGAGGAGGAGGAAAAGATTATAAGAGGCCGTGGAGTGTGAAAAAAAAAGCGCTTCCTTCGCCACGGCCCCTTGCTGAACTGCCGGAACCGAGGCTGTCCAGGAGGAAGGGACAGAAAATAGGGGACGTAATGACAGGTTTGCGAGTACATAAAATGTGTTCATGATATGCTGAAATGCGAACAAAAAGCGGGCCGACATTGTGCGTGACCCGGTAAAAAGCCAGACGGATCCTCGTTCTTGAATGTCACTCAGCGCGTAAGGCGCGCTGCTGGTTTGCAACAGGGTTGCGCAGCGCGTGGGCAAAGATCGACGCCCTCTTCTTGTGTTTCCCAGCGGTGTCACTCGGAGGAGCTAGAGTAACTGTATATGCTACCAAAGGTGGCAGAGTTGCGCGTCTTTTTTCAAAACGCCGCTCGCGACTCCATTGGTAGAGCGCCATCACGTGATGTCCAAGTGTCCAAGCATCCGTGTACTGCGGAGAAGACGACGCTCGATGGGCAAAATTGTCCACTTTCGTTTCTGAACAGGGTGTCGAACCGGAATTTTTTCGGGTTCGGTTCAGGTTCGGGTTCACGCCTTTCGGGTTCAGTTCCGGGTTCGGCTCCGGAGCGACATTCCGTTCCGGTTCGAACCGCTCCGGATAGCGTCGAACCGGTTCAAACGGGTTCAGACTATAAAAAATTCTGAACGTAGGTTTTTATTCAATTTTGTTTTGCTGTTTACTTTTCTTTGTGATAACAGCATATAAAACAGCACTGCAAAATTTGCTCAATGCGAGATGTTGTATTGTCCGCGGCAAAAAGATTTAAATTTACGCAAGAGCCGCTAAATCAAATACACTCACAATTAGTGTACACCGGCTATGCATACTAGACTGATGAGATACATAAAAAGAAAAGCTGATGGATTTTTCATCTACGAAACCTTTCAGCTTCAGCAGTTTCGGAGTCCCCGTCAGGCGATCGAGTAATAGGTCTCTTTTGAAGCTCGTGTCAATGGGGAATTTCTCCGGCGCATTAAGCATGCGCCCACTATGAGCGGAAGTTGCCTTGTATTTGCAGGTATATACAGCCAAGACATCTTTCTGTCACCCCAAAAGTGGCTTGCCAGTCCCCCCGCCCCCCGACTCTGGCACACCTGCAGCATAAATCTAGAGAGTTGAGCAAAAATATTTTATTTTCATCACCTGCTCTACATCCCCTTTGTAACTTGCATTATATCTCTCGACCGCCTATAGCTAAGTTTCTTCAAAAACGCAGCTAATCGTGGCTTGTCGCTAGTACACTGTAAAATTAAGATTTTGGCCTATGCTGATGTCGTCTCCGTCTTTTGCTCTGATGAAAAGAATATGATAAAAAGCAGGCTTGCATTGGTTCGGGGCACTTCGTGTCTGTACGGACACAAACTTGCGACGTCTTCGATGCGACGTTGCGTTGTGACAATGCTGCAATTGGTGCATTGAAAAAGGAGGACCGTAAATTCGTTAAATAGAATTTTTGTGTCTTTTATGGGGCGCTTTCAAAGGGAGCCCATGCGTGGACAGAATTTAATGCTAGTACGGTGAGTCTTTCGTGCCGTTTTTGTCCACTGACCTGTTTCATGATTTTTATTTTTCGAAACCGAAAACCACCGCTTCCTGGCAGCTGTGCTTATTAGATGACTAAATGCTCATCTGTCTTTCATGTCTGTCTTTTTTTTTCGTGAGGGGATTCTGTGCTGACACACTCGATTTCCTAAATATTCGCTTTTCCTTAGTATACCTGTACGGCTTCTCCAGAAGGCAGCTGACAAAGGTTCTGATCGGTCATTACTTCCTCTATGTGCAGCCTTACCTAGCCTTTCTTGACGGCCTTATATTAAGGCGAGTTCAGAGGATGTACGTTCAATAGGCCCCAAAAACCTTTCTTACACTTCAAACGTCGACCTTACATGTTAGGACATGCCATCGAGCCAAGCTGACGTTTGTGCCATCTGCAAGCAAGGAGGAACTATTGAACAACAGAATTATTTTTGACGCTATGTGCGTTTGAGACATAGCTCACTTCAGCAGTCCCTTAAAAAGGACATTGAGGCCATGCCTTACACCTTAAGAGTTGTGCCAGTAATGAAGGACACCGGAATTCCGTGTGAACTTTTCCTATTAATAAGACTGCTTAGCGTGTGAAGAAGCTGTATGCTTGATAAACACGCACAATCGCCACTTTCGACGAGGTCACTATTCAGAGAACAGTTCATTTTAGCTCAGAATGTATGTGCTGCGAAAGTTCAACCTCCTGACTGATCGCCCTTTCTTGATGTGTGCGCCTTCAGGAATTTTTATGTGCGGGCAGAGGAAAGGAGTGATAGTGGCATGAGGCCGTATGCCGAGGTCGCGGAATTCGGCCCAGTCAAGTAAGGCAAGACGAGATCAGGGAGGTTCCTGATATTCCATCCGGCAACAATAAAAAGAATCCTCGAACATGGCCGAGTAGCCTAAGTCATCAGTAAACAAAGTTTCTCTGTTGCGCCCGCCGCCACTGGCTCTCGATTCCCACTCTGGGTTAGAGTATTGTAGTAGGTTTCTTTACTGCGTTAGCAGTTTTGTCCCCTTTCTCAAAAATTCAAAGATTTCCGTGGTGTGTGTGTGCGTGTGTGCGTGTGCGTGCGTGCGCGCGTGCGTGCGTGCGTGCGTCCATGCATGCGTACGCTTGAGCATGTGTATGCACACGCGTGCCCAATCTGGTGGGCGCACATCCGGGCACTCACTGGCAAAAAACTGACAGACGGTTGCGATTGTCGGTAATGCGAAGTTTAAGCGCAGCTCATCACACGCCACCTGGCATGTGCCGTATTATGCTGCTAGCCACTCTTGCAGTCTTCCCGTGGCGTTTAATTCGCTCTGCTACTTGGACAACAGGCTACGCCGACTACGACGCGGTACGCTGGAACGGGCGCATAATAGCTGCGGTCTGAAATGCCCAATCTACCTGCAGTCGATCTACCTGAGGTGGAATACTGTGAATGCTGCACGTGTGCCGTCGCAAAGCGTTCCACAAAAGAACGCGAAAACGCTAGCGAATCCTGACACCACGGTGCAATAACTTGTATTTGAGTCGTCGCGGTGGTAAGCGGCGAGGTTCCAACAAGTTGTAAATTTTAGCTGGGACGCGCCGCTCAGTCGCCCATTCGCTTGCATGTGAACCAACCTTAAGCCTCTCGCCTCAGACACAAACAACCCGAAGCGAGGGTTCTCGCACAGCTTCCACCCTCACCGTTCGACCACGTTTTTCATGTGGCACTCTCGGTAACAGAAGACGCATTACGTTGGCTGGTATTGACGAGGGTGGCGCTGGTGCACACTCTGATGGTTCGGTTGCACTACACGCCGGTTGCACCCCCGAAAGCCAAAAAGATTAGACAGTCGTCGCCGCAGCGCGGAAGTAGCGGACATCTTAAATACCCTCACTGTGCGCTTTTCTTTAGACTACCTGTACAGCCTCTCCCGAAGGCAGAGGGCTCAGGTACTTACAGGATATTTTTTCCCTGTACTGTTATATCGGCAACCTTTTCTGGAGCTCCTTAACACTACTGCTTTAAAACGTGTTAGGCGAATGTACATTTATTTCTTCTGCTGCAAAAACGTTCTTATCTAAACTTCACACACCGGCGCTGCCTGTCAAGGCATTACTTCATGCTGAGATGTTGGTGTCATAGACAGTAAATTGCCGCCTGCACAATGCGCCAAAGACCATTGACCTTTGTTTTATTCTTTGCAATGATGCTACGTTCTTCGGGAAATAATTACGGCGAGCGTACACTTCAGAAGTACATTGAAATCACACGGATTAGTACCCGTTTTTTTCCAGTGGAGTAAAACTATGTTGTGCCGTGTGATCTATTTATGTTGCTGTTACTGTTCAGTCTCAAGAGCCGTATGATGGACCGCCGCCGAATCACCGGGGTCACCAGAATCTTTGTTCCGTGAGTAGTGCGCTTTGGTGAGGGGAGTATATGTTGCCTTGGATGGGCCGCCTTGCTGGGCTCCCCTATCTAGATGCATGGGTGTGCCTCTCAGACTTCTGATGTTTAGGGAGGTGGGGATTTGCAGGGGTATGGTGGGCTCGTATTGCACAGCCTGGTGTTTTGTGGCATGGACTTACTTCGATTTCCTTTTTCGGCCCTATTTCCATGCAATAAAGAAAAAAATCGTCGCCGTAGCTCACTTGGTAGAGCACCGGACGCAAAATTCGGAGGTCAAGGGTTCGAATCCTATTGGCGGCATGTGTTTTTTTTTCAGTTTAATCAGTTATCATTAAAAGTAATTACTCTTTAGGCTCCTATTGATGAACACCACAACTCTTTTAAAAAAGCGCGCCCTTTATGCTCCTTGGTTTCGGTTATTATTGGCTTCCCTCATGTGCGGCAGAGAGGCAGATATAAGCCGCCTTTCAGAGAATTCAGGATACAGCAATCTGAGAACAGCGTGACGAAGCTGCCCGCTAGCGATCAGCATTTTTTTATGTAAGCAGAACAATTTCAATGCATCGACATAAAAGAAAATCCCTTCATCGCAGTAACTTTTCATTCCAGTAGCACCTCTCTAGGCGTTTTCACATCTCAGCGAGTGCATGTATTTCCGCATTGCCTTTTTGAGTAATCCCTATTTTTGTTTTTCTAAGTATCGTACCGCTGCTACATGCCCGCCTTTCATTGGTTATTTCCGTCGCGTGCAACAAATAATGTTCGGATTCTTTAAAATGTATATGTATATTTCTTTGTTTTGTAATAATAGTATCATGTGTATTCTAACGCGTCAAAGCGACGCGGAGTCTATCAGGAACGCTGTAGTGGAAGACTCCAGATTAGCGTAGACCAGCTGGGGTTCTTCAGTGTGCACTCACATCGCACAGCACGCACGCATTTTTGCATTTCGTCGCTATCAGAATGCGACCTCGCCACCGGTATCAAACCCGCGACCTTGGCATTAGCAGCCGAGCACCACAGCCACTGAGCCATCGTGAGGGGTCTTATTCATTATCTGCTATCTGAGACAAGGAATGCCTCAGAAAGTAAATGTTGCACAACGTGATTGGTTCATTGCGCCTATGCTTCACATATTTATGGCACTCGAAACAAAGAAAAGGAAACCATTCTCACTCAGCGCTTTACGAGTTAAAGTAGTGCTAACAATTCGAATAAAGCTGTACGTAAGCATGTGAAAGGGGGATACTACAAAATCTAACATTCCATGTCAATCTGGTGTAAAATACTTTAGAATTACGAAAAGAACATTGCGCAAACGCCATTAGCTTTCTTCGTAGACAAGAGACTCCTATCAGTTTTGTTGTTGACCTGGATGCCATTTCGACTGGATGTCATTTTCACGCTCCATAACGCCGACAGCTTTCGCTGGGTAAATCTACGCGCTGGCATATGCCATTTGGTCTGAAAAAAAAAGAAAAAAAGTATGCCGTGCTGCACAAAATGTGCGGCTGAACCGAGTCCCGAACCGGTTCGGAACGGTTCCTTTGAATCGTTCCGGTTCGGGTTCAGTTCCAAGATGGCGAAAAAATTTTGGGTTCGGTTCGGTTCCAGCTCCGGGCGAAAATTCGGGTTCGGTTCCGGTTTCGGGTTCGGTTCCGGTTCGACACCCTGGTTCTGAACCGGTTTTACCGGTGTCGAGTGCTCCCTCGCCGCCTCTGTACCCCGATTCGAGACGCCTTGCAGCCTTTCTTCCTGTCTCCTCGGTACGGTGCATGTTTTGCCCATCGGACCAGAAACACGTGCGCTGATAACGTAGGCCGGCAGCGAACTGGATTGACAGCCGGCCAAGTTCGAAGCGGATCCACTATCCAACGGCTGTTTACGTTCGCTGCTGTGGGGTGTCTAGCGTGCGTAGCTCACGCCTTTTTTGTTTTGTTTTTTGCTAAAAGTTGCATTGAGTTTTCTTTACCGAAAACAGGCTGGACTTGCGGCTCTGTGCTTTTTCGTGTACACTGTTGAAACGCTAAAACAGAGCTCTGCGTTGCGTATTTATCCCTGTTGGCATAAAACCTGAATGGCAAACAATTTTTAATCGAGGGAAACATGTTTAGACATCTGATTGTTTACTTCAGATGGTAACGTTCATCCAGTTTCGAGTAAACTGTATTTTGGATTTTTATACTGTCCTTTTTATAGTTCCAGCTCATAACTTTTTGCAGGGTTTCGTATTTAGTAAAAGAGACTATAAACAGGTTTTTTAACGCAGGTCCGGTGAATAAATGTTGCCGCAAAGATGAATGAATGCTGCATTTGCACGGCGTATTTAGAATACTGAGTCTGCCCTTAGGTTATCAGGTAAATAGTTCGGGAAAGGTGACTGCGGGAATCGTTTGCTGCCGCAGCTCACGGCGCGCGCTAGAAAGAGCACCATTTTTTCTTGGCTATATTTTTGGACTGGGTTATGCGGTCAGCTTTTTAGATGCTTTTTGTTTGTGATCAATTGAAAAAGTGGTTTAAAAACCTCGGAAAAGCGACCACGGTCTATCGGTGATGCGCTAGGCATGTCGCCTGCAGAAACGGAGTGCGGCTTCGCCGCATAACTTCGGTTGCTTGACAGGCAAGATTGCGGACCTACGCGCAACTCTGCTACCTTTGGTAGCATATACAGTAACTCTAGGAGGAGCCTACTCACGCGGAGTTGCACGCGAAGGAAGCGCATTCGGTGACCTTTGACCGCATGTGGCACAGGAACAGCTCGTCCGGCAGATGCGCCACCTTCAGTCGAGCCTCCACCTCCTTCCGCAGGAAGTGCCACCGCTCGGGATTCAGCAGCGTCTGCGGAGCCCCACGGTCGGCAGCCTCAGATTCATACTAGTGCGAAAAAACTATTTCGATGGGTAAACCCAGAGCAATTGATCTTGCGATGTTTTTGGGTTTGTGTCATCGCTGCCCACTGCGAACAACCGCGCGGCGGTGATGGACACGCGCTGCTAGTGCCTTGTCTTTTGATGCGGTTGCCTTTGAGGTGGTGTTGCCTCAATTGCTTTCGCTCGGCCTACGTGCTTTACCAACGTTAAAAGCGTACCATTTACGACATGAAAAACAGCATGACAAGCCAAAATTAAAAATCCAATGTTCATGCAGTTGTGCTTTCGCACGTTATAGAATTTAGGCAAAAATTCTGTGTCTTTTGTACTGATATACTGCGTAGCAGTCCGGGCTGTTGCTTTCTCCTATTTCAGACATTGCGCGGGACTTGGGCAAGCAGCTCAAGAGCGAAACAGCACGCATTTTTTGTTGCGAAAGCAACACTACTGGAGCCCAGCTCGGCTCGTCGCGTATGCTCGTGGCGGTGCGGCTACCAAACGACCTTGAGTCGCCGTTGCCTAGCAACCGCTTCAGCTGCGCTCCAACCCGAGTTACTACCCGAGCTTACCCGGGTAAGCTCGGTTAAGTTCGGTCAAGTTCGGAGCAGCGTCGCGCCAGTTGCGCGAGAGGTTGCTAGGGGAGAGCAACATGGGTCGCACAATCCCTACCGGTGGCTGTGATAGAAACAGCCACCTGCCAATGCAATGGGGCATCTCTTAACCGCTGCGCCACTGCGCCACAAGGGGTATGAAGGCTCCCGGGGATCAACGAATGCAAACTAGAGAATGACCTTCTGCATGTATGGGAATTAACCCATTACGCTATCGCGTCATACGCTTAAGGCGGAGCTTAAGTGCCCCCTCCAATTGAAGAATGAACACCTGCTTTCGCACGTCTCCTCGGTTTAACTACTTTAAACCGATACCAATTTTTTTTTAATTACGCAGTATGTCACGCGACTCATGTAAACACAATTAGCCATCCCTTCTCATGTGTCGTTGCCGGTTGCAGCGAGCAAACAGACTGCGGATCGCCTGCTCAGGC